>NC_091287.1:46716617-47050367 GCF_032444005.1 Ranitomeya imitator | reverse complement strand
TCTGATTAGTGCATCCCTATGCTTGAGCTGGTGAGGGAGGGGCCCACCGGAGGATTCACCAGTTTCCCCTTGGGCCAGGCCTAGCCTGCATACATATACTGTATATATGCATGCACGCATGTACATTCTGTTCAAATTGTCATGTATTTATACTCCTATCCTAGACTCATAAAGGCACTTTTGAGGGTTATATACCAAGGAAATGTACTCCAAACCACGGAATAGTCTATGTTTGAGCAATATAATACCGAGAGTGTGTGCACACATTAAGTAAAATTTCTGCTCCATTTCTGCATCTCTGGCAGGAAAAAGGTAGCTGCAAAAACCCAAGTTTTTGCTGTGTTTTTGTAGAATTTGTGTTCCCTATGTTTTTTTGGTTGATTTGAGTGAACTGAATGATGAAAGACACAGGTGGTTTGTGTCTTTTATAATACCTGATGATCTCAGACAGACAGCTAATCACAGTTATGCCACAACCAAGATGGCTACGGTATTACAGTACCTCACAGGTAATCCTCACATTCTTATTGGCTGTGTAACAGGCATCAAAAATGCAGGTTGGGAATTCAAGTTTTACATCGAGCACTGCCCATTGCTTGCTGAGTAACAAGCTCATCCGAAGACCATCATATTCAATTGTTAACCAAGTATCACTGAACACGATCGCTCATCCCTAGTGTCCAGCAGACAGTTGACTATAAAAGGACTTTTAAGGGATGGTCCAACATACAAATACTGAATATACTCGTGTACAAGCTGAGATTTTCAGCACATTTTTTTGTGCTGAAATGCCCCCCTTGGCTTATACATGAGTCATTGTCCAGAAAGCCTGTGGGGAAGGGAGAGCGGCGGAGCAGCGGCAGGAGCCAGCTAACAGAAACCATCATACCCTCCTCACACCATTGCTGCATCTCCATCCCGGCGCTAGCAGCTCTTCCTGTGCTGAGCGGTAATATGATACCGCTCATTAAGATAATGAATATGCACGCGTCTCCACTCCCATAGACGTGGAACGCATATTTATTACCTTAATGAGTGGTACCACATGACCGCTCAGCACATGAGAGCTGTGGCGCCAGGACAACAGATGCAGCGACAGCATGAGGAGTGTGAGTAGGACAGAGGGGGGTGTGAGCTATGCATATGACGATGGGACGGTGGGGGGTGAGCCATGCGGGATCAGGGGAGCCATTTATACAACAGGGGGAGCCACACATACTTATACTCGAGTCAATAAGCTTACCCAGTTTTCCTTGGCAAAATTAGGTGCCTCAGCTTATATTCGGGTCAGCCTATACTTAGTATATACGGTACATTTTCATCCTATATGGCTATCTATTTAATGCCATAATCTAAATTATTTTCTAATATACTTTAATTAATTATTTAATAATTTAATTTAATAATCTAAATGCTGTTTTGTTTTTTGCCAATTTCCCTTTGGATGATGCTTTGTTTGAGAATTCCCTGTGCATGCTGGGATACGCAAAGGGTCATCAGGGGAAGAGGCTGCAGTCTGCATGGTGACAACGGAGATGGTTTTGAATCAGCCTTTTCTGTTGCAAATGGGATAGATGGACATTCAGATGTGGAGGTTTCATTTACAGTTAGAAGAAAACAAAAAAAGAATGTTTGATTGTGAACATGCAGATGAGGAAAACAGATCACCCAAGGAAAATGAAGAGGGCTTCCTTCTTAACTGATCATCCAGTTGTGGGAATAAATTAATAATTTTCTCAGGTTAACAATTTTTACCACCTTTTATTGCTTCCTTTTTTTTTTCTTTAAATGGTTTTATTGCTTGCTTTTTTAATAATGAGGATATTAAAGCTCCAAAAGATGAGCGAACACTTTAGGAATTTTGCAAACACTTTTCAGAAGAAATGCGTGATGTTGATCTCAGTGACTTATAAAGGAGCATGCCAGATGATATTTATGATTTACCACTAAACATGCTTAATTACTTATACTGTGCAAACCTATTGGATTAGTACCCAAATCTTAGTGTAGCATTGTGCATCCTCAAAGTGTTTTTGTGATAGTAGTTTTTACATTTTTCAAATTAATCTCGCTGTCAGAGAATGACAATGGGATTTAACAGGTTTACTTGGCCGTTAGAGGAATGTGATGGATGATTAAATCAAAGGCAAAGTTTTCAAATAATTTAGAAAAGTCCAGATTTCTGCAAATATCCCACAAATATAATCTCCGCTAGACCATGTAAGAGATCTTGTGACACTGAAGACCTTAAATATTTTTAAATGTCAAACATGAAAAATTTCAAAAAGGGGCAGAGAGAGCTTCATTCCACGCTCTCATTGGCCAGCCCGTGACATGATCACTGAGTGTCGATGGATTGCCATGACAGCCGGGGATCTGCTGATAACTCCCATTTTTGTTATTATGATTCTCCTATGAACGAGGGTATTTATAGGAAATCTTGATTTCTGCTATACATAGCAGTGTTAACGCATAGCTAGGTTTAGTACAAGCGATCAGACGATTGCAGCTTCAAGACTTCTAACAAGACTTACAAATACAGTAAAAAGTATAATAAAATTTTTGAAAAAATGAAAAAAGCACAATTTCAAATCACCCCCCTAAACTACAAAAATAGACATATTTGGTATCACTGTGTTCAGAAATGTCCGATCTATTAAAATATAAAATAAATGAATCCAATCGGTACAGGGTAATGAGAAACAAAATAAAAACACCAGAATTATGGTTTTTTTTGCAGCCGCTATATTGCAATAAAATGCAATCTGAGGCACTCCAAGCATTGTATCTACCCCAGAATGGTATCAATAAACATATCAGCTGAGGGCACCAAAAAAAAAACCTCTCACATAACCACATATCCAAAAAAACAACAAACGACAAAAGCCAAAACAAAACTACTTACAAATTTTAAAAAAAAATGTCACCACTTAAAGAAAAAAAATGATATATGGGTTTGGTATCAGCGTACTTGTATTGACCTGCAGAATCATCTTGCCAGGTCAGTTTTACCTTTTCACTTCAAATTTTTTCCCGTTTTTCAGTACACTATGCAGTAGAATGAATGATGTTATTCAAAAGTAAAACTCATCCTGCAAAAAACAAGCTCTCATGTGGCCATATTGATGGAAAAAAAGTTATGGAAAAATGGGAGAAAAAAACAGAAATGAAAAATCGTAAATCGCCCGAAGTTGGAAGGATGAAGGACTTGAACAAAGGCTAGAAGAACCAAATTGTGAAGGATAAATGACTGGGTCAAAAAACCTCGGGGTGTGTTCCTGACCTGTATATTAGAACAAATCTAATTGAAAAAACTTTAAATAAACTTTATAATTTCTTTAAAATTTTGTTTGTGTTTTGTTCCATGAAACAAATATATAAATATTTTCACATTCATTAATAATGTATCTTTTATTTATTACTTACTTTGATTTTTATATTTTAGTCAAATAGTTTTTCGTGTGCATAAAAATTGATGAATCATATCTACGTGCAAGAAGAGCCACACATCTATGTTTGCAGAGGATTATGTAATTTTATACTTTTATGTTGTTGGCAACACAATTATTGCACTCCTTTATTTCTTGTAAATTACCATTACCTTCCAAGTGACTTTTACAGGAATTGGCGAGGTTCATACCTGAAGTTAAGCCAGGCTAGTGTTACATGCACTTAAACATCGGATGAGCACTATACATCGTTTTAATGGATGGCACTCGTCCCCATGTTATTCTATAGGGCAGTACACATGTTCGATTTTTTTCTCATGTCTATCGCAATTCATGTCTATGGATCTGTGGAAAGCATTGGACTACACTCGCATGACATCTGAGTATAGTCCGATTTTCACAGACTGAATGAAAAAGATGGAGAAATGTTTTCATGTTTTCCATCATCGTTCAGGGGAACACCTAGGAGAGCATGCAAATCCCACTGTTGCCACCAGTTTGTGAAGGAGAACAGCCGGGAGATCACGCAGATCCAACCGCTGTCACCATTTGTCAGAGGAAAATCCGGGAGATCACACAGATCCCTCTGCTGTCACCAATTTGTCAAGAATAACAGCCGAGAGATCTTGCAGTTTCCACCGCTGCCGCCAATTTGTTAGGAGAATTACAGACGGCACGTTCAATTGTCAGGACAATTACTCAATTAACTGATCAGGGATGGACATGGCTGTTTCCTCTACTATTCCAGTTGTTGGGGAACTCCTAGTGAGTGTATAGTACAGTATATACACATCTGATTCCACCGCGTGGAGGAGTGAGGTAATTCAATTTTATATATTTAATCAAAAAGTAAGCAGCATTTTAAAAAAATGTACAAAGTTGTTACAAAATGGGAACAGCGATTGTCTGATCCCTTGTACTATACGCAACAATATCGTAGTATTTCTATGTATAGTGAAAATCATGGTCTCCTGTAAACCTCAGCTACAGGCTGGCTTTCACAGGAGTATTGTTATGACAGGTACGGGGGTCCTTAGCAGACCTCCAGTCAACATGGCAACCCTTAGGTGCCTCGCATTCACATCATGCAGATGGGCCCATAAAATGATGCACCCCCTTGCCAAAGCATTGAATGCTGTTGTCAGAGATTGACAGTGACATTTAACAGGTTATCAGCCATGGGTAAAGCTTTGTTCTACCCCTGCCTGGCAGGGCAGGTGCAGACTCTGATCAAAGTTTGATCAGAGTGGGATCCCTTTGTTGTCATCCCATGTCATCCGAGTGCCATCCTATGTTTTCCACTGACCAAAGTCAGTTGTTCATGCTGCAATCTGACACGTGCACAGTTTCATAGAATAATGGGAACAAGTGCTATCCGACAGAATGATGGATTGTACTCGTCTGAATTATACATTCATCAGCATGAGCCATTGGATCGCCCCCACGTAAGGGCAATGGGGTACTCGGTACCGGGTCCTTCATTTCCCTCAGCGAGGATGTCATGGTGGCCCAACCCGGACCGTGGCCCTATGAAAGGCGCCCAATAAAAAGGCAGAGTTCGTAGATAACGGTAGTGTTCGTGACGCCACCTGTGGTATTCAGTCAGAGTGACCGACGCTGCTTAGGGGTCCGCTGGGGTGATGGAATGGCAGCTAGATGGTATACCTTCCCACAGGTGAAGTATATCCCCAGGGCTTCCCAGAAATGTAGATGTTGATGGTGGATGGTGCAAGATGCGGTAAATAACGAGGGCACAATGGGTGCAGTCTCTTTACCTTTACTGAAGGCTTCAGCATCCACAGTCCAGAGTGCCGGATGACAGGGTAGGCAGGGTCTGGATGGTCTGATGGCAATTCCAAAGTCCCCTTATCCAGGTGGAAATCAGTAGCCTTCCCCTTGCGCACAGTAATGTAGTAGGTCCCTACTTGTATTAGCTACCATAAGGTCCTCACTGTTGTTACTTCTCTCTCTCTGTCCCCCAGATGGATAGGACATACCCGTATGGCGGTGGTGGCCTGAGGCTATTTTATAGGGACCCTAGTGTCGCCCCTCCTCCGCGTTGCCACTTAGGTGTTTAGGTCGGACAGCCAACTTGGAATCGACTGCCCTGCCGGTCTCTGAAGTAAAGCATAGAGTCTATTACTCCCTCGGTGTTCCGGCCACCGGATCTGCGCTTCAGATGGAGGCAGCCTGCTTCTAGCTGGTCTCCCACTGATGTTTCACTCCTGTTGCTATGACTTCGGTGCTCATTTACTACAGCACACTTCCTTTCGTGTCCTTTCTTAGGAGGCTGCCGCATGGGTTGCAGGCGCAGCTCTGTGTCATTCTTTCCCACTGAGCCGCTGATGTTCTTTCCTTTTTCCTGGGCCGAGCCCAGTCTGCTTCTCTCCCTCTCCTGCTTCTGACTCTCCGACTCTGACTGACTGACTTCCTAACCAACCCACCAGTTTTACCCTTTGTGACGAGTGGCCTAGTACATAGAACCCTTAGCTCCCCCTGGTGGACCGGCGTGTGAAGTGTGTGTGTGGCTGTGATACCTGGCAGGGTGAACTCCTTTGGTGCCATCAGACGTAACATCGCTCCCCCAGGTGGAAGAACGATATTACTGCAACGACCAGGACTCTAGGGCGCTGCACCATTACAGGGAGATGATGGCTGAATAAAAAAAGCAATCATCTGTCAGGAAAGATGCGGGCTTGCAAGCCCACATTAAAGTCAGGGACTTTAATGTATTTGGCACAACTTATTCTAGCACACCCCTCATTAACACTGTACAAAACACCAGTCTTAATGAATCAGGGCCAATGTGTAATGATTATTTCATGTACATAATATATTATTTACTTGTATATTATTATATATTATGATACTTATTTTCATGGTGGTTGAATAGAGGGCCAAATCCACAAATCGGTGTGAAATTAAACATGCCGTAAAGGTTTGGAGACCATCAAGGTAATTTTTTTACATGTGCATATTTATTTACTTAGTATTTTTACCTAAAGTTTTATTACAAATTGGGGCCATTTGGCTTCTACATCTTCTGTGTATCACAGATTGATAGGAGTAAAAAAAAGAAAGTTGAAGTTGAAACTTTTGATTCAACTTTTAGCATTTTCGGCTTAGATATCTAATGTGACGTTTCTTAGAAACATAGTGCATTCACTGTTACTAAAAAGGTGCAGGTTGTAATCTGACAAGATGTACGTGCCATCTCACAGCGAAAATAAGGAATAGAATGATTACACAATGGTTATAAATAAAATAAATATTGACGGTGATCAATGACCGTGAACTTGAGAAAGAATTAATTCTAAAAACCACAGATGCAGATGAACATTTCAGGAAATAAAATATGTCAATATAGCAAGAACATTTTGGCTCAGAATTTCATTTATAACAGATATCGCAACAATTGCACAAATTAATAATACATACAATAATATTTCCATTGTTGAAACAGAAAGCAAGTAAAGAAAAAATAAAGTACCTGTCTAAGAAAAATTAGTAAAGAAATTAAAATGTACCTGGCAAACAAACAAAACTTTTTATACTTTCGTATTGCTCAAACTTTTTTTTAATTTTTGTGGCGTACACTAACAACAATGCTACTTCGTGTAGGTTTCTTTGAGTAAATTATAGCCCGCCTTGAGGTTCCCCCCCCCCCAAAAAAAAAAGTGCTGATCTTTTTCAGCTGAGAGAGGACACAATAACTTATAAACCTTTTTGTCACTATCACTGGGATTGCTGCTCCAGAATCCTCCTAAGTAGATGCACATGAGTGCCAGAAGTCTGGAGAAACCATTGGATGAATTCTAGATGCGACACACGTAAACTATAAAAGTGTCCTTCAGTCGTTTTATGTCTAATGTGATTCCGGTGTCCAGTCACTTTATCACATTAGTATAGACATGCATGTTACATACAGTGTCAATTATTTACAGAGGTGCACCTAAGGGTAGGGTCCAAAGGGTCTGGACCCCTCTCCTCCCAGATATCTTGCCATTTCTTTTCTTTTTTTAAGCGGAACCTAGTAGCAAGGCTGAGAGCCGATCATGTCCTCCTGGAGTGGTGTGGATTTATAGAATTCTATCAAACCCCTTATTGTTGTCCATTATTGTAGAGGGGTTAGATAAAGACATCACATGGGAATAGCCTGATTGGAGGTAGGATGAGTTTTTTGCTTTTTTATTTAGAGAGTACAGTGGTGCTAAAATTATATAATAAAGCGGCATAGTATTGGCTAAGATTATATTCAAAGTGCAAATTAGCGATGGCTATAATAACAGTCAGGGGACACAGAGTCAGGTAATGGCATATAGAGTGGGCACAGTGGTGGCTACGATTATATTCAGAAGCGACAATGATTGCTAAGATTATATCCAGGAGGCACAGTCATGACTAAGATTATAGTAAAGGGGCACAGAGGTGGATAAAATCATTCAGGAGGCACAGTGATGGCTAAAATTATATACACGGATTATAGTAGCATCTGAGATTATGTACAGGGGGGGCAGTGATGGCTGCAATTACAGTATAGTAGGGGAAAATTGTCAATGAATAATACTAATTTATACTGTGGGGGCACAGTCGTGACTAAGATTATATTCAAAGTGCACTGAGGTGGCTAGGATAATATTCAAGGGGCACAGTGATAGCTAAGATTATATTCTGAGGTCCCAGTGGTGGCTAAGATTATATACTCGGGTCCCAGCAGTGGCTAAGATTATATTCATTGTTCATATTGGTGGCTAAGATTTTATTCAGATGGCACAATGGTGGCTAAAATTATATTTTGAGGTCTCAGTGGTGGCTAAGATTATATTCTCGGGTAACAACGGTGGCTAAGATTATATTCATGATTCATATTGGTGGCTAAGATTATATTCAGGTAGCACAATGGTGGCTAAGATTTTATTCAAGGGGCACAGTGATGACTAAGATTATATTCAGGGAGCTCAGTGGTGGCTTTGAATATAGTCAAGGGACGCATAGATATTAATAATATATAGAGGTACAAAATGGTTGCTAAGATTAGATTCAGGGGGCAAAAAGTGGCTAATACTACAGTCAGGGGGCACAGAGGCAGCTAAGACTATATTCAGGAGGTGTAATGGCCGCTAGGATTATATACAGGGGGCACAGTCGTGGCTACATTTACATTCAGAAGGGAGAATTGGCAGATAATAATATAGGGGTAAGTGGCAGTGACAGCTAGGACCATATTCAGGAAGCAGAGAGAAAGCTAATAATATAGTCAATGGGCACAATGCCGGCTGATGATGTGTCGAGATTCGAAAAGAATTACTTTGACAGAGAGCTGAAATCTTGCTTTGTGTATAGTTTACTGTGACATTCGATTAGGAGTCCCATTCAGTATGAATCAGTGATTCCTAATGAAAGGTTACATAAGAGATCATAACCGGCATCTGGACAATGGCTGGAAATTTTCCAAGTATGATACAAAACATAGGACGCAGAAAAAAACATTGTTGCAAAGATTTGGCAACGAGTCTCATTATTCTTTAACATTATTGGAGTTCATTGTTTTAGAAAGGAAAACTTTTGGGTTTAGATAAAACATGATCTAATGTCAATCTGACACTCTGGAGGCAGAAGTGTAAGAAGGGAAATTTACAGGACTTAAAAAACTTGTAGCTTTCTGATTGAACATGGACCTTAAAATAGCCTAATGTTTTATGACTCTCTTTTAATGTCAATGTTTCATCTAGAAAGCTACAAGTGTTTTAAGTCTTAAAACAGAGTACTAGTAATCCACTTTTTTTCCCCTTGGGTCTCACTTGCTCATGTGCCCCAGAATTAATGCAAGATCAGTGAGATGGAAACGTTCTAACTTTGACCTTCTGGAGATTTTCTCTTTTTTTAAATTACCGTAATTAAATTATTTAATTGCATAAGAAACTGCAAAAACCTAAGGCGCTGAATGTGCCGCATTTGTAAATAGCGGCAAGTGACATAGTACAATAGTCCATATACATAGCCATAAGGAATGTGACGTAACATTTTGACATTGAGGTCATTACTGCAAAACTAGCAGAAGTGTGAAATTAATCACAGCTATACAGTACCCTCAGGGATATCAATTAAGTATAGAATGGAAAGTCTCCCACTAAAATAAAACTTAACTTTTAATCACTAAGATAAAATGGAAAAACTAACATGACACAAATGACACATGTATAAAGTGCTCATGCAAACTAGTGCTCAAGATTAAAAATTGGTTTGATCTCACCAATAGGAATTGACAGGTTCCTCCTGCTATCTTCACTGGATAGGAAGGGAGGGGGTATAGGGTTTCTCTGAACTCCCTGTCGTGCCCCTTGTACTGCTCCTGTCCTAACAAGGACAGGCCCCAAGTGAACCCTCCTAGGGACAAACCACCATCCACTAAATATGAAGTATAGGTCTCCCTATGCATTTCCTCCCCAGTCACGAGGATTCATCAGGGAAGTTAAATAATATTAGAGTCAGTGGGACATGGAGTACACAAAAGACTAGATGTCCATCATCTAGGTGGACCCCGAAGTGGCCGGGTACCTATCGATAAGTGTAACTGTTTGTGTCACACCCATAGGCAGTGATACAAATAGTCACACTTATTGATAGGTACACGGCCACTACGGGGTCTACCTAGATGACGGACATCTAGTCTAAAAAAGCATGGGTCAGTATTGAGCAAAGCTTTACAAATATCCCTCTCATATTAGCCCCCTGGTTAAACTCATCTTTAATCAAAGCGCTTTAAACAAATCCCAGAATTGAGGCTACACTGTCAGCTGTTCCCGTCCTGCAGTACGTGACCATATCATACTGCAATACCCTTATATGTTTCCCATTTTTGGTAATCCACCCAGGTCTTGATGTCTGTGTTTTTCGAGTCTGTATGAATAGGGGCAATGTCACAATTTGTCATTTTGGAGAAGGACACAACTGGCCTTCAGAGGACCATCTCCTTGGTATTTCTTCAACATTCACCCTGGACATCTGGAAAGTAGGTCAGCTATTGCATTTTTTCCAGTCACCCCTTCTTAGAGCCTTCTTTTATAGTGAGAAAATGACTTTCGAGGCAGCTTGTTCAAGTGCAGGACCTCTGATGCACACTTTGTCATTTTCATACTCTGCTGATTAACCCACCAGACCTTCCTATCGCTAGGCTTTAGAAACAGTGGGAAGGGGATTTAGGCTTCTCTATATGAAAGATCAATTTTCTCTTGTGTCGATTTGCTTTCATTTTCACAAGACCAAGTGTAAATTGTTATCTTGATGGTTTAGAGTCCTGACTACACTACACTCTATTTTCCCTGAGGCTAGCCCCATGTCTTGGAGATGTGGCAATGAGGAAAGTGATCTATTACACATTCTTTGGTCATGCAAGTTAAAGAAGTTGCTCACAGCTCTTTGTCATACCCCACGCTTGGCCCTGATAAAATTAAAAAGCTTATACTCACCTTCCATGCCAGCACCATTCCCGCAGTCCCGACACTCACTCTCACTGGGACTCCCGTGCGGTTGTTGCGACACACCCATTTAGTGCTTGTGTCACTGTCCCTGCATTCTGTAAAATGGCCCATGAAGAGGAAGTCACAGTTTGGCTGCAGCCCTGGCTCCCATGCAAGCACCGTTCCTGCAGTGTCAGCACTCGCTCTCTCTGGGGCTCCTGTGCAGTGGTTGTGACACTCCTAATCAGTGCTGGCATTACTGTCCCTGCCTTCTGTCAAACTGAACATGAAGAGGAAGTCACAGATCAGCTGCAGCTCTGGCTCCCATGCCAGCACCGATCCCGCAGTGTCAGCACTCGCTCTCTCTGGGGCTCCCATGCGGTTGTAGTGACACGCTGTTGTGAATTCCGCTCTTGGGCTCCCTCCAGTGGTTGTAAGTGGCACTTTTGTGAGTTCTGCTCTTGGGCTCCCTCTTGTGGTTTCTAGTGGTATGGCTGCTCCTTGGAGTTAGCTATCTTCAGCTGCCTCCACTTATCGTCTCTTCTGCTCGGCAATTTAGGTCTGGCTCTTTCTTCAGCCAGTGCCACTTGTAAATGGTTCCTGGTTGGATTCACATCTCTTTGGAGTTCCCTGTTATCCTGACCAGTTCAGCTAAGCTAAGTTTTTGCTTGCTCTTTTCTGTCCATAGATTGTGGACTTATCCATTCTGTGCTTTCTATGTTTGTCCAGCTTATCAGTGTGAATTGATTCTGTCTTGCTGGAAGCTCTGGGAGGCAGATTTGCCCTCCACACCTTTAGTCAGGTGTGGAGATTTTTTTGTAAACTCTGCGTGGATTTTTGTAGTGTTTTATACTGACCGCACAGTATTCCATCCTGTCCTATCTATTTAGCTAGACTGGCCTCCTGTGCTCATCCTGGTTTCATTCTGTGTATATCTTTTCCCTCTCCACTCACAGTCATTATTTGTGGGGGGCTGTTATGGACCTGGTGGTTAGGAGCACCCAGAAAGACCTCATGGTTAAACTAACACAGGACAAGCTCTGGGAAGTGGGAGCTCTGCTGACCGCAACCCCTAATCCTATCACACACACTAGAAATAGCCGTGGAGCGTACCTAACTCTGCCTAGACGCCTCTTCACAGCCTAAGAGCTAACTAGCCCTAGAGATAGAAAATAAAGCCTACCTTGCCTCAGAGAAATTCCCCAAAGGAAAAGGCAGCCCCCCACATATATTGACTGTGAGTTAAGATGAAAGTCACAAACACAGAAATGAAACAGGTTTCAGCAAAGGAGCCAAGACTTACTAAACAGACTGAGGATAGGAAAGGTATCTTTGCGGTCAGCACAAAAAACTACAAAAAGACCACGCAGAGTGTTGTGAATTCTGTTGTTAAGCTCCCTCCTGTGGTCATGAATGGTGCTTCGCCTGGTTCTGTCCATGGGCTTCCTCTGGTGGTTGTGAGTGGGGCGGCGGTTTCTGAGGTTCCTTCCACAGGTGACGAGGTTAATTCGTTAGCTGGCTGCTCTATTTAACTCCACATCCACATCCTTCAGAGCTCGTTCCATGTTGCTCCTAGACCACCGTATCATAACACACGCCCAATCAGCATCGGTGTCACTGTCCCTGTCTTCTGTCGTATTGAACATGAAGAGGAAGTCACAGATCAGCTGTATAATATATATATCTATATATAGTATAATGCAGCCACCACCCTACAGAATATAATGCAGCCACCCAGAGTATAATGCAGCCACCCCAGAGTATAAGGCAGCCCCCTCATAGTTTAATGCAGCCCCCTCATAGAGTATGATGCAATCACCCCTCAAAGAATATAAATATAATACAGCCCCCATAGAATATAATGTAGCGCCGAATCGAATATAATACAGCCCACCTCCCCACAGAATATAATGCAGCCCCATCAAAGAGTATGATGCAATCATCCCTCATAAAATCTAATACAGCCCCCATAGAATATAATACAGCCCACCTCCCCATAATATATAATGTATCCCCCATAGAATATAATGCAGTCCCCCATAGTATATAACACAGCCTCCCCCATAGAATATACCCCCCATAGTATATAACACAGCCTCCCCTATAGAATATAATATACCCCCACAATAGTATATAACACAGCCACATAGTATACAACACGGCTTCCCCCATAGAATATAATATACTCCCCATAGTATATAGCAAAGCCTGCATAGTATATAGCACAACCCGCTTAGTATATAGCACAACCCACATAGCAGATAACACAGCCCACGTAGTAGTATACAGCACAGCCCACACAGTAGTATACAGCACAGCCCACACAGTAGTATACAGCACAGCCCACATAGCAGTATACAGTACAGCCCACGTAGCGGTATACAGCACAGCCCACGTAGCGATATACAGCACAGCCCACGTAGCAGCATACAGCACAGCCCAAGTAGCAGTATACAGCACAGCCCACATAGTAGTATACAGCGCAGCCTGCATCTCTCCTCCCCCGCCCAAGAATAGCCCCACAGTCCAGTAAAAAAAACACTCCTCACCTCTCCTCTTGCCCGCGTTGCTCCCTGCTCCTGTCTCGGCGGCTGCCGCTTCACTGCCTGTCACACAGTGAGTGCGCGCGCACCCGCAGTGTCAGAGGCAGAGCGGGGAATAATGGGAGAGGGGGCGTCAGCAGACGCTCTCTCCTCTATCATTGCATTCAACTGTGCCGGCGTCATAGACGCCGGTAGAGTTGAATGCAGAGACGGCGCTGGTGGGGGGGGGTGAGTCGGCATGCAGCGGCCCACTACTGGCACAGGCCCTTCTGGCATTTGCCAGAAGTGCCCGATGGCCAGTTCAGCCCTGGCTTCACGTCACCTGTCTTATCTATGGCATTTATCTGTACTGTGTTGTGCATAAATGTGTGATTGTTTAGAATTTCTTTTAGTCTATGCCTGATGAAGAGACCTGAGTAGTCTCGAAAGTTTGCAATTTGTTACCATCTTTTCAGTTAGCCATTAAACGGTATCAACCACTGAGGACTCTCAATTCTAAATATTAATCTAGACGCGATAATTTTTGCAAATATTTTCATGTAATGTCCATGATAAGGAGAGATTTTGATTTATAGCTTGCACATTGGGGAGGATCATTCCCTTCCTTAAGGATATGAGCTCTCAAGGAATCCTTCGGGAAGGAAGAGCCTTTGGGGATCTCATTGGAGTTGGATAACATAAGAGGGGAAAGGAAATCCAGGAAATGTCTACTCTATAGTAGACTAGGGATTTAGACTCCTTAATGGCCACCTTTAATTCCCCCTCACTAAATGTCGACTCTAGGGCCCCTGACAAAGTGGGTAAGCCAGACACTCTATTGTATGTCTGAATACGAGACTTAAAGACTGTTTTGCGTTTCGGAATTAGCTGAGTCTACAGAGTATAATGAGGAATAGGAGGATTTAAACGTATTAGTAATATCAGGTAGTAAATGTTTGCGTCTCTGCGACCAATCAAAAATGAAAGGGACATGTGTTGGCTCTCTGTATTCGTAAGGCCCGAGCTAGTGGTTTACCGCTTTTGTTTCCGTGTTCATAGTAAAGGAGATGACACCTAGTATAATTAGTATAATCAGCCTTTGCTTTATGTTGCAAACTCGGTCAACTGATCTAAATAACTGTGGAGCTCTTTGTCCTGGCCTGAATTGGGAAGATGCAAGGAGGCAAATGTGACCTTGTTGAAGGCAATCGTACCTTTGACCATTATCATATGTCCCTCTCCATCAGTGCGCGAGACAGAGAACACCCAAGGCATCGAGCGTATAAGTATACAGGAGCCTCTGGATTTTGAGTCTGGTGAGGGACTATGATAGGCTGTAGAAAACCTATAATTTGAAATCTTATATAGTTTGCTTTGACACTAATGGGTACAAGAAAGCTACATCCAGCCTACTTTTGTAAAGAAATTCAGTAGTCTGGACCTTTTTCCAGGACTATGTAAGCCCTTAGCATTCAAGGACAACACCATCAACTCAGAATCATACTCTGAATACATTCTTACAGGGGATAAAGGAATGGGAATATCAACACTGAAGGGAGATATTGCAAGAGGAAAGAAAGACTTTGCAAAGGGAAACGGACAAAGAGTAGACAAGAGAAGTGTATGAGAAAAGGAAGAGAAGACTAAAGCTAATGCTAACCGCTCAGGGTACGACCCTGAGCAACCTCCCACCTCAGAGAGGTTACGGGGACAAAAATAAGCACACTACAAAGTGCTATTTAGTAGCAGAAATCTTATGATTGAATAAACAACATTCCCCCATCCAGTTCAGGAAGCTTCTATGAAAGGATGACGGGAGGAGGTACATCTTCTAAAAGAACTGATAACCTGTTAATAGTACTGTTATGCATTCCATTAAAATCACTGAAAAATAAAAGATAACAGGAGAATATTTCAGTATTGAATATCAAATATCCCAGGGGACAGGAAAACATATTCATGTATAACCACATACAGGGAATCCAAAGACCCCTCCTTCATGTGTTGCCCCTTTCAACCTCCCATTTCTCCTATGCCACTGAGGACCAAGCCAAAGTTGAAAAACACCCTGGTTGTAGAATATAAATGTCAATACGTAGGCATGTCATTCCACAGTGTACTAATAACAAAGGATATCGCTTTATCCCTCTTGATCTGAAAAGTGCCAAAATTAGATTGTGTTAGTGGAGGGGCTGTTAAGGACGGAAGCCAAAAAATGGGAAGAGAGAACATCTCAATCAAGGTCCAACAACAGGTATTTAAGCCATCCTGGTCATTGCAGTCAAGGAGGATGAAGAGTGATTATGTCTTCTGGAATGCTGCAGCAAGGGAGGGTACCCTTCCACCAAAAGCCAATTACATAGTTACATAGTTATTAAGGTTGAAGGAAGACTTTAAGTCCATCTAGTTCAACCCATAGCCTAACCTAACTTGCCCTAACATGTTGATCCAGAGGAAGGCAAAAAAAACCCATGTGGCAAAGAGTAAGCTCCACCGTGGGGAAAAAAATTCCTTCCCGACTCCACATACGGCAATCAGACTAGTTCCCTGGATCAACGCCCTATCAAGGAATCTAGTGTATATACCCTGTAACATTATACTTTTCCAGAAATGTATCCAGTCCCATCTTAAATTTAAGTAATGAATCACTCATTACAACATCATACGGCAGAGAGTTCCATAGTCTCACTGCTCTTACAGTAAAGAATCCGCGTCTGTTATTATGCTTAAACCTTTTTTCCTCCAAACGTAGAGGATGCCCCCTTGTCCCTGTTTCAGGTCTATGATTAAAAAGATCATCAGAAAGGTCTTTGTACTGTCCCCTCATATATTTATACATTAACATAAGATCACCCCTTAGTCTTCGTTTTTCCAAACTAAATAGCCCCAAGTGTAATAACCTTTCTTGGTATTGCAGACCCCCCAGTCCTCTAATAACTTTGGTCGCTCTTCTCTGCACCCGCTCCAGTTCAGCTATGTCTTTCTTATACACCGGAGACCAGAACTGTGCACAGTATTCTAAGTGTGGTCGAACAAGTGACTTGTATAGAGGTAAAATTATGTTCTCCTCATGAGCATCTATGCCTCTTTTAATGCATCCCATTATTTTATTTGCCTTTGTAGCAGCTGCCTGTCACTGGCCACTGAATATGAGTTTGTCATCCACCCATACACCCAGGTGTTTTTCATTGACGGTTTTGCCCAGAGTTTTAGAATTAAGCACATAATTATACATCTTATTACTTCTACCCAAGTGCATGACCTTACATTTATCCCCATTAAAGCTCATTTGCCATTTATCAGCCCAAGCTTCTAGTTTACATAAATCATCCTGTAATATAAAATTGTCCTCCTCTGTATTGATTACCCTGCAGAGTTTAGTGTCATCTGCAAATATTGAAATTCTACTCTGAATGCCCCCTACAAGGTCATTAATAAATATGTTAAAAAGAAGAGGGCCCAATACTGACCCCTGTGGTACCCCACTGCTAACCTCTACCCAGTCCGAGTGTGTTCCATTAATAACCACCCTTTGTTTCCTATCCCTGAGCCAGCTCTCAACTCACTTACACATATTTTCCCCTATCCCCATTATTCTCATTTTATGTATCAACCTTTTGTGTGGCACCGTATCAAAAGCTTTTGAAAAGTCCATAGACACTACATCTACACTACACTACACTACAGTCCATAGACACTACATCTTCCTTTGGTCCAGTCCGGAACTTACCTCTTCATAGAAACTGATCAAATTAGTCTGACATGAACGGTCCCTAGTAAACCTGTGCTGATACTGGGTCATGAGGTTATTACTCTTCAGATACTCCAGTATAGCATCTCTTAGAATGCCCTCCAGGATTTTACCCACAGTAATCTTTATTTTTTATATAGCGCTAACATATTCTGCAGCGCTTTACAGTTTTGCACACATTATCATCACTGTCCCCGATGGGGCTCACAATCTAGAATCCCTATCAGTATGTCTTTGGAATGTGGGAGGAAACCGGAGTGCCCGGAGGAAACCCACGCAAACACAGAGAGAACATACAAACTCTTTGCAGATGTTGTCCTGGGTGGGATTAGAACCCAGGACCCCAGCGCTGCAAGGCTGCAGTGCTATCCACTGTGCCACCGTGCTGCCCTAGTAGAGGTTAAGCTTACTGGCCTATAATTTCCGAGTTCAGTTTTTGTCCCCTTTTTGAATATTGGCACCACATTTGCTATACGCCAGTCCTGTGGTACAGACCCCGTTATTATGGAGTCTTTAAAGATTAAAAATAATGGTCTTTCAATGACTGTACTTAATTCCTGCAGTACTCGAGGGTGTATCCCATCCGGGCCCGGAGATTTGTCAATTTTAGTGATTTTTAGACGCTGCCGCACTTCCTGCTGGGTTAAGCATAAACCATTATTTCTTATTTTTAGTGACTCTATAGCGACAGGGTCTGTTCCGCAGGACTGGCGCATAGCAAATGTGGTGCCAATATTCAAAAAGGGCTCTAAAAGTGAACCTGGAAATTATAGGCCAGTAAGTCTAACCTCTATTGTTGGTAAAATATTTGAAGGGTTTCTGAGGGATGTTATTCTGGATTATCTCAATGAGAATAACTGTTTAACTCCATATCAGCATGGGTTTATGAGAAATCGCTCCTGTCAAACCAATCTAATCAGTTTTTATGAAGAGGTAAGCTATAGGCTGGACCACGGTGAGTCATTGGACGTGGTATATCTCGATTTTTCCAAAGCGTTTGATACCGTGCCGCACAAGAGGTTGGTACACAAAATGAGAATGCTTGGTCTGGGGGAAAATGTGTGTAAATGGGTTAGTAACTGGCTTAGTGATAGAAAGCAGAGGGTGGTTATAAATGGTATAGTCTCTAACTGGGTCGCTGTGACCAGTGGGGTACCGCAGGGGTCAGTATTGGGACCTGTTCTCTTCAACATATTCATTAATGATCTGGTAGAAGGTTTACACAGTAAAATATCGATATTTGCAGATGATACAAAACTATGTAAAGCAGTTAATACAAGAGAAGATAGTATTCTGCTACAGATGGATCTGGATAAGTTGGAAACTTGGGCTGAAAGGTGGCAGATGAGGTTTAACAATGATAAATGTAAGGTTATACACATGGGAAGAGGGAATCAATATCACCATTACACACTGAACGGGAAACCACTGGGTAAATCTGACAGGGAGAAGGACTTGGGGATCCTAGTTAATGATAAACTTACCTGGAGCAGCCAGTGCCAGGCAGCAGCTGCCAAGGCAAACAGGATCATGGGGTGCATTAAAAGAGGTCTGGATACACATGATGAGAGCATTATACTGCCTCTGTACAAATCCCTAGTTAGACCGCACATGGAGTACTGTGTCCAGTTTTGGGCACCGGTGCTCAGGAAGGATATAATGGAACTAGAGAGAGTACAAAGGAGGGCAACAAAATTAATAAAGGGGATGGGAGAACTACAATACCCAGATAGATTAGCGAAATTAGGATTATTTAGTCTAGAAAAAAGACGACTGAGGGGCGATCTAATAACCATGTATAAGTATATAAGGGGACAATACAAATATCTCGCTGAGGATCTGTTTATACTAAGGAAGGTGACGGGCACAAGGGGGCATTCTTTGCGTGTGGAGGAGAGAAGGTTTTTCCACCAACATAGAAGAGGATTCTTTACTGTTAGGGCAGTGAGAATCTGGAATTGCTTGCCTGAGGAGGTGGTGATGGCGAACTCAGTCGAGGGGTTCAAGAGAGGCCTGGATGTCTTCCTGGAGCAGAACAATATTGTATCATACAATTATTAGGTTCTGTAGAAGGACGTAGATCTGGGTATTTATTATGATGGAATATAGGCTGAACTGGATGGACAAATGTCTTTTTTCGGCCTTACTAACTATGTTACTATGTTACTATGTTAAGCAGGTGACATTTAATGGGGAATTTTTATCACTAGTCATTATGTCTGCCATGGGATTTTCTTGTGTAAATACTGATGAAAAAAAGTCATTTAGCATATTGGCTTTATCCTCATCCTCATCCACCATTTCACCCAGACTATTTTTAAGGAATTAGGAATAGGGGGTCTAAGCCCAGGAATTTAAAGAGAGCATACAGTTCTTTGTGTCTCTTAAGAAAAAGGTAGAGCTTCCTTTTTTAATGATGAGATGGAAAGGATGTCCCCATCTATAGGATGCACCAACCTCTCCGATCTATGCCAGAAGCAGTTGAAGTAGACATCTCATGTATAGAATGCAACCAGAAACATCCAAGAAAAGCTTTCCCATTGCTCCATGCATAGATATGGGATTGGGAGACCAGACACAACAAAGAATCTCCTCTTCGTCAGTGTATTAAGGAAGCCTGCAAAAAAACATCTCTTGGGTTGCAGGGGTCAAGACGGCCCATTCTGGTTACCCTTTGCACTCTTTCAATAATATATGAGGCATCTGAGGCTCTATGTGTAACTTTATTGAATAGAGAAATGATCAGACGCTTAAGATCCTCCTGGCCTTCTGTCTCTGGAATTCCATTTATGTGAATATTATATCTCCAGCCCCTATTTACTTGGTAGTCAAGTTAAGATTTGTATCTGAGAGTTAGGATTTTCATGTTTTTTTTAAGCCTGTTGGAAAGATCTTTAGAGTCATTTTCTGTTGCTATTGTTCCTGTAGGCAAGCAAGTTGATATAACTTCGCAATGCGTCCATGACCTGTTGCTGGGTGGCTTTGATTCTCTGGGCTAAGGAATCAATGTTCTGGTTTTTTTTGCAAAGCTTGTAACAAATCCCATAGTGCATGGAAATTCGAGTGCATCAGGGGAGAGGGTGGTTCTTCTGCTTGTGGGGTTGCAAGAGTCCGGTTGATTTATCTGTGAAGATTGTGGAAAGTCTGAGGCTTCCATGTCGACCGGATTGGAGACAATCTCCACAGGAAGAGAGGGAGGGGTAACCTCAATGGATGTGACATTTGAGGTTTTGGGAGGAACCTCCTTAGGTCTCCTAGTTACTCCATGCAAGCCAGCTGTTGGGTTAGGCATCAGTGTCACTTTAGCCAGGGAGGCATGAGACACCTTTGCCGTAACAGATGTGAAGAATCGGCCAATGGAGTTTCTACACACGCCAGCAGAACGTGATGTTAGTGACAAAGATCTTATCTTGCATTCTCAACGTTTCCCATGCATTCCTAAGAGCATAGATAAAGAAAATGGTCCATTTCAGGTGTCTGGGCCGACATAGCACAAAACTTGTTTTATTCTCACTCCATTATATTTGAACCTCGTGCACATGCCAGCTGGATGTCAGGACAGATGTTGTGGGTTAGAGATTTATTATTAGAAGGCAACTGGAATTTATTGTAGTCCGAATTGGGCAATATACACTGGACATGAGCCGGATAGGTATATTACATGAACAATCTTGTATGCTTCAGAAGATGGTCACCAAGTCTCCAAAATACGCCAATACACTAATTGGCTAGTTTACTGGCGGGACCTGCTAACAGTGATGATGAGGGTAACATCTTTACGTATTATAATCCAAACTGTCTGTGCCTGGTTAAGACAGGCTAAGTATCGTCACTAGTAATTGATGTAGTTATAGTGAATCGCCACTAGATGACAACAAAGTACAGTCAAATTGAGACCAGATAGACAAAACCAAGACTAACCAGAAATATTGCAATGCAATCAGCCTGTGTGCTGGGGTCCTTAAGAAGGTTTCCAGTGTGAACCACCACGTTACATAACAGAATGGTAGGGGACAGCTGAGGTGCCACAGCTGGGCTGTCAGTTGGGCCCTTCAGATAGCTTGAGAGAGAGAGAGAGATAAGCTCCAGGGTTTGATGCAGTGGGAAATCTCCTCCAGTCATCATATCATGTGCAGTAGGAACTCTACTGAGGCAGATGTCTGTGCCGACCCGCACTCCTTTAGCTTACTAGAAGAAGCTGATTCCCTCTGATGCTCGCATCCAGTATCCTCACACATCCACGGCACATCTGACGTGGATCACTGGCAGCTGATGGCCCAGAGGATAGAACTACTCCCTGATTCAAGGGCCACCACATCACACAGGAAAGACGGCAGTCCCTGCGGACCCAAGGTAGCCTGTAACTCACTACGGTCTCACAGTAGTGTTCTCAGAGTGCTCCCCTCAATTAGATAGAGCCCTTGGAGGGCTGTAGGGTTTATGATGGGACCCCAGACTCAATGGATTGCAAGGATTAAGGTTTTTAGCCTCCGAGCTCTCCCAACCACGTCCACTCTTC
The DNA here is from genome assembly GCF_032444005.1 of Ranitomeya imitator. NCBI lineage: Eukaryota > Metazoa > Chordata > Amphibia > Anura > Dendrobatidae > Ranitomeya > Ranitomeya imitator. Next base: position 47,028,666 of record NC_091287.1, on the reverse strand, counting down.
ACCACTTCCTGTCAGACTTCCCTGAAGGGTTTCCCCTAAAGTGGTTGTTCAGTCTAGATCGATAAGTCTGCAGTCACTCTGTGTGACTGCAGACATGCGAATCCCCCCATCGCATGCCCTGTGTGCTTCTGACCCGGGAAAGGATTGTATGTGTAAGTGATACATACTCCCTGGCAGAGGCCAACTAGTGGGCACGGCCTTGCTCCATACACTTGTATGGAGTGAGGCCATGTCCTGACAAGGTGCTCACCACCCCTAGATAAGGTTCCTTGGCTCCTAGATTCCTTGAGGGGTGTAGTTTCTAAAATGGGGTCACTTGTGTGGGGGTTCCACTTTAGGCACATCAGGTGCTCAGCAAATTCAACATGGCAACCACTATATATACCAGCCAGTTTTCCACTCCAAAAGTCAAATTGCGCTCCATTCCTTCCGAGCCCTGCTGTGTGCCCAAACAGTAGTTTTCCACCGCATATCAGGCATCGGTGTACTCAGGAGAAATTGTACAACAAATTGTACTTTCTATTTTTTATTGTTATCCTTATGAAAGTTAAAAATTTGGGGCTAAAGCAACATTTTAGTGGGAAAATTTAGATTTTTTCTTTTCACTGCTCAACATTATAAAATTCTGTGAAGCATCTGCAGGTTCAAGGTACTCACCACACATCTAGGTACATTCCTTGACAGGTTTAGTTTGCAAAATAAGGTCACTTGTGGGTGGTTTCCATTGTTTAGGCACATCAGGGGCTCTGCAAACACTACATGGCGTCTGCTATCTATTCTTGCCAATTTTGGTTCCAAAAGTCAAATGTTGTTCCTTCTCTTCTGAGTAGTTTTCCTTCACATATGGGTTATTGGCGTACTCTGGAGAAATTGCACCTCATACTGTATGGTTCATTTTCTCCTGTTACCCGTTTGAATATGCGAAATTTGGAGCTAAAGCAATATTTCTTTTGGGAGAAAGTAAAATTTTCATTTTCTTCTTCCACATTGCTTTAATTTCTGTGAAACCCCTAAAGAGTTAATAAACTTCTTGAATGGGGTTTAGAGCACTTTGCGGGGTGTAGTTTTTAAAATGGTGTCACTTTGGGGCATTTTCTGTCTCCTTGACCCCTTAATTTCATTTCAAAGTGGATGTGGTCCCTAAAAAAATTGGTTTTATAAATTACGTTGAAAAAATGAGAAATTGCTGATAAAAAAAGATGTTTTCAAAAATGATGCTGATGTGAAGTAGACATGTGGGAAATGTTATTTATTAAATATTTTTTTATAAATAAACAGAAATTATATTGATTAAAATTTATTACTAACACGAAGTACAACATGTCACGAAAAAAACATTCTCAGAATCACTGGGATATGTTTAATCATTCCAGAGTCATTACCACATAAAGTGACCCTGGTCAGAATTGAAAAAAATTATCCTGGTCCAGAAAATGAAAATAGGCTGAAGGAGCTAAATTTGCATGGTGGGGTAAGTTGTTGTTTTTGTACCTTGCTAAATAGTTTTCGGTTGCATCATGCTCCACTCTATAAACAGTCACTAGTTAATTGTTCTTATCATGTCATGCATTTCATTTGGCAGGCGGCCTGGACAAGTCTTTTCCTTGTGAACTCACTTCTGCTTTATTTGTATTAATAATAATGATTGGACTTTTAGCTGTCATAGTGCGAAGAACACATCTCCTCGTGCAAAGGTTTATTGTGCATTAGTTACCGTGTACACCAAATATGGAAGAACTTCCTTCTTCCTTGGAACTTCTTTATTGGCAATAGAAAGCATTTGTCATTCAGTTATTTGCTGCTGCTGCTGCTGGCGTCGCTGAGGTTTGCTTCATAATTGACGATTAACAGTAGAAACATATTCGTTCTTCATTCTTTATAGATATTAGAGGATTGATGATGGCCAGGTGTCACACAGACTGTATACAGAAACCGCTCTCTCGTGCCTTCAGTTGGCTTGGTAAGCTGGTGGGAAGGTACCCCTGGTGGTTCCTACTAATTCCTTTTGCTTTATCTGCTGGCTTGGGAGCCGGCTTTTACTTTTTACCCCAAAGACAAGCAAATGACATCGAAGAACAGTTCACCCCAATCGGTGGCCCGGCTAAAAGTGAGAGAGAATTTGTAAGGACACATTTTCCCACCAATGACTCCGGGCAGTTTTCTCCGCAGCGACTATATACAGAAGGTTTGTTTGTTTCGCTCATAGCCGTAAGTACATCCGATAATGTCATAAACGTTCAGACCTTTGAAGAGCTTATGAAGCTGGATGAGATGGTGCAGAACTTCGCAGTGATGGATCCCGCTGCTAACGAAAGCCTCACATTTCATCAACTATGTGCAGAGATCCAGGGAAAAACATGTATGACGATTAATCCTCTCCTCTCTGCAGTACAAGGTAATGTGAGTCTGATAGCGACAATACCAATAAGTTACCCCATGTTTCAAGGTAAAATATTCCTGGGAACATACCTGGGTGGAGTGACGCTAAATTCAGATGATGTTGTGCAAAAAGCCAAAGCAATCAAATTGGTATACTATCTGAGAGAAGACAGCGAGAGCGACAGAGAAAGAAGCCTGCGGTGGATCAATGAATTTATCAAATTCTTCACAAAGAATAGTCTTCAACTCACTGAAATAAAGGTAAGGAATTTATCATGATTTCTGAAACGTTCCTAAGTCTTAAATAAATTTTATATCCAATAAAAAGCCGATGTATTTTTGTTGTATTGCAATTTCATGGTGCATGAATATCACTAGTTACTATGTTACTGTAATATAACCATGTGCATTTAGTACTGAACACTATGAAATATATAAAATATGAATAATAATTGTAATATCGTTTTTAGAACAGCTGCTTGCACCCTCAATGGTGGAAATAGGCATATTGTGTGCCACTTTATATAAGGAGCCATATTTTCCTCTAGAAGCATTGTTATAGAGGACCTATCACCAGGATAAACTATAAGCCTCAGAAAAAAAAAATTCCGAATATAATGCTTTAAAAAAAATGTTAAAAAATGCTATACAGGAGGTCACTGCTATATGTGAGGTCTAAACTTCTGGTGTGTGAGGCCATGATGAGATCTCGCTAGCTATATATTCCCACACTAATAGTTGCTATATAAGTATTCTACATTATACTCTTTTAGCTAAAGAGAAAATGGTTATGGGGAGTCGGGTCATTTACAAATTATGATAATCTTTCACATATATTCTAGTTTTCAGTTTTTTAATGACCTACATTTAAAATACATATACAAATATATATATATACACACACACATATATATATATATATATATATATATATATATATATATATATATATATATATATATTTCTATATATATATATATATATAATTTTTTTTTTTTTCTGGGGTGCTAACTTTTTCTACTTTATTTAAAAAATGGTCATTTTGAAATCAGTGAAAAAAAATTCAGTTTAAAACCCAAAGATAAATGCCATAATAATGATTCATAATACATAAAATACAATGCTCCTGCATGTATGAGCTTTTAGAAACAATGTTCTAACACATATGGTAGAATGTACTGTCTATCAGAAACAATAAACTGTATTGATTTATCATTTATTAATCATTTCATTGGATTTGTGCTGTATCGTTATCATCCACATTTTTATAAATTAATTTTTAATGGTAAAATCACTTTCTTTTGTTGTGGAATGACACAAAGCTGCATCATAAATTGTGGTGAAAACAAAAATGTTGTTGCAATTTTTTCATACTTTTAGATTGTAGTTTTTTTTACATTTGTTTACATGAAAAAAAAACAAAAACAATTCTGCATTCATTTTCCTCATTGTGGCAAATAAGACACAGTGTGATTAAAGGAAAAAATACTGTCAATTTTTAAGATTTCCAAATGAAAAATGGAAGTTACATTTATACAGATCTCATCCACAATGTATATTATTTCTGACCATTTAGGTTTTCCTATCGCAAAATAGGCAGCACAAAAACATTGCAAGTTAACAAGTGAACTTATAATTATTGAAGATCCTTTCTGCATTTGACTTGTGTTATTTGAGAACTAACCGCCCTTTTGAACTCTTTTGAGCTGCATTTTATTTTACGTTTTCTTGATTTTCATTTTCTGTAAAAATAAAGGAACGAAATTTCCTATAGAGAGAAGCCAGAGACCTCTTCCTTCGCAACGCCATTACTAATAATATATGTAGATGGTGGTGTTACGCTCTGCAGTCAGTATTATGGTTATTTTTATTTTTTGTTATTTTGCTCATTAGAATATAAATTATTATAACTTCTTCTTTTTATGTTCCAGGTATCTATTTTCACGGCAATATCACGACAGCAAGAATTTAATGGAACCACAAAAACAGTGATCCCGTTGTTTTCTATTACGTATTTTGTCACCATATTTTTTGCTATTGTGTCCTGTGTAAGGTAAGATAATGGAACCGAATGTGTATATTGAGAATGAATTATTTGCCGTGTGATATGTTTGTTTTAACACAATTCTCACAAAATGACATTACAGAAGCATCTTGTACTTGAACTCTGCGTTGTGCTGATCCTGCTAGTCTTCCCTGAAAATGTATGAATAAATTGAAAACTGGGTTAAACCATTTCCCTCTACAATGATCACACTATTTCTCCTGCCAGTTATCAATGACGGACAGCTATTGCTCTGGAGCACCATCATCCGCAGCAGGTTATTACTCTCTGACTGTAGAGAACACATGAACGCTCATCTGAGAATAGCATGCTTGTGTTCTCAATGGAGAGGAGAAAAAAATTGCTACCAGACACCTCTGATGCTTGTTTTCTACTTTGGATACTAAGGATAGGGTATGTTGACATTTTAAACACCCTCCTATCAAAGATTTTATCCTAATATAGTGCAATCATCATATTATACAGCACTGTGCACTTACAATTACTCATTTTTCCTTTCTACCCAGTTAATTCTTCTCACTTCTCTGTTTTATGTAGGAACAGGAAGTACGTGTATCTTGTTTCTGCATATATCATTCCCCTCTTCAACTCCTGACCCAGCTGCTCCCCCATCCTCTGCCAGGGACTTTTGCTGTGACAAATGACTTTCTGTTTCTACATAGAGATTAGAATGATTGAGCTCGTCAGTTTTTAATCACTTGATATCATAAACCTAATGGAAAATAGAAGAATTATCTGGGTAGACAGGGGAAAATGAGCAATTGTAAGTACACAGTGCTTTGTAATATGATGACTGCAATATATTAGGATTACACATTTGATGTTAGGAGGAGGAGGAGTGCCTCTTTAAGATAATCCATTCTCCCAATATCTACCATCAGGGAATAGACAAGACATCCCCATAGACATCATTTTCTCAAGCATTTGTAGTAAATGTATTTATTTTCTTACAGATTTGATTGCGTAAGGAACAAGTTCTGGGTGGCTGGGTTTGGAGTCATTTCATCTGGATTGGCCGTACTTTCTAGTTTTGGCCTTTTGTTACTTTGTGGGGTGCCCTTTGTTGTCACTGTTGCAAATGCTCCATTTCTTATTCTTGGTAAGTTTCTAGTTATCTACACAGAAGCATCAAGATTGTTAAATGAGGGTTTGCTGGTTATGGAAAAAGCCTCTTTTCCCCTGGCTGCAATTTATTTCAAGAAAAAGAACAAACAAACTCTGCTTTACTCAGCCTTCCTCATCCATCGCTGAGTCTCTACAGCTGCTCCTTATGTCTGTAATTGTCTGCAGTGCTGCCGTCATATCAACAGCGCTGCAATCAGTCACTAAGCTTAGCAGCGCTGCAGTCTGTCATCATGAACTGCCCAGAGCCGCTGGCCTCAGTTATTGGCTGCAGTGCTGTTGTTGTGATGTTAGCGCTGCACACAATACTGCTATGTGCACATGGCATCTTTTATGTGCAGGTACACCCACCTAGTTTTCCAAGACATGTCTGCATTTTTTTTTGCTCTGAAGCATGTTAATTTTTTCAGTCTTTTTTGGACATTTCCTGAGAGCTTGTCCAGCATTTTTCACAGGTGTTGTTTTTGTTTTTCTTTTTAAGAGCTTTTGAGTTGTACTTTGTACTGGCATTTTTTGTTTGTTTTTTTGTTCGTCATATTACTACTCAAAAACACTCTAAAAGACATCTTGGGTTCTTGTGTACATCTTTTGAGCTTTCCCATTGATTTATATAGTTAGCAAACTATGTCTTCAGAGAGGACAACACTTGAAGAATGTTCTGCTCAATTCTTTTTGCCTCTTGGAATCTTTTAAAATGGTTAAAGACATTCAAAAATCAGAATATATGCACAAAAAAAATGCATATGTTCATTCATTTGAGCATTCTTTGAGCGCTTTTTCAAGCAGGTTTTGGAGCAGACCGGCGTGAAAAAGATAACATATACACTTACAGCGGTGAAAACTCAGCAAAGGACCCGTGAAGATTGAGTAAAGCAGTTTGTTTAAAAAAATAAGCTGGAGCAGGGGGTAGGTGTTTGCCAAAACCAGATAACCCACTTAAGAACCTTTCCATACTCCAAACATATGTATCTATACCCATCTTTTTATAATTTCTTTGGATGCAGGCATGGCAATACTGTCCAAATAACAGAAACAGCAAACCAAAATCAATTTTTGAGGTTTGAAAAAGACAATTAGTTGTAACTTTCTTTCAGTCATAATCATATGATTTGTCTCATTTAATTCTACTTTTAGATTTTTAAGTCAATGTAAGTTTGTACTGGAGAAAAATGTAAATTTTTATTTTATTACCGTATTTTAATTGCAAATAAGTCAGTTTGATGTTGTCGTTTTGTGTTGAATTATATCAAAAGTCTCCTTTTATTTATTTATCCTTTGGGCGTTACTCCAATTCTTCTAGGTGTTGGGGTAGATGACATGTTCATCATGGTTTCCAGCTGGCAACAAACTAAAGTAAAGGATAAAGTTGAAGAAAGAATGGCTGAGACATACGCGGAAGCTGCTGTCTCTATAACAATCACGACACTCACCGATGTTCTCGCTTTCTACATTGGTATTTTGACTTCTTTCAAGTCAGTGCAGTCATTTTGTATCTACACCGGGACTGCCATCTTGTTCTGTTTCTTGTACAATGTCACCTGCTTTGGGGCTTTCTTAGCTCTCAATGGCAGAAGAGAGGAGAGTAACAGGCACTGGTTCACTTGTATGAAAGTAGCAAAAGAAAAAGATGACCATCGTTCGTCTGCGTATAACATGTGTTGTGTTGGAGGAGGATACAGCCATATCACTGATAAAGAGACTGACCATCCGATGACTAGTTTTTTTCGCAAGCATTATGGTCCATTCCTCACCAACATCTGGGCTAAGATCTTTGTTCTTATTCTCTATGGAGGATATATGGCCAGCAGTATATACGGGTGCTTTCAGGTTCAGGAAGGAATTGACTTACGAAATTTAGCTACTGATGATTCTTACATTCGATCCTTCTATGATGATGAGGATTTATATTTTTCAGAGTTCGGTCCCAGAGTCATGGTTGTGGTGACTGAGAAGGTTTCATACTGGGATTCAGATGTCCAGAGTAAGATTGACAAGTGTCTGGATTCATTTATAAATAATTCCTATGTTAGTGGTGGGTCTCTCTCCGAATCTTGGATGAGCGTATACATTGATGTGGCTAAAAGGATGAACCTGAACATCAGTGATAAACACAACTTTATCAGTAATTTATCAATATTATTCAATGTAGTTCCAGACTTTGAACAAGATGTGGACATTCAGTGGGGAGCTATAACAGCTTCTCGTTTCTTTATCCAGACTGTAAACGTTACTTCAGCAGTGGATGAGAGAAACATGCTAAACCAAGTTCGAGATACAGCGAAGAGTTGTGAGATTCCGGTACTTGTCTATCATCCCGCATTCATATATTTTGACCAATATGCCGTAATTATAGATAACACCATCCAAAATGTCGCTGTTGCTGCTGCCGCCATGTTTGTGATCTCACTTCTGCTAATTCCAAATCCTCTGTGCTCGTTGTGGGTGACATTCACCATAGCATCTATTATAGTAGGTGTTACGGGTTTCATGGCGTACTGGGATGTTAACTTAGATTCCATTTCGATGATCAACCTCGTCATCTGCATTGGATTTTCAGTAGACTTCTCTGCTCACATTACATATGCTTATGTCTCAAATCAGAAAGCCAACGCAAATGAAAAGTTGATTGATGCCTTACACTCTCTTGGCTATCCTATAGTACAGGGTGCTGTGTCCACCATCCTGGGGGTGGTAGCCCTATCTGCAGCTCAGAGTTACATCTTTAGAACATTTTTTAAGATCATATTTCTGGTTATTGCATTTGGTTTGATACATGGACTAGTTTTCCTCCCGGTGTTTTTAACATTGTTTGGAAATTGTATAAGGAACAATGATGCTACAAAGATTAAAGCTAATACATATGAGCGTAGGTTGGACAATGCTCAAAACGAGACAAAATTTATTTATGACACAAAAATAACCACTTTTCCAAAGAAATCATCATAAGATGATCCTGATTGCCCGCAGCTTTATTTTTACAACATGTGATTACATAGAAATATGGAATAAAAAAATTTACCATAAGTTGGATTCTAGCCCTCTAACATCGTTTTCAGCTCAACTCCATTCCATAATGAGCAAGGCAGCTAATGGCTAATGGTGAAATACCTAAAATACGTATGTTCTACCTTCTTAAAATCCACAAAGACTCTGTCGTCCCACCAGGCTGTCCAATTTTGTCAGGAATGATGGATTGTGTGACCCTGTGTGTACATTCATTGACTACTATTTAAAGCCTTTGGTAGAAACATTGCCCTCATATCTCAAGGACACAACAGATGTCTTTACTAGGGTCAATGGGATCTTTGTGAAATCTGATATGGTATTATTGAGTTGCTGTATACATCTCTATTAAAAATGATGATAAACTGGTGGCGGTCCACTTCTTCCTGGAAACCAGCAACTGGGACAGTCAATTGAGTGAGGTGGTTCATGAGCCGTTCCAGTTTTCCAGTGTTCCATCTTTTTTTGTTTTTAAACATAACTTTTATTTACAGAAGTGCTGCAATGCGATGTGCACCTTCGTATACCAACCTTCTTTTGGGATACTGGAAGAGGAGAGGAACGTTTTTTGGCAGCAGGAGTGCGCAGGCGGTTGACCATGTCCAGTGCTGACTGAGATGTATTGATGATTTTTTTTATATTTTGGCAAGGGACAACAGTACAGCTGGAGCAGGTCATGAACCAGCTCAACAATAATTCTCTAAACATCAGATTGACATACAGTTTTGATGTGAAGAGAATTTAATTTTTAGACATTAGTTTAGAGGTTGCTGAAACACATTTCTTACAAACTGATGTTTATAGAAAAACTACATCAGTTAATTCTTTGTTGGAAGCTACATCCGCTCACGATATTTTTACCATAAAGGCTGTCCCAGTTGGTCAGTTCCTCATGATGAGGCAAATCTGTTCATCCAATATAAATTGTGCAAGGCTGGCTAAAGTTTGAACTGCTTCAAGACCTTGGATGTATCCATACGTCCTGGCTGCGAAGGAGTTCCCGACCTTGGATGTATGGATACGTCTTGGAGATTGCGCGAGCACAGGAGCAGTACACGTGCGATCGCTACAGGGTGTTGAGCTAACATGACAGCTGACATAGCCAGGAGAGGTGCGACACCAACCCCGGTTGTTTAATCCCCTAAATGATGCAATAAATTTTGCAACATTTAGGAGGTTGGGAAAGGAGGGAGGCTCCATCTCACATCGCCCCTGTGATGGCATCGCAAGGGCTGGATCGTTGAAATGGTGACCCGAGGTTGTAATGACACCCAGATCACCAGGTATTGGAAAGCCTGTTAGACCATACTCAGAGCATGGTCTAAGAGGCTCCTGTCAGTGCAGCACTGACAGGTATAAAACATTGCAATGCTTGTGCATTGGAATGCATTATACCAGTGATCAGAGTGCTAAAAGTTAAAGTCCTGTAGAGGAACTAAGTAAAAAAATGTCAAAAGAAAATTGTAAAAATATAGATTTTTAAATTTCAATAATAATAATAAAATATATATTATACCCGTAAATACATATTTTGGTGTAAAAAAAAAGTACACATATCTGGAATCCGGAATGACCCTATATAACTGTCACATTAGTTAACCCCTTCAGTGAACACTGTAACAAAATTTAAAAAAAAAAGAGTACAAAAAACAATGCTTTTTCATCTTACAGTCGAACAAAAACGCGATACAAAAGATGAATGTAAATAAAAACAGTATCTGTAAAAGCGTCATCTTGTCCCGCAAGAAACAAGCGACCATACAGCTCCACCAGCGGAAAAAAAACCTAAGGCTCTCAGAATGCAAAAATAATTATTTCTCTATAAAATAGTTTTTATTGTGTAAAAGCGCCAAAACATAAAAAAATAAATGTGGTATCCCTGTAATCGCACTGACCTGAAGAATAAAGCTGCCTAAGCAATTTTTCCACTTTCGAAATGACAGAAACTCCTCAAAAAATACAATTCCTGAAATTGCTGGTTTTTGTTAATTCTGCCTCTTAATAATCAGAATAGAAAGCGATAAAATGTTTTGTGACCGAAAATAGTACCAATAAAAACGTCAACTCATCCCACAAAAAAAACAAGCCCTCACATGACTCTGTCAGAAGAAATATGGAAAATGTATAGCTCTCAAATATGACGATGCAAAAACTTTTTTTTTTCAAAAAAAGCTTCTTTTAGTGTGTGACAGCAGCAAAACATAAAAAAATATAAATCTGGTATCGCTGTAATTGCACAGACCTGAAGAATAAAGTCATCTAATCACTTATACTGCATGAGGAATGGCGTAAAAAAACAAATCTTCACCGGCTGCTGATTTGTTCATTCTGCATCTGAAAACGCGCGTCGGGGTGGGCACCATGCAGCCTGGGGTCATCTGATTGTTCTATTACAGTGAGTAGAGCCTACGCTATCACTTGACTACACCAAAGCTATTTTTTATATCACTGTACCCTGAATATCTTTACATCCTCTAATTGTTATATGCCTTAACCGTATTCAAGTACATATAGACATTGTGTAGTCATGAGACTTTACATTAGGTTGGCATGATCCCTGATCCCTTGCATTCAGTGATTAACCAATGAGTGGGCCCACAGAAATATATATTTGTAGTATCTCCAAAAAATACAGTACAGTTATATGAAAAAGTTTGGGCACCCCTATTAATCTTAAGCTTAATGTTTTATAAAAATAGTTTTTTTTGCAACAGCTATTTCAGTTTCATATATCTAATAACTGTTGGACACAGTAATGTTTCTGCCTTGAAATGAGGCTTATTGTACTAACAGAAAATGTGCAATCTGCATTCAAACAAAATTTGACAGGTGCATAAGTATGTGCACCCCACCAGAAAAGTGACATTAATATTTAGTAGATCCTCCTTTTGCAAAAATAACAGCCTATAGTCGCTTCCTGTAGCTTTTAATGAGTTCCTGGATCCTGGATGAAGGTATTTTTGACCATTCCTCTTTACAAAACGATTCCAGTTCAGTTAAGTTTGATGGTCGCCGAGCATGGACAGTCCTCTTCAAATGATCCCACAGATGTTCAATGATATTCAGGTCTGGGGACTGGGATGGCCATTCCAGAACAGTGTAATTGTTCCTCTGCATGAATGCCTGAGTAGATTTGGAGCGGTGTTTTGGATCACTGTCTTGCTGAAAGATCCATCCCCTGCGTAGCTTCAACTTTGTCACTGATTCATGAACATTATTGTCAAAAATCTGCTGATACTGAGAGGAAACCATGCATCCCTCAACTTTAACAAGATTCCTGGTGCCGGCATTGGCCACACAGCCCCAAAGCATGATGGAAACTCCACCAAATTTTACCGTGGGTAGCAAGTGTTTTTCTTGGAATGCTGTGTTTTTTGGTCGCCATGCATAAAGCCTTTTTGTATGACCAAACAACTCAATCTTGGTTTCATCAGTCCACAGGACCTTTTTCCAAAAAGAAATTGGCTTCTCCAAATGTGCTTTTGCATACCTCAGCCGACTCTGTTTGTGGCGTGCTTGCAGAAACGGCTTCTTTCGCATCACTCTCCCATACAGCTTCTCCTTGTGCAAAGTGCGTTGTATTGTTAACCGATGCTCAGTGACACCATCTGCAGCAAGTTGATGCTACACCCTGGAGGTGGTCTGAGGATTGTCCTTGACTGATCTCACCATTCTTCTTCTCTGCCTTTCTGATGTTTTTCTTGGCCTGCCACTTCTGGCCTTAACAAGAACTGTACCTGTGTTCTTCCATTTCCTTACTATGTTCCTCACAGTGGAAATTGACAGGTTAAATCTCTGAGACAGCTTTTTGTATCCTTCCCCTGAACAACTATGTTGAATAATCTTTGTTTTCAGATCATTAGACAGTTGTTTTGAGGAGCCCATGATGCCACTCTTCACCACTCTTCAGAGGAGATTCAAACAGGAGAACAACTTGCAAGTGGCCACTTTAAGTAGCTTTTCTCATGATTGCATACACCTGGCTATGAAGTTCAAAGCTCAATGAGGTTAGAAAACAAAAAAAAGTGCTTTAGTAAGTCAGTAAAAAGTAGGTAGGAGTATTTAAAACAAGAAAATGATAAGGGTGCCCATACTTATGCACCTGTCAAATTTTGTTTGAATGCAGATTGCACATTTTCTGTTAGTACAATAAACCTCATTTCAAGGCAGAAACATTACTGTGTCCAACAGTTATTAGATATATGAAACTGAAATAGCTGTTGCCAAAAAAAACAATTTTTATAAAACATTAAGCTTGAGATTAATAGGGGTGCCCAAACTTTTTCATATAACTGTATATTACCCTATTCAGAGATGGAGACCACTACTTATAAAATTACCAAGTTTTATTGAATTGCAATTAACAATATACAATATTAAAATAAAGGCCATGAAGTCGTACTATGAAATAACAGACCATGTGGCACAGCCATAGACAATTTACTGGAAATGCATTACAGCACGGTTAATAGAGTGAATTTATACTAGGAAACAAATCCATATATACACAATTCCCTTATATTCTATAGACAGCTCAATCACATTGAACTCAAATCTCCGGAAAAGAACAAGAATTGTCTTTAACAGCATATATAAAAATAAATGAATAGGGAATTTGCAAAACACTGTGCTGTGTGTGAGTTTATCAGATATAAAGGGGTTAGTATGGTTTAACTTAGATGTAATAAAATAACTATATTTATTTTATACTTATAATTTTAATCTTAAAGATCAATAATAATGCGCACAGTGCAAAAAAAATGAAAGATAATTATTTAAGTATAATGGATGTGATGCCTCCAAACATTACAGCAGGACAAAAAAAGTCAATCCTTGCAGTATATCGCCACCTGGTGGTCCATAGATGTATATCATAAGAGGCAAAAATAGGACCACTCCACCACTTTTAATTCCACAATTTACACCTGTATATGCAAGGTGTGGAATCAAAAACAATCAATACCATGTCAGTCCACAGAGCCAGTTTTTATACAGTGTCTACAAGTAGTATTCAACCCCCTGCAGATTTAGCAGGTTTACACATTTGGAATTAACTTGGCATTGTGACATTTGGACTGTAGATCAGCCTGGAAGTGTGAAATGCACTGCAGCAAAAAAGAATGTTATTTCTTTGTTAATTTTTTTTTTTAATTGTGAAAAGTCTTTTCAGAGGGTCATTTATTATTCAACCCCTCAACCCACCAGAATTCTGTTTGGTTCCCCTAAAGTATTAAGAAGTAGTTCAGGCACAAAGAACAATGAGCTTCACATGTTTGGATTAATTATCTCTTTTTCCAGCCTTTTCTGACTATTTAAGACCCTCCCCAAACTTGTGAACAGCACTCATACATGGTCAACATGGGAAAGACAAAGGAGCATTCCAAGGCCATCAGAGACAAGATCGTGGAGGGTCACAAGGCTGGCAAGGGGTACAAAACCCTTTCCAAGGAGTTGGGCCTACCTGTCTCCACTGTTGGGAGCATCATCCGGAAGTGGAAGGCTTATGGAACTACTGTTAGCCTTCCACGGCCTGGACAGCCTTTGAAAGTTTCCTCCCGTGCCGAGGCCAGGCTTGTCCGAAGAGTCAAGGCTAACCCAAGGACAACAAGGAAGGAGCTCCGGGAAGATATCATGGCAGTGGGGACATTGGTTTCAGTCAATACCATAAGTAACGTACTCCACCACAATGGTCTCCGTTCCAGACGAGCCCGTAAGGTACCTTTACTTTCAAAGCGTCATGTCAAGGCTCGTCTACAGTTTGCTCATGATCACTTGGAGGACTCTGAGACTGACTGGTTCAAGCTTCTCTGCTCTGATGAGACCAAGATCGAGATCTTTGGTGCCAACCACACACGTGACGTTTGGAGACTGGATGGCACTGCATACGACCCCAAGAATACCATCCCTACAGTCAAGCATGGTGGTGGCAGCATCATGCTGTGGGGCTGTTTCTCAGCCAAGGGGCCTGGCCATCTGGTCCGCATTCATGGGAAGATGGATAGCACGGCCTACCTGGAGATTTTGGCCAAGAACCTCCGCTCCTCCATCAAGGATCTTAAGATGGGTCGTCATTTCATCTTCCAACAAGACAACGACCCAAAGCACACAGCCAAGAAAACCAAGGCCTGGTTCAAGAGGCAAAAAATCAAGCTGTTGCAGTGGCCTAGTCAGTCTCCTGACCTTAACCCAATTGAAAACTTGTGGAAGGAGCTCAAGATTAAAGTCCACATGAGACACTCAAAGAACCAAGATAACTTGGAGAAGATCTGCATGGAGGAGTGGGCCAAGATAACTCCAGAGACCTGTGCCGGCCTGATCAGGTCTTATAAAAGACGATTATTAGCTGTAATTGCAAACAAAGGTTATTCCACAAAATATTAAACCTAGGGGTTAAATAATAATTGACCCACACTTTTATGTTTAAAATTTATAAAAATTTAACTGAGCAACAAAACTTTTTGGTTTGTAAGATTTATGCATCTGTTAATAAATCCTGCTCTTGTTTGAAGTTTGAAGCCTCTAACTTATTTGCATCTTATTAAACCTGCTAAATCTGCAGGGGGTTGAATACTACTTGTAGGCACTGTATATAGTCAAATATCAATCCATAAAAAGAAGGATGTTAAAGTGACTAGTGGAATATGCATGTACCTACAATATCAGGGATTTCCCTGTAGATAGTGTTGCGTATGAGATAATTAATACAAATATAATTGTGTAGTTAATAATTTACATATAAAGTGCCAAGTGCAAAAAAGAAAAGTATACAAAAATACAGCTCTGGCAAAAATTAAGAGACCGCTGCAAAATTTTCAATTTGTCTGATTTTTCTCTTTATAGGTATATTTTTGAGTAAAATGTAAATTGCTCTTTTATTCTATAAACTACTGACAACATGTCTCCGAATTTCCAAGCACTAAATTTTGTATTTATTTTCAGAAAATGAGAAATGGTCAAAATAACAAAAAAAAATGCATTGCTTGCAGACCTCAAATAATGCTAGGAAAACAAGTTCATAATCATTTAGAAACAACAATACTAATGTTTTAACTCAGGAAGAGTTCAGAAATCAATATTTTGTGGAATAACCATTATTTTTAATCACAGGTTTCATGCGTCTTGGCATGCTTTCCACCAGTCTTTCACTCTGCTTCTGGCGCAAAAATGTAAGCAGTTCTTCTTTGTTTGACGGCTTGTGACTATCCATCATTGGGCTGCCCATGACAGGGATTTGATGTGGTGCTCCTTCATCCACACATTGATTGACCTAGCTGTGTGGCATGGTGCATTGTCCTGCTGGAAAAAAACAGTCCTCAGAGTTAGGGGAGTTGAGGAACATTGCCTGAGCGGAAGGAATTAACATTTTTTCCAGGATAACCTTGTATGTGACTTGATTCATACGTCCTTCGCAAAGATTAACCTGCCCAATTCCAGCCTTGCTGAAGCATCCCCAGATCATCACTGATCTTCCACCAAATTTCACAGTGGATGCAAGACACTGTGGTTTGTACGCCTCTCCAGGTCTCCGTCTAACCATTAGACGACCAAGTGTTGAGCAAAGCTGAAAATTAGACTCATCAGAGAAGATTACCTTACTCCTCTATGGTCCAATCCTTATGGTCTTTGGCAAACATCAGCCTGGCTCTCCTTTGCTTCTCATTGATGAAAGGCTTGAGTCCTGCCTCTAGGAGCCTGTTACAAACTGTTCTTGCCATGCACTTCACCCCAGCTGCCATTTGCTATTCCTTTTGTAGGTCACTTGATGTCATCCTGCAGTTGCTGAGTGACATTCGAATAATATGTCGGTCATCCTGGTCCGTGAAGAGTCGTTTTCGCCCTCTGCTGGTCTGTAGCTTTGTTGTACCCAATCCCTGCTGCTTGACCTTGTTGTAATGGACTGCTGTCTTACAAATTTTAAGGATGGAGGCAACATGACGCTCACTGTGTCCCTCTACTAGTAAAACCAGAATTGAGCCCTTCTTTTCCTCACTCAAAATTTTTCTTTTCAACTCCTTTGGCATGGCTAAAAGTTATTTTTTCATTCCTATTACTTTGGGGATATTACTAGCCCTTGTTTTGCCATCCAGCTTGTCCTATTACAAGAGGTTTGTGAAGACCACAGCATGGTTTTTTATCCTTTCCTTCGTTAAATAAGATTTGGTTCAGGTGATCAACTAATTAGAAGCACATTATGTAGAATGAGGTGTCCTCTGGTTGGAATTCAACTGACACTGGAATGGAATGGCTGTCAGACATGTAGAGAAGCTGATTTTTATAAAACTGTGCAGTGGTCTCTTAATTTTTGCCAGAGCTATTTATCCATCAACAAACCACTTCCAATGAATAATAAAAATGCAGAGTGAAAAACATTTCTCCCCAATAATCCCATATACTGCAGAGCATGCTGCATATATCACAGATGTAGTAAGCTCAGAATTTAATAATTATCAGCTGTCAATCTAATTGGCCAAATGCACACAGGATCCGCCTGACGTGAGCCTCTTGCTTCTTGCATTCAATGTTGTAAATAATTTGATATTATATATATATATATATATATACAGTGGGGCAAAAAAGTATTTAGTCAGTCAGCAATAGTGCAAGTTCCACCACTTAAAAAGATGAGAGGCGTCTGTAATTTACATCATAGGTAGACCTCAACTATGGGAGACAAACTGAGAAAAAAAAATCCAGAAAATCACATTGTCTGTTTTTTTATCATTTTATTTGCATATTATGGTGGAAAATAAGTATTTGGTCAGAAACAAACAATCAAGATTTCTGGCTCTCACAGACCTGTAACTTCTTCTTTAAGAGTCTCCTCTTTCCTCCACTCATTACCTGTAGTAATGGCACCTGTTTAAACTTGTTATCAGTATAAAAAGACACCTGTGCACACCCTCAAACAGTCTGACTCCAAACTCCACTATGGTGAAGACCAAAGAGCTGTCAAAGGACACCAGAAACAAAATTGTAGCCCTGCACCAGGCTGGGAAGACTGAATCTGCAATAGCCAACCAGCTTGGAGTGAAGAAATCAACAGTGGGAGCAATAATTAGAAAATGGAAGACATACAAGACCACTGATAATCTCCCTCGATCTGGGGCTCCACGCAAAATCCCACCCCGTGGGGTCAGAATGATCACAAGAACGGTGAGCAAAAATCCCAGAACCACGCGGGGGGACCTAGTGAATGAACTGCAGAGAGCTGGGACCAATGTAACAAGGTCTACCATAAGTAACACACTACGCCACCATGGACTCAGATCCTGCAGTGCCAGACGTGTCCCATTGCTTAAGCCAGTACATGTCCGGGCCCATCTGAAGCTTGCTAGAGAGCATTTGGATGATCCAGAGGAGTTTTGGGAGAATGTCCTATGGTCTGATGAAACCAAACTGGAACTGTTTGGTAGAAACACAACTTGTCGTGTTTGGAGGAAAAAGAATGCTGAGTTGCATCCATCAAACACCATACCTACTGTAAAGCATGGTGGTGGAAACATCATGCTTTTGGGCTGTTTCTCTGCAAAGGGGCCAGGACGACTGATCCGGGTACATGAAAGAATGAATGGGGCCATGTATCGTGAGATTCTGAGTGCAAACCTCCTTCCATCAGCAAGGGCATTGAAGATGAAACGTGGCTGGGTCTTTCAACATGACAATGATCCAAAGCACACCGCCAGGGCAACGAAGGAGTGGCTTCGTAAGAAGCATTTCAAGGTCCTGGAGTGGCCTAGCCAGTCTCCAGATCTCAACCCTATAGAAAACCTTTGGAGGGAGTTGAAAGTCCGTGTTGCCAAGCGAAAAGCCAAAAACACCACTGCTCTAGAGGAGATCTGCATGGAGGAATGGGCCAACATACCAACAACAGTGTGTGGCAACCTTGTGAAGACTTACAGAAAATGTTTGACCTCTGTCATTGCCAACAAAGGATATATTACAAAGTATTGAGATGAAATTTTGTTTCTGACCAAATACTTATTTTCCACCATAATATGCAAATAAAATGTTAAAAAAACAGACAATGTGATTTTCTGGATTTTTTTTTCTCAGTTTGTCTCCCATAGTTGAGGTCTACCTATGATGTAAATTACAGACGCCTCTCATCTTTTTAAGTGGTGGAACTTGCACTATTGCTGATTGACTAAATACTTTTTTGCCCCACTGTATATATATTTTGTGTGTGTGCCCCTGCATTGTTGTATATTTTTGTTACTTACCTGATTTATTAAGTAAACATATACTTTGTACTATTGGTTTATGCTCTGGACTTTATGGTCAGTGATCCTTTTTTCACAGTATTATCATCCCCTGTCTACATTTTGCTGTTATTATCCCACGTAGTTTACAATATGATAATTAATTATTTTATCATATTTACCTCTATATTATTATATACACTTCATACTACTATGATTATTTCTTTGTGCCTTTTTTCATTCCCAAAGATTTCAGTAAGGTTTGGCTCACATTTATCCTGTGCTCTAAGTTGAGCACTTACATTTCCATGTAAATCTCGGAAATATGTGATTCATATGGAACCCCTGGCAGAAGGTTCACTTTAATGAGGCACATGGAAGCACTGTGGATGCCGTCTGGCCTATGATCCATCCAAATTGTTAAGCGTGTATCAAAGCGCGGTCAAAGTTTTGTGCACTTCTTAAAAGAAGGACTACAGGAGTCTAGATTAACTCTGCTGCCTCATTATAGTGATTTGATCGGTCGTGTGTTTCATCTGAATCACGACACTTGGAGAGTTAGCCGGAAGCCCCGATGTAAGTGCTCAGTGTAGTGCACAGGATAAACGTGATTCAAAATGTTTTATAAAATTTTCCCAGTAAAAGTTTCAAATCAATCCACAAAAAAAGCAAATCCCCACTCAAATTCTCAAATTCATCATCTCTCAATGGTAATATAGGAGGCTTCCATGCTACTGTTAGTAGAAAGCCTCTAGAAAAGGAAAATGGCTCCTCGCCCCCCAAAAGAAATTCAGTAAATTCTGCCTCCCAAATCCAAATGTCTTTTTGCCTTTATACACTTGCTTTGGCAAAACTGATGTGTATTTGGTCCTGCCAATAAAGCTTCTTTGAATCTTGAATCTTGAATGTCACCCTCCCTTTTGAGCCCCAGTGTGCCTAAACCACATATAGCGTCTACATGTTTGGCATTTCTGTAGTGATGAGAGCCAGCCTAACTTACAGGTGCGTGTCTCCAGAAGCACTCGCTGGGCATAATGTACAGGCACTACAATTGCAGATTTGAATTTTACACTCAGCAATATCCACGACTTTTTGGAAAACACCCATGGAGTCAAATCATCACAATACCTGTAGATAAATTGGGGTATAATTTCCAAAATGGAGTCACTTGAGGGGGGATTCTGCTCTTCTAGCACTTAGGAACTCTGTATATGGAGTCTGCGAATTATTCTAAGAAAATCTGTGCTCCTGGAGGCAAATAGTGCTCTGTTCTTCCTGAGTCTCACTGTATGCCTAAGCAGTACTGTACAGCCACATATGGGGTATTTCCACATTCAGCCGAAATTGTGGGACAAATTTTGGTGCCATTTTTATTCATTTTCCCACATGAAAATATAAAATATGGGGCTAAAACAACATTTTTAGGGTAAAAACTTATGACGTCAATACAATCACTGCACCCTTAGATTAATTCATTGAGAGGTGTAGTTTGTAAAATGGGGTCACTTATGGGGAAATTCTGCTGTTCTGACACTACAGGGGATTTTCCAGTGGCTCATGGCACCCACTTGAGAGACACTGGGTGTGTTGTGGTTTGAAGAGATCAAGACTCCAAACGGCATCTCCAGGTGGAGCTGAATACACCTGGTGGTCTGAGCAGTCAAATTCCTCAGACAAGTGGACTTTGTCATATGTTATCTTTTTGTTTTACCGTTATGCCAGGAAGGCTCTGTTTATTTTGCTGAACCCTGCTATGGTCTATGTGGTCCATAATAAACCAGCAGGTGATTTACTACAAGAAACGTTCCTGTGTCTACCTTGGGAAGCAGCTGAGTGTGTCAACCCCTCACACCTTCCACATTGTTTTAACTCCTGTGAAGCACCTGAAGGGTTCATAAACTTCTTGGATGTGGTTTTTAGCAGTTTGAAGGATGCAGTTTTTAAAATGGTGTAACTTTTGGGGTATTTTCTGTCATACAGGCCCCTCAAAGTCACTTGAAATGTGATGTGGTCCCTAAAAGATGGTTTTGTAAATTTTGATGGAAAAGTACCATTTCCTCGATTCCCTTGTCATCTGCAAAAGAGGTAAAAAAACCCAACAATATTCCTCACCTTTCCGCAGAGATGCTGCTAATCCATTTGTCCCATGATGGGTCCAGCTCTGCTACATCTAGATGGCAATCTGCATGATGCGACCTTGCAGCCTGTCATCCAGCAGACACCGTGTGCTCAGTGTCTGCCTGTTAACTCCTATTACCTATCTGACGGCACTGCGAGCGTGAAAAAGTACTCCTGCTCGCGGTGCCGTCTGACAGGTCCTGCGAGTTCATGGCTGAATTTCTTTATTTCACCATTTCATAGCACTTGGAATTTGTTTCTCGTTTTTCAGTACATTATATCGTAAATAAAATGGTGTCATTCCAAACTATGACTTACATCACAAAAATACAAGCCCTCATATGACTATGTGGATGTAAAAATAAAAAAGGGATGGCTCTTGGAAGAAATGGAGGTAAAAATAAAAGCACACAAATTTAAAATCGCCTGGTCCTCAAGAGGTTAATTTTTTTGGGGGGATTGATATATTGAAAACTATATTATATACATTTTTTTCTTTGGATCTTATTATATTATTATATTATTGTTTCTGCCACCTGACCTAAATTATTTGTAACTGATATTCGAACAGCCAGAAGCAAAGGTTATACATAATTAATCTTTTATCTGTCGGTGGTTGCCCAGTAGGTTCCATGTCACCAGGATGTCAATAAACCTTTTAAAACCTTTTGTTACCTTAGTTTTGTAGTCATTTGTACTGATGATGAAAATTAGCTATCAGGTTGTTGTTTTTTTTTTTACATTTTTATTATTTTAAAGCATCAAAATTTTTAAGAGACGACAGGATTTACGACTTATATCCATATCTAGCTCTTTCAAAGACAAGTCCAGCAACACCTTAACATGGCCGGTCCGTTTGTCCATAGCTGAGAAATCAGAATTTGAATTGATATGCAAATGAGGTTCCGGAGCCATTTGTAGATATGACGCCTCTGTCACTCCAGCTGTCATTGACGGCTCCATTGTATGAAGTCACACAGCACAGAGGCCCTCAGTTAAGCAGGAGGAGGTGAAATAGAGCTGGAGTGACAGAGGCTTCAAAGCTAACCTAGCTCTTCAGCCTCATTTGTACATCAATTCAAATGCAGATGTCTCAGTAATGGAGGAACTGACTGGCCATGTAAAGGTGTTGCTGGACTTGTCTTTGCTACATATGGATATAGAAGATATCACAAAAGTGAGTACACCCCTCACATTTTTGTAAATATTTCATTATATCTTTTCATGGGACAACACTAAAGATCTGACACTTTGATGCAATGCAGATTAGTCAGTGTAGAGCTTGTATAACAGTGTAAATTTGGTGTGTGCTCAGCACTCAGCCATTAATGATTAACTGCTAGTAGCAAAAATTTGTACGCCCCTAAGATATAATAAAATATTAACAAAAATGTAAGGGGTGTACTCACTTTTGTGATCTACTGTAAGTAGTTTCGTATATAAAATCTTGCTGACAAATTCCTTTTAAATGAAAAAAAAAACTCTTGCAAGCGTCAACTTGGTATTAATGTAATCAAACTGACCTGGAAAATTATGATGGAAGGTTATTTCTACCATATAAGGAATGCTGTAAAAACGAAAAAAAGCTTGTTCTTCCCATCCCCCAAAAATGTAATGAGATATTGGATTGAACTCAAATAGTTAAATAAACAGGGCAGCACACTGCAGCGCCAAAACATGCAAACTTGAAAACACAAAATTTAAACTGCATTACTGCACTAGAAATATGAAAAATGAGAGCTTTTAGCGCATAAAAATGGCCAATTTTATGTGTACCTCGTAGCCACTTTACGGCATCTCTCTTATACGAGGTCCTACTCTAAACCTACCTCGCTGAGAATAAACGTCTCCATCTGAATGGGTACATGTGAAAACCTCTTCTTGGACTCAAATGCTCTCTCTCTGTGGAGGGGTATTGGACCTACTGTAATTAAAACACCTGTGGCTAGGAGGCAAGGAGTGCACGATCAGAAGGCTAGAGAATACATTTCAAAAACCTGATCTGCACATCCAAACATAGACTGTGTGAACAGGTGCTGATGTGCAGATCAGGTTTTTGACATAAATATGGCCATTTTTATGCGCTAAAAGCTCTCATTTTTCATATTTCTAGTGCAGTAATGCAGTTTAAATTTCGTGTTTTCAAGTTTGCATGTTTTGGCGCTGCAGTGTGCTGCCCTGTTTATTTAACTATATACGAGTTGGCGACTCTGGGTTCAGCACCTGTTCACACTCAGTCTATGTTTGGATGTGCAGATCAGGTTTTTGAAATGTATTCTCTAGCCTTCTGATCGTGCACTCCGCCTCCTAGCTTCAGGTGTTTTAATTATAGTAGGTCCAATACCCCTCCACAGAGAGAGAGAATTTGAGTCCAAGAAGAGGTTTTCACATGTACCCATTCAGATGGAGACGTTTATTCTCAGCGAGGTAGGGTTAGAGTAGGACCTCGTATAAGAGAGATGCCGTAAAGTGGCTACGAGGTACACATAAAATTGGCCATTTTTATGCGCTAAAAGCTCTCATTTTTCATATTTCTAGTGCAGTAATGCAGTTTAAATTTCGTGTTTTCAAGTTTGCATGTTTTGGCGCTGCAGTGTGCTGCCCTATTTATTTAACTATATACGAGTTGGCGACTCTGGGTTCAGCACCTGTTCACACTCAGTCTATGTTTGGATGTGCAGATCAGGTTTTTGAATTGGATTGAACTCAGACACATCATGCAGTTGGTAGAACACTTGTATTTTGTTAATGACAAATACTAACTCATCAGAAAATTGTCAAAATATACCAATAATGAGCTATCTGTGGCATCCCGGTGCCTTAAAATGGATATAATGTTATCTGTAATAATAAAAGTTTGGGATTTAAGTACATAAGAGTCAATTCTGAGGGACTAAACTGGCATCACTGATGCTATAATAAACAGCAACGTGGAAACAGGAACACATGGGCTACTTGCACAGTGAACAAGTCTGTATGATCATGTTCACACACCACCAAGAAACCTGAAGACACAAAAGAGAATAGTAAAACCAAAAACACTCAGTTTGAAAAAATGTTGCAGTAATCCGCAAGTGCTAGTAAAAGATGTAAAAAACAGGGTATTTGGTTGATACGTTTTTTGCAAAAAATGTATACTAAGCTGCTCTACCAATCTTCACGGTATACCCTTATCAGAGCAGTCCTAACTAATGTATGCAATCCCTATCTGATGTATTTAAAAACCTGATCATCTGTATATAACCTGTGTGAACAGGGTTCAGAGAGGAAAAATCCATGTGTGCATACAGGGTAGAACAGCTTTTGTGCAGATAGCCCAAGAGGAGTGGTGGAACTCCCCAGTCTTGTAGACACAAGAGAACAATTATGGAAACAGGAACACGTGGGCTACTTGCACAGTGAACAAGTCTGTATGATCATGTTCACACACCACCAAGAAACCTGAAGACACAAAAGAGAATAGTAAAACCAAAAACACTCAGTTTGAAAAAATGTTGCAGTAATCCGCAAGTGCTAGTAAAAGATGTAAAAAACAGGATATTTGGTTGATACGTTTTTTGCAAAAAATGTATACTAAGCTGCTCTACCAATCTTCACGGTATACCCTTATCAGAGCAGTCCTAACTAATGTATGCAATCCCTATCTGATGTATTTAAAAACCTGATCATCTGTATATAACCTGTGTGAACAGGGTTCAGAGAGGAAAAATCCATGTGTGCATACAGGGTAAAACAGCTTTTGTGCAGATAGCCCAAGAGGAGTGGTGGAACTCCCCAGTCTTGTAGACACAAGAGAACAATTATGGAAACAGGAACACATGGGCTACTTGCACAGTGAACAAGTCTGTATGATCATGTTCACACACCACCAAGAAACCTAAAGACACAAAAGAGAATAGTAAAACCAAAAACACTCAGTTTGAAAAAATGTTGCAGTAATCCGCAAGTGCTAGTAAAAGATGTAAAAAACAGGGTATTTGGTTGATACGTTTTTTGCAAAAAATGTATACTAAGCTGCTCTACCAATCTTCACGGTATACCGTGCAAAAAACGTATCAACCAAATACCCTGTTTTTTACATCTTTTACTAGCACTTGCGGATTACTGCAACATTTTTTCAAACTGAGTGTTTTTGGTTTTACTATTCTCTTTTGTGTCTTTAGGTTTCTTGGTGGTGTGTGAACATGATCATACAGACTTGTTCACTGTGCAAGTAGCCCATGTGTTCCTGTTTCCATAATTGTTCTCTTGTGTCTACAAGACTGGGGAGTTCCACCACTCCTCTTGGGCTATCTGCACAAAAGCTGTTTTACCCTGTATGCACACATGGATTTTTCCTCTCTGAACCCTGTTCACACAGGTTATATACAGATGATCAGGTTTTTAAATACATCAGATAGGGATTGCATACATTAGTTAGGACTGCTCTGATAAGGGTATACCGTGAAGATTGGTAGAGCAGCTTAGTATACATTTTTTGCAAAAAACGTATCAACCAAATACCCTGTTTTTTACATCTTTTACTAGCACTTGCGGATTACTGCAACATTTTTTCAAACTGAGTGTTTTTGGTTTTACTATTCTCTTTTGTGTCTTCAGGTTTCTTGGTGGTGTGTGAACATGATCATACAGACTTGTTCACTGTGCAAGTAGCCCATGTGTTCCTGTTTCCATAATTGTTCTCTTGTGTCTACAAGACTGGGGAGTTCCACCACTCCTCTTGGGCTATCTGCACAAAAGCTGTTCTACCCTGTATGCACACATGGATTTTTCCTCTCTGAACCCTGTTCACACAGGTTATATACAGATGATCAGTAGGGTTGAGCGAAACGGGTCGAACATTTTCAAAAGTCGCCGACTTTTGGCTAAGTCGGGGTTTCATGAAACCCGATCCGACCCCTGTGCGGGGTCGGCCATGCGGTACGCGACTTTCGCGCCAAAGTCGCGTTTCAATGACGCGAAAAGCGCCATTTCTCAGCCAATGAAGGTAAACGCAGAGTGTGGGCAGCGTGATGACATAGGTCCTGGTCCCCACCATCTTAGAGAAGGGCATTGCAGTGATTGGCTTGCTGTCTGCGACGTCACAGGGGCTATAAAGAGGCATTCCCGCCGACCGCCATCTTACTGCTGCTGATCTGAGCTTAGGGAGAGGTTGCTGCCGCTTTGTCAGAAGCAGGGATAGCGTTAGGCAGGGTCCATTAACCACAAAACCGCTTGTGCTGCAGCGATTTGCACTGTCCAACACCACCCTCGGTGTGCAGGGACAGTGGAAGTTTTTTTTTTTTTTTTTTTCCCCTCAGCGCTGTAGCTCATTGGGCTGCCCTAGAAGGCTCCCTGATAGCTGCATTGCTGTGTGTACGCCGCTGTGCAAACCAACTGCTTTTTTCAAAGCACAAATCCTCTTGTTCCTTCCTTTCTGCACAGCTATCTTTTTTGTTTGTCCACACTTTTTATTTCATTTGTGCATCAGTCCACTCCTTATTGCTGCCTGCCATACCTGGCTGAGATTACTGCAGGCAGGGAGATAGTAGCTGCCTGCCATACCTGGCTGAGATTACTGCAGGCAGGGAGATAGTAATTGTAGGACATTCCCTGTTTTTTTTTTTTTTTTTTTTTTTGGTGGGAGATTAAGATTGGCAATTTGGCATTTCTGCTAGAGTGCCATCCCTGTGTGTGCCATCTCTCTCACATAGTGGGCCATAGAAAGCCTTTTCATTTTTCTGTATTTTTTTTTGTGGGGTGTATAAATTCTCCCTGATAAAAATACAGTGGGAGATTAATATTGGCCTTTGGGCTTGTGTGCCAGTCCTGAGTGTGCCATCTCTCTCACAAATAGTGGGCCATAGAAAGCCTATTTTATTTTTTTTTGGGTTTTATAAATTCTCCCTGAAAAAAAGGGAGATTAATATTGGCCTCTGGGCTTGTGTGCCAGTCCTGAGCGTGCCATCTGTGCCAGCCCTGAGCGTGCCATCTCTCTCACAAATAGTGGGCCATAGAAAGCCTATTTAATTTTTTTTTTGGTTTTATAAATTCTCCCTGAAAAAAAGGGAGATTAATATTGGCCTCTGGGCTTGTGTGCCAGTCCTGAGCGTGCCATCTGTGCCAGCCCTGAGCGTGCCATCTCTCTCACAAATAGTGGGCCATAGAAAGCCTATTTAATTTTTTTTTTGTTTTATAAATTTTCCCTGAAAAAAGGGAGATTAATATTGGCCTCTGGGCTTGTGTGCCAGTTGTGAGCGTGCCATCTGTGCCAGTCCTGAGCGTGCCATCTCTCTCACAAATAGTGGGCCATAGAAAGCCTATTTAATTTTTTTTTTGGTTTTATAAATTTTCCCTGAAAAAAGGGAGATTAATATTGGCCTCTGGGCTTGTGTGCCAGTTGTGAGCGTGCCATCTGTGCCAGTCCTGAGCGTGCCATCTCTCTCACAAATAGTGGGCCATAGAAAGCCTATTTAATTTTTTTTTTGGTTTTATAAATTTTCCCTGAAAAAAGGGAGATTAATATTGGCCTCTGGGCTTGTGTGCCAGTTGTGAGCGTGCCATCTGTGCCAGTCCTGAGCGTGCCATCTCTCTCACAAATAGTGGGCCATAGAAAGCCTATTTAAATATTTTTTTGGTTTTATAAATTCTCCCAGAAAAAAAGGGAGATTAATATTGGCCTCTGGGCTTCTGTGCCAGTCCTGAGCGTGCCATCTGTGCCAGTCCTGAGCGTCCCATCTCTCTCACAAATAGTGGGCCATAGAAAGCCTATTTTTTTTTTTTTTTGGGTTTTAGAAATTCTCCCTGGAAAAAAAAAGGGAGATTAATATTGCCCTTTGGGCTTGTGTGCCAGTACTAAGCGTTCCATCTCTCTCTCTCTCTCAGTCAGTGGGCCATAGAACGCCTATTTTTGGTTTTATTTGTTTTCTAAATTCTCCCTGAAAAAATCATTTTATTTTATTTGGTTTCTAAATTCTTCCTGATAAAATCATATTTTTTTTATTATTTTTTTTTCTAAAGTCTCCCTGAAAAA
Source organism: Ranitomeya imitator (assembly GCF_032444005.1). Classification (NCBI taxonomy): domain Eukaryota; kingdom Metazoa; phylum Chordata; class Amphibia; order Anura; family Dendrobatidae; genus Ranitomeya; species Ranitomeya imitator. Next base: position 47,000,768 of record NC_091287.1, on the reverse strand, counting down.
AAAAAAAAAAAACAGTGGGAGATTAATATTGGCCTTTCTGCTTGTGTGCCAGTCTTGACTCCTGGGTGCGTCATCTCTCAGTCAGTGGGCCATAGAACGCCTATTTTTGGTTTTATTTGTTTTCTAAATTCTCCCTGAAAAAATCATTTTATTTTATTTGGTTTCTAAATTCTTCCTGATAAAATCATATTTTTTTTATTATTTTTTTTTCTAAAGTCTCCCTGAAAAAAAAAAAAAAAAAACAACCAAAAAAAACAGTGGGAGATTAATATTGGCCTTTCTGCTTGTGTGCCAGTCTTGACTCCTGGGTGTGCCATCTCTCTCTCTCTCTCTCTCTCTCTCTCTCTCCAATTGTGGTCCATAGAAAGCCTATATTTTTTTTCCTTGATTTGGGTTCTAAAATCTACCAGAGAAAATAACTACATCAATCATTGGTAGAAAAATATTGGCCTCTGGGTTTGTGTGCCACTCCTGACTCCTGTGTGCGTCATCTCTCAGTCAGTGGGCCATAGAACGCCTATTTTTGTTTTTATTTGTTTTATAAATTCTCCCTGAAAAAATCATTTTATTTTATTTGGTTTCTAAATTCTTCCTGATAAAATCATATTTTTTTTATTATTTTTTTTTCTAAAGTCTCCCTGAAAAAAAAAAAAAAAAAAAAAACAGTGGGAGATTAATATTGGCCTTTCTGCTTGTGTGCCAGTCTTGACTCCTGGGTGTGCCATCTCTCTCTCTCTCTCTCTCTCTCTCTCTCTCTCTCCAATTGTGGTCCATAGAAAGCCTATATTTTTTTTCCTTGATTTGGGTTCCAAAATCTACCAGAGAAAATAACTACATCAATCATTGGTAGAAAAATATTGGCCTCTGGGCTTGTGTGCCACTCCTGACTCCTGTGTGCGTCATCTCTCAGTCAGTGGGCCATAGAACGCCTATTTTTGTTTTTATTTGTTTTATAAATTCTCCCTGGAAAAATCATTTTATTTTATTTGGTTTCTAAATTCTTCCTGATAAAATCATATTTTTTTTATTATTTTTTTTTCTAAAGTCTCCCTGAAAAAAAAAAAAAACAAAAAAAAAAAACAAAACCCCCAAAAAAATGGGAGATTAATATTGGCCTTTCTGCTTGTGTGCCAGTCTTGACTCCTGGGTGTGCCATCTCTCTCTCTCTCTCTCTCTCTCTCTCTCCAATTGTGGTCCATAGAAAGCCTACATTTTTTTTCCTTGATTTGGGTTCCAAAATCTACCAGAGAAAATAACTCCATCAATCATTGGTAGAAAAATATTGGCCTCTGGGCTTGTGTGCCACTCCTGATTCCTGTGTGCGTCATCTCTCACTCAGTGGCCCATAGAAAGCATATAGTTTGTTACATTTGTTTTCTAAATTCTCCCTGCAAAAATCTATTTTTTTTTTTTGGGGGGTTTCTAAAGTGTTCCTGAAAAAAATAAAAATAAAAAAAAAATAATAGTGTGACATTAATATTAACATTTGTGCTTCAGTGACAGTCCTGCGTGTGGGGCATCTCTCTAATTTGCAGCCACCAAAAAAAGAGTGTGTAACATTGGGCCTGATTTTCGCTGTGGTCTCACCAACCTGTAAAGGGGTAGCTAAATCATACTGAAGTTATAGCTCACCGTGTAAGTTGTGTGACTGCAACAAATAACGTTAGTTTGGTTACGTTTTTAAAACAATGAGGAAGTCTAGTGGAAGAGGTCGTGGCCGGGGGCGTTCATTGTCAGCTGGTAATGAGGGTAGTGGTAGTGGTGGAGCATCAGGTGGTCGTGGGGAAAAAAATATTGCACCTAAGTCTGGAGCTGTGGAGCCAGGTTCGTCGTCTGGCTACACAAGGCCTCGAACGCTCCCTTTTCTGGGATTAGGAAAACCGCTTTTAAAGCCGGAGCAGCAAGAGCAAGTTTTGGCTTATCTTGCTGACTCAGCCTCTAGCTCTTTTGCCTCCTCTCGTGAAACTGGTAAAAGTAAAAGCAGCGCGTCGTTAGTGGATGTTCACGGTCAGGGACAAGTCACTTCCTTGTCCTCTTCAGCAAAAACAACAACAGAGAAGAATGCAGCAGGCGACACAATGGGTTACTCCATGGAGCTCTTTACACATACCGTCCCTGGCTTAGAAAGTGAAGCAGTTAACAGTCCATGCCCATTACAAGTTGAATCTGACATGGAGTGCACTGACGCACAGCCACAGCCAGACTACTATGCTGGTCCTTTGACTCAGACCACAACATTGCCCTCGCAGGGTGCTGATCAAGAATCAGACCCTGATGAGACTATGTTGCCCCATCACGAACGCTATACCACCGAACGACACGGTGACACAGACGAAGTTGCGCAGGAGGTACAAGAAGAGTTATTAGATGACCCAGTTCTTGACCCCGATTGGCAGCCATTGGGGGAACAGGGTGCAGGCGGCAGCAGTTCTGAAGCAGAGGAGGAGGAGGGGCCGCAGCAGGCATCAACATCGCCACAGGTTCCATCTGCCGGGCCCGTATCTTGCCCAAAACGCGTGGCAAAGCCAAAACCTGGTGGAGGACAGCGTGGCCATCCGGTTAAAGCTCAGTCTGCAATGCCTGAAAAGGTATCCGATGCTAGAAAGAGTGCAGTCTGGCATTTTTTTAAACAACATCCAATTGATCAGCGCAAAGTCATCTGTCAAAAATGTTCTACTTCCTTAAGCAGAGGTCAGAATCTGAAAAGTCTCAATACTAGTTGCATGCATAGACATTTAACCACCATGCATTTGAAAGCTTGGACTAACTACCAAACGTCCCTTAAGGTTGTTGCACCCTCGGCCAATGAAGCTAGTCATCAATGCAACATCCCTTCCGGCAGTGTAGGACCACCATTTAGCGCACCACCTGCTGTATCTGTGCAGGTATCTTTGCCAGGCCAAAGCAGTCAGGGTCAGGGAATCACCAGTTTCGTAGTAGGAAACACTGCATCTAGGGCACCGGCGGCAACAATACCATCTCCCACCGTCTCTCAGTCTGCCATGTCCACCGGCACCCCCGCTAGTTCCACGATCTCCAGCTCTCCAGTCCAGCTCACCCTACATGAGACTATGGTTAGAAAAAGGAAATACTTAGCCTCGCATCCGCGTACACAGGGTTTGAACGCCCACATAGCTAGACTAATCTCGTTAGAGATGATGCCCTACCGGTTAGTTGAAAGCGAAGCTTTCAAAGACCTGATGGACTACGCTGTACCACGCTACGAGCTACCCAGTCGACACTTTTTTTCCAGAAAAGCCATCCCAGCCCTCCACCAGCATGTTAAAGAGCGCATCGTCCATGCACTCAGGCAATCTGTGAGCACAAAGGTGCACCTGACAACAGATGCATGGACCAGTAGGCATGGCCAGGGACGTTACGTGTCCATCACGGCACACTGGGTAAATGTGGTGGATTCAGGGTCCACAGGGGACAGCAAGTTTGGGACAGTTCTGCCTAGCCCACGGTCTAGTAAACAGTTGTCTGTAGCCGTTCGCACCCCCTCCTCCTCCTCCTCCTCCTCGTCCTCCTGCAGAAGCAAGAGCTCGTCCACAGACCGCAGTCGCACAAACACTCCATCCGCACCTGCCACTGTTGCACACCAGGTCTCCCATTATGGGGCAGCTACTGGCATACGTCAGCAGGCTGTATTGGCTATGAAGTGTTTGGGCGACAATAGACACACCGCGGAAGTTCTGTCCGAGTTCTTGCAGCAAGAAACGCAGTCGTGGCTGGGCACTGTAGATCTTGAGGCAGGCAAGGTAGTGAGTGATAACGGAAGGAATTTCATGGCTGCCATCTCCCTTTCCCAACTGAAACACATTCCTTGCCTGGCTCACACCTTAAACCTGGTGGTGCAGTGCTTCCTGAAAAGTTATCCGGGGTTATCCGACCTGCTCCTCAAAGTGCGTGGACTTTGCGCACATATCCGCCGTTCGCCTGTACACTCCAGCCGTATGCAGACCTATCAGCGTTCTTTGAACCTTCCCCAGCATCGCCTAATCATAGACGTTGCAACAAGGTGGAACTCAACACTGCACATGCTTCAGAGACTGTGCGAACAGAGGCGGGCTGTTATGTTTTTGTGGGAGGATACACATACACGGGCAGGCAGTAGGATGGCAGACATGGAGTTGTCAGGTGTGCAGTGGTCGAAGATTCAAGACATGTGTCAAGTCCTTCAGTGTTTTGAGGAATGCACACGGCTGGATAGTGCAGACAACGCCATAATAAGCATGAGCATCCCCCTAATGTGTCTGCTGATGCAAAGTTTGACGCACATAAAGGATCAGGCGTCTGCACCAGAGGAAGAGGAAAGCCTTGATGACAGTCAGCGATTGTCTGGTCAGGGCAGTGTACATGACGAGGTACCGGGCGAAGAGGAGGTGGAGGATGAGGAGGATGATGGGGATGAGTATATTTTTAATGAGGAAGCTTTCCCGGGGGCACGGGAAATTGGTGGCGTGGCAAGGCCGGGTTCTGGTTTTTTGAGGGACACAAGTGACGTAGATTTGCCTGCAACTGCCCCTCAACCAAGCACAACCGCAGATTTGACAACGGGAACTTTGGCCCACATGGCGGATTATGCCTTGCGTATCCTCAAAAGGGACACACGCATTACAAAAATGATGAACGATGACGATTACTGGTTGGCCTGCCTCCTTGATCCTCGCTATAAAGGCAAATTGCAAAATATTATGCCACATGAGAACTTGGAACTAATATTAGCAACAAAACAATCAACTCTTGTTGACCGTTTGCTTCTGGCATTCCCTGCACACAGCGCCCGTGATCGTTCTCACACGAGCTCCAGGGGCCAGCAGACCAGAGGTGTTAGAGGGGCAGAAATCAGAAGTGGCGTTGGCCAGAGGGGTTTTCTGACCAGGTTGTGGAGTGATTTTTCTATGACCGCAGACAGGACAGGTACTGCAGCATCAATTCAAAGTGACAGGAGACAACATTTGTCCAGTATGGTTACAAACTATTTTTCATCCCTTATCGACGTTCTCCCTCAACCGTCATTCCCATTTGATTACTGGGCATCCAAATTAGACACCTGGCCAGAATTGGCAGAATATGCATTGCAGGAGCTTGCTTGCCCGGCAGCTAGTGTCCTATCAGAAAGAGTATTCAGTGCTGCAGGTTCAATACTAACAGAAAAAAGGACTCGTCTGGCTACCCAAAATGTAGATGATCTAACCTTCATTAAAATGAACCACAACTGGATTTCAAAATCTTTTGCCCCACCCTGCCCGGCTGACACCTAGCTTTCCTATGAAAAGGTCTTGCCTGTGGACTATTCTGAATGACTTTTCCAATCTCGTAATTTTCTTCACCTGATTGTCCAGCATACGACATGTTTCCACCTCACGAAATGGCCAAACTCCCCACACGGGGCCGTGCTATCGCCACTTTGCGCTTGGACCCTTGAGAGTGCTGTTTGTCTGAAGAGGTGGGTGTGGCCGCTTTTGGTCGACGGCACTGCCACTGGGTCCCTCATAGTACAATAAAGTGTCTCTGGCGGTGGTGGTGCGCACCCAACGTCAGACACACCGTTGTAATATGAGGGGCCCTGTGCCTGTACCGCCGGCCACAAGACAGTTCCCCCCCCCAGCTCAAACAGTGCTCTACCACTAGCAAAATTATCTCTCACAGCTTCACCAATGTGTAGTCTAGGCGCTGACATCCTTCAATGCCTGGCACTGACAATACCATTGTTTTGACATTTTTGTTATGTTAGGCCTTCGAAGCCTGTCTGCGGTCCCTTCTTTCTACAACTACTACACTGACCAGGCCACTGCTGGCCGTGTTACCCTGGAACCAATTTAAAAGTGCCTACAGTCAGCCCAATTTTGTTATGTTAGGCCTTCGAAGACTGTCTGCCGTCACTCCTTCCACTAGACTTCCACTGACCATACACTGCTGCCCATGTACCCCTGGAACCAATTTAAAGTGCCTACAGCCAGCCCAATTTTGTTATGTTAGGCCTTCGAAGCCTGTCTGCGGTCACTCCTTCCACTAGACTTCCACTGACCAGACCACTGCTGCCCGTGTACCCCTGCAACCAATTTAAAAGTGCCTACAGCCAGCCCAAGTTTGTTATGTTAGGCCTTGGAAGCCTGTCTGCGGTCACTCCTTCCACTAGACTTCCACTGACCAGACCACTGCTGCCCGTGTACCCCTGGAACCAATTTAAAAGTGCCTACAGCCAGCCCAAGTTTGTTATGTTAGGCCTTCGAAGCCTGTCTGCGGTCACTCCTTCCACTAGACTTCCACAGACCAGACCACTGCTGCCCGTGTACCCCTGGAACCAATTTAAAAGTGCCTACAGCCAGCCCAAGTTTGTTATGTTAGGCCTTGGAAGCCTGTCTGCGGTCACTCCTTCCACTAGACTTCCACTGACCAGACCACTGCTGCCCGTGTACCCCTGGAACCAATTTAAAAGTGCCTACAGCCAGCCCAAGTTTGTTATGTTAGGCCTTCGAAGCCTGTCTGCGGTCACTCCTTCCACTAGACTTCCACAGACCAGACCACTGCTGCCCGTGTACCCCTGGAACCAATTTAAAAGTGCCTACAGCCAGCCCAAGTTTGTTATGTTAGGCCTTGGAAGCCTGTCTGCGGTCACTCCTTCCACTAGACTTCCACAGACCAGACCACTGCTGCCCGTGTACCCCTGGAACCAATTTAAAAGTGCCTACAGCCAGCCCAAGTTTGTTATGTTAGGCCTTGGAAGCCTGTCTGCGGTCACTCCTTCCACTAGACTTCCACTGACCAGACCACTGCTGCCCGTGTACCCCTGGAACCAATTTAAAAGTGCCTACAGCCAGCCCAAGTTTGTTATGTTAGGCCTTCGAAGCCTGTCTGCGGTCACTCCTTCCACTAGACTTCCACAGACCAGACCACTGCTGCCCGTGTACCCCTGGAACCAATTTAAAAGTGCCTACAGCCAGCCCAAGTTTGTTATGTTAGGCCTTCGAAGCCTGTCTGCGGTCACTCCTTCCACTAGACTTCCACAGACCAGACCACTGCTGCCCGTGTACCCCTGGAACCAATTTAAAAGTGCCTACAGCCAGCCCAAGTTTGTTATGTTAGGCCTTGGAAGCCTGTCTGCGGTCACTCCTTCCACTAGACTTCCACTGACCAGACCACTGCTGCCCGTGTACCCCTGGAACCAATTTAAAAGTGCCTACAGCCAGCCCAAGTTTGTTATGTTAGGCCTTCGAAGCCTGTCTGCGGTCACTCCTTCCACTAGACTTCCACAGACCAGACCACTGCTGCCCGTGTACCCCTGGAACCAATTTAAAAGTGCCTACAGCCAGCCCAAGTTTGTTATGTTAGGCCTTCGAAGCCTGTCTGCGGTCACTCCTTCCACTAGACTTCCACAGACCAGACCACTGCTGCCCGTGTACCCCTGGAACCAATTTAAAAGTGCCTACAGCCAGCCCAAGTTTGTTATGTTAGGCCTTGGAAGCCTGTCTGCGGTCACTCCTTCCACTAGACTTCCACTGACCAGACCACTGCTGCCCGTGTACCCCTGGAACCAATTTAAAAGTGCCTACAGCCAGCCCAAGTTTGTTATGTTAGGCCTTCGAAGCCTGTCTGCGGTCACTCCTTCCACTAGACTTCCACAGACCAGACCACTGCTGCCCGTGTACCCCTGGAACCAATTTAAAAGTGCCTACAGCCAGCCCAAGTTTGTTATGTTAGGCCTTGGAAGCCTGTCTGCGGTCACTCCTTCCACTAGACTTCCACTGACCATACACTGCTGCCCATGTACCCCTGGAACAAATTTAAAAGTGCCTACAGCCAGCCCAAGTTTGTTATGTTAGGCCTTCGAAGCCTGTCTGCGTCCCGTTCTTTCAACTACAACTACACTGACCAGGCCACTGATGGCCGTGTTCCCCTGGAACCAATTTTAACTTGCCTACAGCCAGCCCAATGTTAGGCCTTTGATGCCTGTCTGCCGTCACTCCTTCCACTAGGCCTCCACTGACCTGTCTATTGCTGCCCGTGTACCCCTTGAACCAACATCATTAAATATAAAAAAAATTAATTTGATTATAAAAAATAAGATCGTGTTGAGATCTCAAATGCAGACATTTTAACAATCAAAACAAACACACAACAAATATCTGGAACTGTACTACAAAGGTCCAACAGCTACAATTTCTTTCTCCTGCAAGAAGTTAACTGAAAGTTTTTTGGAGTTGTTAACACAGATATGGCATCCACCGAGTGTTGTCCTGTCGCGTCTCCTTTAAATTATTTCCAATAAGATGTTAAACTATTAATTTAATAAAATCAATAATTAAAAAAATAATTGAGTAAGTCAAAAGCACATTGCAAATAAACATTAATTACAAATCAAGAAGCATGGCGCGTCCGAGGGTGAGTAGATACCGAATAAGAATATAATCACCCTCGGACGCGCAATGCTTATTTACAACAGCCTTCCATCCTAAGAATCAGCCCTTCCGTGGTGTAGAGAGAGGTTGTGTTACACTCCAAGGTGTTCCCCAGGTTGCCTTTCCTGAGCTTCGATCTTCCGGCTCTCGTTTAGTAGCTGTTGGAAACTACGCTGCATTAGGCCTACTAATTGTGTATGGGTGAAACAGTGGCGCATCTGCGGTCCCTCCTTCCACTAGGCCTCCACTGACCTGTCTACTGCGGCCCGTGTACCCCTTGAACCAACCTAATAAAATATTTAAAAAATTAATTTGATTATAAAAAATAAGATCGTGTTGAGATCTCAAATGCAGACATTTTAACAATCAAAACAAACACACAACAAATATCTGGAACTGTACTACAAAGGTCCTACAGCTACAATTTCTTTCTCCTGCAAGAAGTTAACTGAAAGTTTTTTGGAGTTGTTAACACAGATATGGCATCCACCGAGTGTTGTCCTGTCGCGTCTCCTTTAAATTATTTCCAATAAGATGTTAAACTATTAATTTAATAAAATCAATAATTAAAAAAATAATTGAGTAAGTCAAAAGCACATTGCAAATAAACATTAATTACAAATCAAGAAGCATGGCGCGTCCGAGGGTGAGTAGATACCGAATAAGAATATAATCACCCTCGGACGCGCAATGCTTATTTACAACAGCCTTCCTTCCTAAGAATCAGCCCTTTCGTGGTGTAGAGAGAGGTTGTGTTACACTCCAAGGTGTTCCCCGGGTTGCCTTTCATGAGCTTCGATCTTCCGGCTCTCGTTTAGTAGTTGGTGGAAAAGTACACAGCATTAGGCCTACAAAATGGGTATGGGGTGGAGAGAGATGGTGTGTTACACTCCAAGGTGTTCCCCAGGTTGCCTTTCCTGAGCTTCGATCTTCATGCTCTCGTTTAGTAGGTGTCGGAAAGTAGGCTGCATTAGGCCTACAAATTGGGTATGGGGTGGAGAGAGATGGTGTGTTACACTCCAAGGTGTTCCCCAGGTTTCCTTGCCATTGCTTCGGTCTTCCGACTCTCGTTTAGTAGTTGTAGAAAAGTACACAGCATTAGGCCTACAAAATGGGTATGGGGTGGAGAGAGATGGTGTGTTACACTCCAAGGTGTTCCCCAGGTTGCCTTTCCTGAGCTTCGATCTTCATGCTCTCGTTTAGTAGGTGTCGGAAAGTAGGCTGCATTAGGCCTAAAAAATGGGGAATGGGGTGGAGAGAGATGGTGTGTTACACTCCAAGGTGTTCCCCAGGTTTCCTTGCCATTGCTTCGGTCTTCCGACTCTCGTTTAGTAGTTGTAGAAAAGTACACTGCATTAGGCCTAAAAAATGGGTATGGGGTGGAGAGAGATGGTGTGTTACACTCCAAGGTGTTCCCCAGGTTGCCTTTCCTGAGCTTCGATCTTCATGCTCTCGTTTAGTAGGTGTCGGAAAGTAGGCTGCATTAGGCCTACAAATTGGGTATGGGGTGGAGAGAGATGGTGTGTTACACTCCAAGGTGTTCCCCAGGTTTCCTTGCCATTGCTTCGGTCTTCCGACTCTCGTTTAGTAGTTGTAGAAAAGTACACAGCATTAGGCCTACAAAATGGGTATGGGGTGGAGAGAGATGGTGTGTTACACTCCAAGGTGTTCCCCAGGTTGCCTTTCCTGAGCTTCTATCTTCAGGCTCTCATTAAATTGTGGTTAAATGGAACAACTGCATTTGGCGTACTAGTTGGTTTGGGGCCTACTATCGGTGTCTGCCACTCCTTGCTGTTCTCCTCCACTGAACAAAGCTGTGCCGCCTGTTTACTACGGTTGCCAATTTTGAACTGCATTTCGACTACTTACTGATTTGGCCCTACTCTCTGTGTCAGCCTCTCATTCCAGTTGTCCTCCACTGCAATGCCCCCTGGTTATTCCTGTGTTACCAATTTTGAACTGCATTTAGCCCACTTTCTTCTTTGGGCCTATATCTGTGTTTCCACTTCATCGTGCCCATTGCCCAGCCAGTGATAGATGAGTCTGCTGGTACATTGACCCATAACGCAACATTCCCCGTGCACGCTACACAACAACATTGTGACCCTGCTGAAAGTCAGGTTGCTCTTCCCGCATACCATACCACCTTACACGGGGACAAAGAGGAAGGTGCAGATGAAAGTGCAGGTTCCTTCATCAGGTGGGGGGAGGAATACTAGTTGGCGACGTCACTGGCACAGGGCCTCTCATAGTACGCAAAAGTGTTGCTGCCGGTGGGAGGCGCCCCCGCCGTGCAAACACACCGCTGTACTTTGAGGGGCCCTGTGCCAGTGCCAATGCCAACGAGTGGGCCCCCCCTGCTTGCTCAGGTTCACAGCACTTGCAAAGTTGAAATACTTACCTCTCCCTGCTCCACTGCCGTGACGTGGTCCAGATTTCCTGGGCCCACTAATTACTTGAACCAGCCCTACCCCCCACAACTTTAGCCAAATGACCCCCAATTTCAAATGCCTTCCAATTATTATAAGGTAAATTACGCTTGACAAGCTTCATTAAGAAGAATGGATGGTTTTGACATTAAAATGGGCACTCTAGGTGTTTTCCTGGCCCCCACTCACTGCCGACTATGCTGCCCCATTGACTTGCATTGGGTTTCGTGTTTCGGTCGATCCCGACTTTACGTCATAATCGGCCGATTTCACTCGACCCGACTTTGGACATAGTCGGGTTTCGCAAAACCCGGCTCGACTCTAAAAAGGTCAAGGTCGCTCAACTCTAATGATCAGGTTTTTAAATACATCAGATAGGGATTGCATACATTAGTTAGGACTGCTCTGATAAGGGTATACCGTGAAGATTGGTAGAGCAGCTTAGTATACATTTTTTGCAAAAAACGTATCAACCAAATACCCTGTTTTTTACATCTTTTACTAGCACTTGCGGATTACTGCAACATTTTTTCAAACTGAGTGTTTTTGGTTTTACTATTCTCTTTTGTGTCTTCAGGTTTCTTGGTGGTGTGTGAACATGATCATACAGACTTGTTCACTGTGCAAGTAGCCCATGTGTTCCTGTTTCCATAATTGTTCTCTTGTGTCTACAAGACTGGGGAGTTCCACCACTCCTCTTGGGCTATCTGCACAAAAGCTGTTCTACCCTGTATGCACACATGGATTTTTCCTCTCTGAACCCTGTTCACACAGGTTATATACAGATGATCAGGTTTTTAAATACATCAGATAGGGATTGCATACATTAGTTAGGACTGCTCTGATAAGGGTATACCGTGAAGATTGGTAGAGCAGCTTAGTATACATTTTTTGCAAAAAACGTATCAACCAAATACCCTGTTTTTTACATCTTTTACTAGCACTTGCGGATTACTGCAACATTTTTTCAAACTGAGTGTTTTTGGTTTTACTATTCTCTTTTGTGTCTTCAATAAACAGCAACGTGTCCGGGCTCATAGCGCTAACATGGGACATGGCATGATGTGCTCAGTGCACCGTAGGCTAGGGATAATGCTGACGTCCATCATTAGTCACCAGTCCCGATCTCAGCAGAGAATGGCCATTTACATTGTACAAGGAATGGCGCTTGGTTCATGTCAGAGATCCTGAGAATGACGTCAACTCTACGGGCATCTTCAGGTCAGGATAATCATCTCTGGTGAAGCATAAAAACTGTAGACAAAAAAATGACACAATAAATAAGCAGAAAAAGTGGGAACATAGATGTGGAGCACAAATGATCAGAGAAACAGAGCGAAGCTTCGGGTCTCAGTGAGACCATGAGGCTGCACAGTTTAGGAACCAGGCAGATCTGTTTGCTTTCTTACCACTATGCAATGAGGTGGTTCATATTGTCCCCTCTAATACCAGGATGAATCCATTTGAGTCTGCACATATACAGAATAGATGGATTGCATTGATTTTACAATTTAAAATGTCTGAGGTTCAGACCTAAGTAAAAGCCATTGCTTTGGGTAGATTAATCTTCTGCCCAGTGATAATGTGATGATTGGGCAGTAGGTTTTTTCATCTGACCATTTGTTAAGGAAATAAAAAGCTAAAAGTTGTGTCTGCACCTGGAGGATTTCTTCAGTGGCTGGATCCCCGCTTCTACTTGTCTGCCGTCCTTTTTGCCCTTCTTCATTCAGAAATTGTATTCATAATTTGGTAACTGGTCACCGAACTTTGTAGAAGACCTACTGACGAGTCAATGTTGTCATGGCTTGAAGAGTGCCTCGACAGTCCGCCTGCTTCTTCCATGAAGCCTCTATCGGTTGGTGAGGGCAATGGTGATCCTGACTCTCCTGCAGAGACAAGCGTCGCAGATGCCAATCCCAGCCCGACTTCAAGACACTCTTGTTATTTGACAAAGAGGCGCCATGCCTGCTGCTGCCATTCTCCTGCACTTCTAGTGGTCGAGAGGGGACTCACGTCTAGTTCGTGGCTCTGCGCAGGATAGTGATGTTAACTTAGTGCGTAAGCTTCCTAATCTCCTGTATGTCAGGCCCCGGGTGGCATCACTTGTCGATTCATGGTGATTTGTACACCAGATGCAGTTTCAATCTTACAGTACAGTGATAACCTCTCCTGGTCTCTGCATACTGTAAGTGTCTCCAGAATGGCATTAAAGAACTTTGGTGAGAGAGCGCACTTCACTCCCTTCTTGAAATGCGTGGTGTCTTTCCGAATCCAGATGTTATTATTTTCATGGGGGAAGAAACAATGAAAGGCACCAATGAACTACCTTTCAATATTGAGAGGTCCCTGGTAGGAACAATGTGCCTTTTTTTGGTTCACTTTTTGGGTTCACTTTAGAAAGCCAGGATTATTTTCTGGCTTTATAGTCCATGATAACTGAAGCTGGAAGATCTGTGAAAAATACACAGAAAAAAAAACAATATCCAGATAGTGAATACAGTAATGATTATACAAACAATAAAACAATGATATGCAGTTCTGCGGTATATGTATTTGTGTCAGTAATCTATTAAGCATGAGAGATGAATATGCTTATAGCATGAAAAATAACTACATTTCCTATTAAAAAAAAAGACAAAGTGCACAAAGAGCCAAAATATAGAAAAGTAAAAAAAAAACAAATAAATTTAGAAGATCCAAAAGTTACATACAGGAGAATCTAAAAAGTGAGTCACGCTGTAGATGGTGACACACAGCAGGAGGCAACATTATATAACAGATTGTATAGGGGTCCAGACTATTAAGGTAACTCTATATTTGGACAGTTCATAAATGTACAAAGTGCACGTAAATATCACCTAAAACATGTTACAAGTGCATATCAAATGAGCTGAGCCAGTATAGGAAAGAAACTGGACATCAAGGTTTCTGGAAATACCATGGAATATTGGTCACTTGAACACCTCTAAATATACATTTAGTTCCAATCCGCGTGATGTGCTACCCGCAAGGGAGTCTGATCACATGACCACTAGAGCGGCTGCCCTACAGACAGCCGGGGATGGAGCCTATCCTCCTGCCCCGCACATGTGCGCCGCCGGTAGTGCGGAACTGTATTGGACAGAAGGTAAAACTAGGATCAAAGGTGGAGTAATGATGCAGGAGGCAGGACTCCTAGATGTGGAGCTCAAGCAATGAAGGTAGATGATACCAGATTCACCATTGTAGTTGACTGCAACTTGACTTTGAAGGACATACATGTGCATCTCACAAAATTAGAATATCAAAAAGTTAATTTATTTCAGTTCTTCAATACAAAAAGTGAAACTCATATATTATGTGTTAGGAGTCGAGTTTCCTCTGCTGCACAGGGGGAATCTCGATCCGTCTCCGCTGCGGTCTCCCATTCTCCTCCAGCCGCAGTGGAGTCTGCTCAGCAGGGACGTCAATCCCAGCATCTCGCTCAGTCTGACTCTGTGCGAAGAGTTACTGCTGCTTTTCCTGCTTCTGCCATTAAAGTCAGTGCTGGGCAGCGGCGAGTGGACGTTTCTGGATCTAAGTCCTTATTTGCACACACTGAGCATGCCCAGGGCAAGATCTCCTGTTGGAGATCGAGAGTCACATACTCAGGTACTGCAGCACATCCCATTGGTCCTTTTGGCAGGTCCTGAAAGGGCAAAACTTCTGTAGCTGTTTCCTGTGCTGCAGCTATATAAACTGCGCATGACCGCACGGCCATGCGCTAGTATTGTCTTGTAAATATGTGTGTGTGTTGTGAGAGAAAGTCGCTCTTTAAATAACCCTCCCTATTGAATGTCTGTTCGCGGAAGGTGTATGTTTGCTATCTAGCGCCCGACTTATCCAACAGCACGTAACACACATTACAGCTACCAGTTGCTGTGTTCGCCTGTACGGCGCCGTGCGCTTGCTCTGCGCTTTCCTGACCCAAGCCTGGGTGGTTAGTGGCGTTCGTCTGTGCGGCACCGCACGCACTCTTGTGCCTTTATATTATTATTTAGTTTCCTTACACACCCAGTTGCGGTGTTGTGCCAGCAAGTGTCTAATCAGACTTCAATCCTAGTTGGGGTTGAGTTCGCTGACTCCTTGCTCGCGCTCTATGTGCGGTATCGCGGTCCTGTGACGCAACAGGATCGCTTCCTTCACGCAGGGTGAAGTTAACCCATGCGTGTATACTTGTAGTACCGCCATATAGTCTGTCTTACTAGCAGCAGGGTCTTTACCTGCACGGTGGACCTCGGACTGCGAACGCACCTAGTTTCATTTCATCTTGTACTTGGTGCGTTCCACCAGTCCTCAACATAACATAATACTAGCGCCAAGGTCTGGCTAGTAAATGATGGATGATCAGCGTTCACAGAGGTACATCCAGCAGCTGGAGGGAAGGTTGGCGGCTCTTGAGCGTTCAACCTCAGCTGTGGATGTCACTGCTGTCGCTGTTCAGGCTGCTAGTGTTGCTGCAGCCACCTTGTCCACTGCCGCTCCTGTCCTGACTCTAACTCGCCTCCCACTTCCAGAGAAATTCTCTGGTGACAGTAAGTCTTGTAGGGCTTTCGTGAGTCAGTGCTCTATCCATCTCGAGCTTCTGGCCTCTCGTTTCCCTAGAGAGCGGGCTAAGGTGGGATTTATAGTGTCTCTTCTGTCGGACAGGGCGTTGCAGTGGGCTACGCCGCTATGGGAGCGTAGCGATCATGTGGTGCAGAGTGCTCCGTTGTTTCTGAGCACTCTGAAACAGGTCTTTTTGGGACCTCGTGTCACCCATGATACGGCGCTCCAATTGTTGGCATTGACTCAGGGCTCGTCCTTGGTCAGTCATTTTGCCGTCCACTTCCGCACCTTAGCATCTGAGCTGGAGTGGTCGGATAAAGCCCTCATTCCAATATTTTGGAGGGGGCTGGCTGACCACGTTAAGGACGCCCTGGCCACTAGGGAGATTCCCGCCACACTGGAGGAATTAATAACTCTATCCACTCGTATTGATCTCCGTTTTCACGAGCGGAGGTTAGAGCGAGCCCAGTGTAGGCAGAGGTTTCGGCTGGCTCCCACCTTCGCCAAACCTTTGGAATCTCCAGACCAGGCTCCTGAGTCCCATGAGCCTGTGGTAGAGTCACGAGCGGGATCTAAGTCCCGGACCGCTCGTGCACTCCAGATTTGTCATCTTTGCCAACAGTCTGGACATCTTGCCTCCAGATGTCTCCAGCGGTCGAGGAAACGTCAGCGTCTAGTGGTAGTTGGTGGAGGTGCACTAGACACGGCGACGTTTGCCTCCAAATTGTCCTTTAAGGGGACAATAACATTGGGCTCATCCTCTCACTCGGTAGAACTCTGCGTGGATTCTGGGGCGGAGGGCAATTTTATGTCTTCAGCCTTCGCCCAACGTCACGCAATTCCTCTGGTCATGCTATCTCAACCAGTAACGGTACGAGTGGTGAATGGGTCGACACTGCCTGCACAGATTACACATCAAACTATCCCTTTTACTCTGTCCATGTCACCATCTCATCAGGAGATTATATCTCTACTCGTCATTCCTGAGGGAATTGATGAGGTTCTCTTGGGGATACCTTGGTTACGGTACCACTCTCTTCACATCGAGTGGTCCTCAGGCAGAATTCTGGGATGGGGTGAATCTTGTGGGAACAGGTGTCATCGAGAGTGCGTTCAGGTTACTACTACAGAGGTACCCGCAGATCTCTCCTCTCTCCCCAAGCAATATTGGTCTTATGCAGACGTGTTCTCCAAAAAGGCAGCGGAGACTCTTCCGCCCCATCACCCCTATGACTGTCCTATTGATCTCTTGCCTGGTGCTGAGCCTCCCCGGGGTCGAGTCTATCCATTATCTCTCCCGGAAACGGAGGCAATGTCTCAGTACATACAAGAGAATCTGGCAAGAGAGTTCATCAGGAAGTCAGTGTCACCTGCTGGGGCAGGGTTCTTTTTCGTGCAGAAGAAGAATGGAGAACTACGTCCATGCATAGACTACAGGAGTCTTAATGCTATCACAGTTAAGAACAAGTACCCTTTGCCTTTGATATCTGAGCTTTTCGATAGGCTTCGGGGAGCTAGAGTGTTTACTAAACTAGATCTGCGGGGTGCTTATAACCTGCTTCGCATCCGTGAGGGGGACGAGTGGAAAATGGCATTTAACACCAGAGATGGGCACTATGAGTATCTGGTGATGCCCTTCGGGCTCTGTAATGCACCTGCCGTTTTCCAAGACTTTGTCAACGACATCTTCCGGGATATGCTTTCCACCTCGGTTGTAGTCTATCTGGATGATATTCTCATCTTTTCTCCAGATATTGACTCCCACCGGAGAGATGTTGGCAAAGTCTTCGACCTCCTACGGGCAAACTCTCTTTATGCTAAGTTGGAGAAGTGTGTGTTTGAGCAGGAGTCCTTACCTTTCCTGGGCTATATCATCTCCACCCAGGGATTGGCTATGGATCCTGCCAAACTACAGGCTGTGATGGACTGGCAAGAGCCCCATTCTCTTAAAGCGGTGCAGCGCTTTATGGGGTTCATAAACTATTACCGCCAGTTCATTCCCCACTTCTCAACTCTGGTAGCTCCCTTGGTAGCCTTCACCAAGAAGGGAGCGAATCCCAAATTGTGGTCGGAAGAGGTCTCCAAGGCCTTCACTTCTATTAAGTCCCACTTTGCTAGCGCTCCCATCTTACATCGTCCCGATGTGGATAAGCTATTCATAATGGAGGTGGATGCCTCGTCCGTTGGTGCTGGAGCAGTCCTCTACCAAAAGGATGCTCAAGGTCGGAAGCATCCATGCTTCTTCTTCTCTAAGACCTTCACGCCAGCGGAGAGGAACTACTCCATCGGGGACAGGGAGTTGCTAGCAATGAAGTTGGCCTTTTCGGAGTGGAGACACCTTCTGGAAGGTGCGCGGTTTCCCTTCCAAGTTTACACGGACCACAAAAATTTGGTCTATTTGCAGACAGCCCAGCGGCTAAATTCTCGCCAGGCCAGATGGTCCCTGTTCTTCTCCCGGTTCCACTTTTCCCTTCATTATCTCATCGGGGAGAAGAATATCCGTGCTGACGCTCTCTCTCGCTCCCTTATGTCAACTGCAACTGAGGAGGAGGAAGAGGAGCCTCGGCTTATTGTCCCTTCCGAGAGCCTGAGAACCGTGGCGCCGGTTTCGCTAGAGTCTGTGCCTCCGGGCAAGACTTTTGTGCCCATTAATTTGCGACCGGAGGTTCTCTCTTGGGCTCATTCGTCCAGGGTGGGTGGACACTTTGGGACAAAGAGGACATCTGAGCTACTGGCGAGGACGTACTGGTGGCCGCATATGGTCCGGGATGTCAGGGATTATGTTCTGACGTGTGTCTCCTGCGCCAAAAATAAATCTCTGCGTCAAAGGCCAGCTGGTTTGCTCTATCCCTTGCCGGTGGCAGATAGGCCCTGGGAGATGGTCGGGATGGACTTTGTTGTGGGTTTGCCCAAGTCTCGCGGCTGTACCATCATTTGGGTCATCACCGTTCATTTCTCAAAAATGGTGCATTTGGTGCCGCTACCACGGTTACCTTCTGCACGGGCCTTGGCAGCGTTGTTCATTAGACATATCTTCCGCCTGCATGGTATGCCAGACAAAATTGTCAGTGACCGGGGTCCCCAGTTTGCGTCTCGGTTCTGGAGAGAGCTCTGTCATCTTCTCAGTATTGAGTTGAATCTCTTCCGCTTATCATCCCGAGACGAATGGGTTGGTAGAGAGGGCCAACCAGACCTTGGTCACATACCTGCGACATTTTGTTTCAGCCAGGCAGGATGACTGGGCATCCTTGCTATCATGGGCAGAGTTTTCACTGAACAATGCCGTAGCCGACTCCACTGGACAAACCCTATTCCTCCTCAACTATGGTCAACATCCACAGGGTGCCTATGCCCGTGTCTTCCGCCGACTCCAGGGTGGCAGACTGGGCTGTGGAGGCACGGGATATTTGGGACCGCACTCAGGATGCCATTCGGGCCTCTAAGGAGAGAATGAGGTCCTCCGCCGATGCTCATCGGCGCCCCGCTCCAACCTTTGCTCCTGGCGACTTGGTGTGGCTCTCCGCCCGTAACATCAGGCTGCGAGTTGAGTCCACTAAATTTGCTCCTCGCTACTTGGGCCCATTCAAGGTCCTCGAGCAGGTTAATCCTGTGGTCTATCGTTTGGCCCTTCCGCCACGCCTGGGTATCACCGACACCTTTCATGTGTCCCTCTTGAAACCCATGTATATGTCCCGGTTCTCCGAGTCATCTGCTGGGACATCGGGTTCGTCTACGGACGATTATGAGGTGAACGCTATTTTGGGGTGCAAGGTGGTGCGTGGTAAAAAAATTTATTTGGTAGACTGGAAGGGTTATGGCCCCGAGGACAGGTCCTGGGAGCCTGTTGAGCACATTCGGGCCCCGCAGCTCATTGCTGCCTTCGAACGTAGCGAGGCCCAAGGAGGGGGGGCCATGTTAGGAGTCAAGTTTCCTCTGCTGCACAGGGGGAATCTCGATCCGTCTCCGCTGCGGTCTCCCATTCTCCTCCAGCCGCAGTGGAGTCTGCTCAGCAGGGACGTCGATCCCAGCGTCTCGCTCAGTCTGACTCTGTGCGAAGAGTTACTGCTGCTTTTCCTGCTTCTGCCATTAAAGCCAGTGCTGGGCAGCGGCGAGTGGACGTTTCTGGATCTAAGTCCTTATTTGCACACACTGAGCATGCCCAGGGCAAGATCTGTTGGAGATCGAAGGTCACATGCTCAGGTACTGCAGCACATCCCATTGGTCCTTTTGGCAGGTCCTGAAAGGGCAAAACTTCTGTAGCTGTTTCCTGTGCTGCAGCTATATAAACTGCGCATGACCGCACGGCCATGCGCTAGTATTGTCTTGTAAATATGTGTGTGTGTTGTGAGAGAAAGTCGCTCTTTAAATAACCCTCCCTATTGAATGTCTGTTCGCGGAAGGTGTATGTTTGCTATCTAGCGCCCGACTTATCCAACAGCACGTAACACACATTACAGCTACCAGTTGCTGTGTTCGCCTGTACGGCGCCGTGCGCTTGCTCTGCGCTTTCCTGACCCAAGCCTGGGTGGTTAGTGGCGTTCGTCTGTGCGGCACCGCACGCACTCTTGTGCCTTTATATTATTATTTAGTTTCCTTACACACCCAGTTGCGGTGTTGTGCCAGCAAGTGTCTAATCGGACTTCAATCCTAGTTGGGGTTGAGTTCGCTGACTCCTTGCTCGCGCTCTATGTGCGGTATCGCGGTCCTGTGACGCAACAGGATCGCTTCCTTCACGCAGGGTGAAGTTAACCCATGCGTGTATACTTGTAGTACCGCCATATAGTCCATCTTACTAGCAGCAGGGTCTTTACCTGCACGGTGGACCTCGGACTGCGAACCCAGAAGTCATTTTCTCAGTATGTTGGAATAAATACCAAAAACACCTGCAAAGGCTTCCTAAGCATTTAAAAAGGTCCCTTAGTCTGTTTCAGTAGGCTCCACAATCATGGGGAAGACTGCTGACTTGAAAGAAGACCTGAAGGCAGTCATTGACATACTCCACAAGGAAAGTAAATTTTGCATTTCATTTGCAAATCAAGGTCCCAAAGCCTGGAGGAAGAGTGGAGAGGCAAACAAGCCAAGCTGCTTGAGGTCAAATGTGAAGTTTTCACAATCAGTGATCGTTTGGGGAGCCATGTCATCTGCTGGTGTAGGTCCACTGTGTTTTATGAAGACCAAAGTCAGCACAGCCATCTACCAGGAAATTTTAGAGCACTTCATGCTTCCCTGTGCCGACAAGCTTTTTGGAGATGGAAATTTAATTCTCCAGCAGGACTTGGCACCTGTCCACACGGCCAAAAGTGCCAAAACCTGGTTTAAAAATAACATTGTCACTGTGCTTGATTGGCAGCAAACTGGCTTGACCTTAACCCCATAGAAAATGTATGGGATATTGTCAAGAGAAAGGTGAGAGACACCAGACCCAATAGTGCAGATGAGGCTGCGATCAAAGCAACCTGGGCTTCCATAACACCTCAGCAGTGCCACAGGCTGATTGTATGCAAGCTACACCGTATTGATGAATTAATTGATGTAAAAGGAGCCCCTACCAAGTATTGAGTGCGTATGCTGATCATACATTTCAGTCGGCCAAAAAAATTTTTCAAGCTGGTGTTATAAAGTATTCTAACTTACTGAGATACTGTCTTTTGGGTTTTCATTGGCTTTGAACCATAATCATCAACAATAACAGAAATAAACACTTGAAATAGATCACTCTGTAATGACTCTTTATAATATATGAGTTTCACTTTTTGTATTGAAACTTTTTGATGATATTCTTATTTTGTGAGCTGAACCTGTAGGTAATAAAGTCAGTACTGAATATCACAACTTGACTATGACATTATCTCCTTACCTCCCCTCCTATACACCCCCTAGCTGCCTTCATTACGTGCTTTATCATAAGAATAAAACTC
Source organism: Ranitomeya imitator (assembly GCF_032444005.1). Classification (NCBI taxonomy): domain Eukaryota; kingdom Metazoa; phylum Chordata; class Amphibia; order Anura; family Dendrobatidae; genus Ranitomeya; species Ranitomeya imitator. Next base: position 46,979,450 of record NC_091287.1, on the reverse strand, counting down.
ATGTTTATATGATAATCATTCAACACTAAAGATGATACTGATTAGATTTGGTAAATCTTAAAATTTTTCAATAAAAAATAATTTACAAAACACGTTTTTTCTTTACTCTAATGTCTTGAGGCTGAAGCAGCATAAAAATGCTCTGAGGAGCCTAAGAGGAAGACAAAAAATATTAAATAGTGTGTAGAATGGAGAAGAAAGGACGGGAGGGCTAGTGAGTACAGAAGTCAGGAACTGTAAAGGGAAAGGCTTTTCTCTCACTATGGGACTTATACATAGACATTTATATATTGGTTTGTTCCATTAAAATTATAAAATACAGTATAAAGATATAATGGGAACACACAACGTTTATCTACCCCTGATATTATCAGCCTCAGTGTAACAACATGTCACATACAACAATGAAGGATACTTTTCCTTACTTTGATGGATGGTTCAGTTCTTCTTCGTAGTCACTTCTGATGTAGGAAATATATAAGAAATGATCAGAAATAAATTCCATGTAAAATAATAATCAGGAACAAATCCTGGTCCCATAAGGACACAGACAATAAACATAATGTATGACCCGTGTCATAGACTTCACTACATGATATAGATAGAGGTCATTACTAATTAGTATAAATCTCACTGTCTCAGGCATCCGCATGGGGACAGATCTCCGGACTGTGTAACTACCAGGACGGAACATTAAACACTTTTGCATCTAGAAGACGGAAATTAGGACATAACGTCCATTTGTGGGAAGAGGGTAAAGAACCTTCTGACTTTGGTCCTGTTCCTTCTCCTGAAGAATTTCGGGATCCACCATTTACGTTTTGGTCTAAACAAAATCAAAACAAACAAATTGAGATACAGACAGTTCACATAACATTCTGAGGATATAGACAGCGATGTCGTCCTGTGTAATGTCCGCTGCTTGTGTCACTGTATGATGTCATCGCTCAAAACTCCAAGGTTTCATTAGAGTAAATGCAGCCGTGATCGCTCTTATTACTTACTGGATTGGCTCTGTGATGGCCCATGCTAAGATACATCTATTCTCCTCGAGAATCTGCCTCCAGAGGATATTTAAAAAAAAGGGGGGGCATTACCAGTGTGAGACATGTAGGTCAGGAAAGCAGACTGTCAGTCATTACATGTCTCACACTGGCGCAGGCGTGTACTATGGAGGAGAGAGAATGAACTTCAATCCAATATTGCAGCCAGCATGCAGCCAGCGGATAAGGAAAGGGTGAATCAAACACCCGAAAACCCCGCCCCTATGGCTGAAGATTGTTCCCTCCAAATTCAGGTGACAGAGTCCCTTTAAGAAACCTACAGAAAATATCTATATAGTGTGTCTCGTTAATAAATACAATGACAAATGGTAACATTTAGGGGAATAGCTATATAGAGTAATTATGAAAAAAATAGTTTTATGGTATCTGATGCTGCCAATTTTTTTACTTTTTAATAAATGAGGACTTCAAACACTGAAAGTCGTGCACCATGATTCCCCCAATCACTTACACCAGTGACTCCTCACTAGGCCATCTTGATATCACATCCAAAGCGACTGAAATAAAAACAAATACAGCTCTGGTTAGAAGAATTGATGCTCAGGAAGCCTACGGATAAAGTGATCTGACGGTATACAACTGCTATATATTCAACTCTGAGTAACTTTTTCCAGAAGATTCGGATGTTCTCGGAGTGGGGTGAGTGCGTTATAATCTCACTATTGCTACTTACAAACTGATGGATTTATTGCTGTCTTCTTCTGATGTTTTATCAAAATCCAACTCATCCTCTTCTTCTCCTTCTTCCTCCTCCTCTTCCTCACTATTGGACATATAACATAGACTCTATGTAGCAACTCTCATAAATGACCTTTGTTATAATCACTCATTTTATACAAGAATTTTTTCCCCATAAATTCTGAATTTCTATCCATCATCACTGTCATCTTCCAGTTTCCAAGCATTAGCAGAATGAAGGATGCATTTATGGTGGACCGTGTATGGAGGACATAAAGGGTTTCATAAAACTCCCAGACATGATCCATGAACACTGCTGTACGGCCACATTAACACATTCAGTATTTGGTCAGTTTTTCTCATCAGTGTTTGTAAGCCAAAACCAGGAGTGGGTGATAAATACAGAAGTGGTGACATTTTTCTATTATACTTTTCCTCTGAATGTTCCACTCCTGATTTTGACTTACAAATACTGATGTAAAATTCTGACCAAATACAGAATGTGTGAACGTGGCCTAAGAAAAAGTCTCAGTGTTACCCACAGCAACCAATCAGATCACCTCTCTCATTTTAAAGAAAACTTAGATTGTGAAATCTGGATTCTGATTGGCTGTGATGGGTCACGCTGATAAGTTATCTTAGAAGAGTTCTTATACGGGGTGTCCCTGTTTCTGCTGATGGTGGCACAGTGACCTTGTGGGGATATGAAATCCTCATGAATTTCCTACAATCTTTTAAATCATTCCCCCTTATAGATGCATTAATTATGGAAATAAAATATATTGGGGAACCCTGCTCATTACACCAACTTACAGAATTGTCCCCAGACGAGGCCAGCGGGACACTTCTCCAAATTTACAAGGCCTATAATAGAAGACTAGCTGTTTCCAGCCAGCTAACGCTCGGCGGTAATGTGGGGGGACAGAGCCTCGTGTGGTAATGTGTGGGGACGCAGCCTCATGTGGTAATGTGTGGGGACGCAGCCTCTGGTGGTAATGTGGGGGGACGGAGCCTCATGTGGTAATGTGTCAGGGAATGCAGCCTCGTGTGGTAATGTGTGGGGACAGAGCCTCGTGTGGTAATGTGTGGGGACAGAGCCTCGTGTGGTAATGTGTGGGGACAGAGCCTCGTGTGGTAATGTGTGCGGACTGAGCCTCGTGTGGTAATGTGTGGGGACAGAGCCTCGTGTGGTAATGTGTGGGGACAGAGCCTCGTGTGGTAATGTCTGGGGACGCAGGCTCGTGTGGTAATGTGTGAGGGCGGAGCCTCGTGTGGTAATGTGTGCGGACAGAGCCTCGTGTGGTAATGTGTGGGGACAGAGCCTCGTGTGGTAATGTGTGGGGACAGAGCCTCGTGTGGTAATGTCTGGGGACGCAGGCTCGTGTGGTAATGTGTGAGGGCGGAGCCTCGTGTGGTAATGTGTGGGGACAGAGCCTCGTGTGGTAATGTGTGCGGACAGAGCCTCGTGTGGTGATGTGTGGGGACAGAGCCTCGTGTGGTAATGTGTGGGGACAGAGCCTCGTGTGGTAATGTCTGGGGACGCAGGCTCGTGTGGTAATGTGTGAGGGCGGAGCCTCGTGTGGTAATGTGTGGGGACGGAGCCTCGTGTGGTAATGTGGGGGAACGGAGCCTCATGTGGTAATGTGCGGGGACGGAGCCTTGTGTGGTAATGTGTGGGGACAGAGCCTCATGGTGGGGGACAGAGCCTTGTGTGGTAATGTGTGGGGATGGAGCCTCGTGTGGTAATGTGGGGGGACAGAGCCTCGTGTGGTAATGTGCGGGGACGGAGCCTCATGTGGTAATGTGCGAGGACAGAGCCTCATGTGGTAATGTGCAGGGACAGAGCCTCGTGTGGTAATGTGTGGGGACGGAGCCTCGTGTGGTAATGTGTGGGGACGGAGCCTCATGAGGTAATGTGGGGGGGGTTATGTGTGGTAATGTGGTGGGGGGCGGGATTATGTGTAGTGATGTGGTGGGGGAGTGAGATTATGTGTGGTGGGGGGCAGGATTATGCGTGGTGATGTGGTGGGGGGTGGGATATGTGTGGTGTTGTGGTGGGGGGCAGGATTATGTGTGGTGATGTGGTGGGGGCGGATTATGTGTGGTGATGTGGTGGGGGGGCGGGATTATGTGTGGTGATGTGGTGAGGGGGCAGGATTATCTGTGGTAATGTGGTGGAGGGCGGGATTATCTTTGGTGATGTGGTGGGGGGCAGGATTGTGTGTGTTGATGTGGTGGGGGCAGGATTATGTGTGGTGATGTGGTGGGGGGCAGGATTATCTTTGGTGATGTGGGGGCGAGATTATCTTTGGTGATGTGGTGGGGGGTGGGATTATGTGTGGTAATGTGGTGAGGGGCGGGATTATGTGTGGTGATGTGGTGGGGGGCGGGATTATCTGTGGTGATGTGGTGGGTGGAATTATCTTTGGTGATGTGGTGGGGGCCGGGATTATGTGTGGTGATGTGGTGGGGGGCGGGATTATGTGTGCTGATGTGGTGGGGGGTGGTATTATGTGTGGTGATGTGGTGGGGGGTGGGATTGTGTGTGGTGATGTGGTGGGGGCAGGATTATCTGTGGTGATGTGGTGGGGGGTGGGATTATGTGTGGTGGAGGGGCAGGATAATGTGTGGTGATGTGGTGGGGGCCGGGATTATGTGTGCTGATGTGGAGGGGTGGGATTATGTGTGGTGATGTTGTGGGGCGGGATAATCTGTGGTGATGTGGTGGGGATGGGATTATGTGTGGTGATGTGGGGGGGGCGGGATTGTGTGGTGATGTGGTGGAGGGCGGGATTATGTGTGGTGATGTGGTGGGGGCGGGATTATCTGTGGTGATGTGGTGGGGGGTGGGATTATGTGTGGTAGAGGGGCAGGATTATGTGTGGTGATGTGGTGGGGGGCGGGATTATGTGTGCTGATGTGGGGGGGTGGGATTATGTGTGGTGATGTTGTGGGCGGGATAATCTATGGTGATGTGTTGGGGGCAGGATTATGTGTGCTGATGTGGTGGGGGGTGGGATTATGTGTGTTGATGGGGTGGGGGGGCGGGATTATCTGTGGTGACGTGGTGGGGGGTGGGATTATGTGTGGTGATGGGGTGGGGGGGCAGGATTATATGTGGTGATGTGGTGGGGGGCGGGATTATGTGTGGTGATGTGGTGGGGGGCAGGATTATGTGTGGTGATGTGGTGGGGCGGGATTATGTGTGGTGATGTGGGGGGGCGGGATTATTTGTGGTGATGTGGTGGGGGGCGGGATTATGTGTGGTGATGTGGTGGAGGGGCGGGATTATGTGTGGTGATGTGGTGGGGGGCAGGATTATGTGTGGTGATGTGGTGGGGGCGGAGCTTCTGTGCAGGGGGCGGGATTAGCAAGTCATCACGATGCCTCTTATACAGTATATATAGATACAGCTGTGATTAGAATCATTAACACCTTGGCTAATATGGAGCCTATAGAAATATTATCTACTGTATATAATCTGCCAGATAACAACATGGACACAACCTCTAGAATCTACATAGCTCTACATCCGCATAGATTGTGCCGCACAGTAGGATTATCCTTTAATCTGAGGATCCAAGACAATATTTCGTCGTTCAGAAGTCCGGGTAAGTTTGTGGCATTACCGTAATTCGCTAATGACCTCATTGTTATCCTATGGGAAAAAGGGATGAGCAACACTATGAAGAATTCAACGAGGTCTACGTTTTCTATTAATGAAAACAATCGTATCCTTCTTATGGAAACAATTCATGAGTGAGATCAGTAATGCCATGATGCCATCATTATGGAGTCCTCCCCTTACTGGTGCACACACTACTCCTATACGAATGTGGTAGGGAAATGTAATAAGATAAATACCGGAATACTGGCTCTGCGTCCTTTACTCTCTGTATCCACCTGTTAAAGAAAAAGCCAAGGAAAACCGTGACTAATATTACACATACATATTTACCAAAATGGTAGGAATATAAATGATACTATTGAGCCTTAATAGTTCAGACATCTCTGTGTATTATTACAGGGAGAATCAATAATCCCATTTATATCAGATACATACATCTCATCCTGATGTTCCTCCTCCTCCTCCTCCTCTGCTATCTTCATCCTATTAAATAGTAAGGAAGACAATGAACAATATTACACATACACATTCACCAGAATAGTAGGAAGATAAATTATACTACTGAGCTTTAATATTGCAAATATCTCTGTATATTATTACAGGGAGAATATGGGGGAATCAATAATCCCAGTTATATCAGATACATACATTTCACGTGGATGTTCCTCCTCCTCCTTTGCTACTTTCATCCTATTAAATAGTAAGGAAGACAATGAGTATTGATTGTATCTGCTCCATAGCTGATAACAAGAGTGTCGTGCAATACAGGGAGCAACCACCAGAGGGCGAGGAAGGAAGTAAACAGGAGCTCACCTCAAGAAGCGAAGACCTGTAGAGCCTGAGCAAACACCGCTAGGGAGCAGTAGGGTGGTCGTACAATCCAAGTCAGCAACAGCCGGGAACGCGGTCTCAGAGCGGAAGGCAGGAGCAAGGTCTAAAGCAAGCCAGGGGTCAAAAAGCCGGTCGGGAGCGCGGTAACAAGAGGACGAGACGAAAGAACAGCCAGAAACACGCCAAAGGTCAGAGCCAGACAGAACAATCCAAAACAGGAGCAGAAGACGAATGGGTAGGTCAGAAGTCAAGCCGGGTCATACACTGGGGGGGGGGGGCAGGGCAACAGTCACACAGAGAAAGTTAACCCCCGCCTGACCAGGCTGGGAAACCAAAAGCAAACCCTGACCTAGATAATGACAAGATCATCACTGGTCACTAGAGAGTTTTTATAATCAGATATGAACAGTAGTTATAGAACAGAGATCCCATCTAATAACATTACTTGTCTATATTAGAGTAGCCAAATCTGGGACATTTAATCCAGTAATGTCCCCCCAAACCGGCATGGAAAGCCTCCAAACATGACCCCACACACTGGACTTCGGCTGGATTTTGCCCCTTTTACAACACTTTCTGGTGCATATTATAACTATTCTGTTTGGCTTTTCCTGCCCTTCCACTAGGTCGTATATATGTTTTTGGAAAGTGTCAGGACTGGTGTAAAGAAAGCCAGAAGGAGCTAAAGTGTATTTGGAACCTTGTGTTGCCTCCAAAGTTGTACATTTTTATGAAAGATGAATTTCCCCTTATGAATGAATTTCCCAAAACTTGGACAATATAAATCAGCCATGTCTGAACTTGTCCTTAGGGAAGAGCCAGACGGTTGTATAACTCGGAGGAGGATCACAGCACAATGCTCAGAGTGGCCGGCAGCTTTCCCGACCTGAGCGTAATAGTATTTCTATGCAGCTGTCACGCTCGGGTCGGCAGAGCCAACGGCCAGTCCGAGCATTGCATTGCAATCCTCGCCCGAGTTATGCAGCAGTTTGATTCTTCCCTAAGGCTAATGCTCGATGGTAACACAGGGTCACCTGCCATTGTCCTTCCTCACACAGAGCTTCAATGCTTCTCTATGGGCAGGAGATCATGGGTGACATGGAAGGTGACTCTCCGTCATCATGTGGCCCTAGTCTATCACAGAAATTGTAGATTTAGGATAAGTAAGAATTTACCTTATATTTCTCTCAAATAACTCTCTCACGAACTCACAAACTATAAAATCCTAAAATGATTGGAGAAAAAGAAGCATTATAGAAGACATCAAATTTCATTTCTGTATTGATATTTGTGAGGAACTGAAGGGGGAACAGTCGGGTACTGACACCTCAGCTCATTAACTAAAGGTTCACTTTTAAATATCAGTGAAAAAAAAATCTATAAGGGGGAAAAAGACATCCAGACATTATAGGGTTAATACCTATAGATAAAGAAACACAACATAATAAAGCACATAAAAAGAGAATAATAAATTCTTTACATACACTTCACTGCCAACAGCATCCCTCTAGTGAGGGTCCCCTCGGCAGTTACCGTGATGTCACCGTGTGATGTCACCGTGTGATGTCACCCCATTCCATGGATTACTAATCACTAATTACTAATCAGTATTATGTAACTGTGATTAAAACGTTAGAAATAAAGATTTATAGCACTAATTTCTATATTTATAATGATACTTAATCCATACATAACAAAGTATTGTACCCATGTATGGATGGTGGATACAGGGACGGAAGGCCGGTTGGATACATGACACATTTTGCTTATCAGATAAAGAAAAGTTCAAATAGTAGAGAATGAGGACACTGAGGAGCAAGAGTCACAGACACGAGGGAAATGATAGGACATAAATCAGGAGCTAATATAAGGATGATACTCACACGCCACTAACTGAAACCCTCGCAGGGGTCAGGAACCTTTTTGGCTAAGAGAGCCGTAAACGCCACATATTTTGAAATATAATTCCGCGAGAGCCGTACAATATGTTTAAAGGGCCATTGACAGATCAATCGCTCCAATGTTCACTTAGTACAGCAAGGAATGCTCCTCCCTGCTGTATAAAGCCACAACTGGACTGAAACAATGGTAATTAGCAGTAAAAAATTAAATAAATAACTTACATTGTGAGCTTGCGATGCATGACATCAGTCCAGCAGTCTGGCTTCTTCTTTTTCCTGCGCATGACTGGAAGCTGGCATTCTTCCCACCTGATGTTGAGAGAATGCCAGATTTGAGTATATAGTATACAGTGTATATATAGTGTCAGTGTATAGGCAACACTGACTCACCAGTGACGTCTCTAGGTGAAGTCCTTCATCTTTCATCCAGCACAGACCGCCATCATTCCTTCCAGCCAGGACTCGTTTCTGCAGGAAATAACACAGTTATCTCGAGCTCCGCTTGCAGAACACATTACTTAATTTTTCACAACTTCTACATTACATCACATGAAGAAAAAAAGGCGATATAGTGTCACTCTGCACAGTAACCGTAACTACATTCTGCCCATGCCTCAAGTCCTGCCCCCAGTGTGTCCAGCATATTACCCCCATGTTGTCCAGCAATCTGCCCCAGTGTGTCCAGCATATTACCCCCATGTTGTCCAGCAATCTGCCCCAGTGTGTCCAGCATATTACCCCCATGTTGTCCAGCAATCTGCCCCATGGTCTCCTGTATTGCCCCAGTGTGTCCAGCAATCTGCCCCATAGTCTCCTGTATTGCCCCAGTGTGTCTAGCATTCTGCCCCATGGTCTCCTGTATTGCCCCAGTGTGTCCAGCATTCTGCCCCATGGTCTCCTGTATTGCCCCAGTGTGTCCAGCATTCTGCCCCACGGTCTCCTGTATTGCCCCAGTGTGTCCAGCATTCTGCCCCACGGTCTCCTGTATTGCCCCAGTGTGTCCAGCATTCTGCCCCATGGTCTCCTGTATTGCCCCAGTGTGTCCAGCATTCTGCCCCACGGTCTCCTGTATTGCCCCAGTGTGTCCAGCATTCTGCCCCACGGTCTCCTGTATTGCCCCAGTGTGTCCAGCATTCTGCCCCATGGTCTCCTGTATTGCCCCAGTGTGTCCAGTATTCTGCTCCATGGTCTCCTGTATTGCCCCAGTGTGTCCAGCATTCTGCCCCATGGTCTCCAGTATTGCCCCAGTGTGTCCAGCAATCTGCCCCATAGTCTCCTGTATTGCCCCAGTGTGTCCAGTATTCTGCCCCATGGTCTCCTGTATTGCCCCAGTGTGTCCAGCATTCTGCCCCATGGTCTCCAGTATTGCCCCAGTGTGTCCAGCAATCTGCCCCATGGTCTCATGTATTGCCCCAGTGTGTCCAGCAATCTGCCCCATGGTCTCCAGTATTGCCCCAGTGTGTCCAGCATTGCCCACAGACAGTCAGACATAAAGAAAAAAAAAAAAAGTAAAATCCTCACCTCTCCCGTTCCTAGCGTAGGTCCGGTGCAGTCAGCGTCTCTCCGGCTCTGCGACGCTCAGGACAGAGAGGCTGAGCGGCGCACACAGGAGTCACGTCATCGCGCCCTCTGCTCTGAGACGTCGCAGAGTCAGAGGACGCTGCAGCTGCCGGCGCTGCAGGAACCAATAGAGGTGAGTATTAGAGCGGGGGCGGGGCCCGGGGGTGGGGGGAGCTGGTCATGGCGGCGGACGGCGCCGCCCGAAGATTTAAAGGGGCGTCTTTTTTTTTTTTTTCTCCCCGCTTCCTACTTGCCGGCCCCCTGTCTGCGAGCCAGATACGGCCATCAAAAGAGCCATATCTGGCTCGCGAGCCATAGGTTCCCGACCCCTGCCTCAGAGGATTCCGTTCAGCAGCTGCTTATATATCACAACATTCCGTGACCTCATAATCCGCAATCACCGGCAGCCAGTGCAGTATACAAGGAGTGGGCATCTAACCCCTTGTGTACACAACTGGTTTTGGCCCTACAGATAGACCATTTTATTATACTCATGTATTTATCATCGGATTGTATTATTTTTTCAATAATTTAGTCTTATTTTGGCATGTTCTTATCATATTAAGTTTTTAAAAATATGAAAAAAAGAATTGAAAATCGGCCCTTTTCCTCCAATTATAATTCAGAAATAAAAACAAATAAAAAAATAAGCATATTTGGTATCACAACATGTGGAAAAGGCTGATCAAAATATCAAATTACTAAACTGAAACAGTAAATGCTGTAATGAGAAATAAAAAAAGTGTAAAAAAAATTGATTCTTCAAGAATTGCGGAATATTTTGGTCGCCACATCTCCTTACAAAGAATACAATCAAATGCAGTCATACAGTTTTAATTTCCCGAGAATGGTATCATTGAAAACGTCAGCTTACAATGCTGAAAAAAATAACAATCTCTGATAGAAGTCCGCTGAGAGAAAAATAAAAATGACATGTTGCAGAAAATAGCAGCACAAAACTAATTTTTTGTTTTTTCATAAAGTTCAAAATGTTTTTTTTTTAATTACTTAAATTGAATAAAAAACTAAAACTTTTCAAGTTTCTTTTCACTGTAGTTATCCTGAACTGTAGAATCATGTTGCCAGGTCATTTTTACCACCCTATGAACAGCATAAAAACAAAATTGAAAAAAACAATGGTGGAATTGCATTTTTTTTCACAGTTTTACCAAACTTGAAATTTTTTTCCCGTTTTTGAATGGAGTTATTTAAAAATTCAACTCCTCTCATATAAAACAATCCCTCTTACGGCTTTGTTGAAGGAATAATAAAAAAGTTATGGCACTCAGAAAACGGGGAGGAAAAAGTATAAGAGCAAAAAAAGAAAAACACCATGTTGGGAAAGGGTTAATGTGTACTGGTCCTTTCAGAAAAAGCCTGGCCCTGTTGGTCTCATACCCTGAAAGTTAAAATTGCTTTTGGTGCACATACTAGCCCAAGATTCTCATTCTTTTTAACTTGCCATTAACTTTTGCGTGGATGGTTCCTCTTCAGCAGCTTCCTGCCAGCACTATATGTGCAGGAACTTCCTATACTTCCTGAAATCCTCTCTTTGATTCATATTTAAATAAAGTGTCACGGGTTTACCGCGTCAGAGAGGAGACAAGACCACGTCGTCTGATTTCTCATACTCTTGCGCTGATTAGAAGCACTTCTCCTTCATATTAAATAGTGCAGGTTTCTGCTAGCAGTGCAGGGGTCAATCTGTTGTGCTGAGAGCTCCTGGAGGCTTTTCGACTTTGGTGCTCTCAGCTGTTCAGTATTTGTCACTCACCTCAGCTATATGTAATCATCTCTGGCAATCAGGCATTGCCAGAGTTAGTTCTCTACTGACTGGTTCAGGAGCTGGAGGTGTTGGTTGTATGAGGAGGCATTTGGAGTGTTTTTCAGGAAACTATTGTATGGTGATGTGTCTGTGTGCATATCCTCATTCTCTTCTATTTGTTTTTTCCTCCCTTTACCTCCCAGTGTTCCATTGTTGTTTGTGAGTGTATATTTTCATGAGTGTGTATTTTCATTTATCCCTGTTCATCTTCCATTGTTAGTCTGGCTTTGTATATTCATATACATAACAACTCCCCACTTCTCTGGGTGGGGGAGGAGACAGAATAAGACTGATTCAGGAGCTCAGTAAGGAACGTGGCCCTGGCATCTTCACCATCAAAAGTAATCCGGGTAGCAGGGATAGCTAGGGCGCTACTAGCAATAGGGAAGAAGAGATAGGGAAGGAGCTTCTAGTCCCAGGATATCCTGCTACTGTGCCATGACATAAACTGTTTGCTTATTTATTATTAGAAATATTATTAAAATAATAATTGTATTCCAGAAGTTTTTTTTTTTTTATTTAATACACATATTCACTTAATAGAGTACACTCTAAAATAAATTGAACACTTTTCATATTCATCATTCAGTATGATCTCACTTTCCACAGGGTCTGATCACTGTCTGACTTCTTTCCCATCAGTAAGAGATATTACCCTTCCACATGTCAAAGATGTGATCAACGCAGCTCATGTCATCGCCATCCTCCATCATCCGTGGGGATGTATTACATGCACGTCAAGACATAACACACATAACATTTACATTTAGGAACCTGCTCCTGTTCATACATTGTTTCGTAACCAGTTGTTATATAGACAGCAAGAAAACATATAAAATATACATTATGATACCAACAATGCTGAGGATAATAGATGTGTTTCACATGCTAATATAAGGGTATAAGGGGGTACCAAGGCATAGGCCACACCAAGGGTGCATGAAGCCTTTTCATTTGCATATTAAAAAGTCTATTTTTCAGCAAATACTAAAGAGGTGTCCAGTCTTAAATTACAAGTCTGCAGTCACTCTGCAGACTGCCAATAGCTGCTCCTGCGCAGTCGCCGCCATCTTGGAGGAGGCTTTTTCTATGAATTAACTGAATTATATGCACATTTTATATGCGGATCATGCTGCAGTGCAGGTGCCGATGCCGATCATAGATGCCAATGCAGTTGAAAGCAATGATTGAGGAGAGAGTGTCATGTGACGCTCCTTCTCACATCATTTCCCTCTGCCTCTGACGCAGCGAGCACGATTACGTCATCGCGCACCACGCTCTGCTAGGCAGTGGAGCTGCTGATGTGAGGAGATGTGCTGCAGCGGGGGTACAAGGAGAGGTGAGTATTGTATTTATTTATTTCTCAAATCAGTGAGTATGTGGTGGTCATAATACTGGAGGACTATAGGGGGCTACATTATACTCCTCTGGGGCTACATTATATTCTATGGGGCTGCATTATACTTCTATGAGGCTGCATTATACTATATGGGAGCTGCAATATGTTCTATGGGGGCTGTTTTATACTCCTATGGGGCTGCATTATACTATATGGGGGCTGTCTAATACTCCTATGGGGCTCCATTATACTCCTATGGGGGGCTGCATTATACACCTAAGTGTGGACTGTATTATACTCCTAAGGGGGGTTGCATTATACTCCTACGGAGACTGCATTATACTCCTATGGGTTGATGCATTATGCTCCTACAGAGCAGTATTATACTATATGGGGGCTGCATTATACTATATGGGGGCTGCATTATACTCTATGGAGGCTTTACTTTACTCCTATGGGGCTGCATTATACTCCTATGGGGCTACATTATACTCCTATGGTGGGCTGCATTATACTCCTATGGGGGGCTGTATTATACTCCTGTGGGGGGCTGCATTATACTACTATGGGGGGCTGCTTTATACTCCTATAGGGGCTGCATTACACTCCTATTGGATTGCATTATACTCCTATAGGGGCTGCAATATACTCCTAAGAGGGATGCATTATACTCCTATATGGGTTGCAATATACTCCTAAGAGGGATGCATTATACTCCTATATGGGTTGCAATATACTTCTAAGGGGGATGCATTATACTCCTATGGGGGCTGCATTATACTCCTATGGGGGCTGCATTATACTCCTGTGGGGACTGCTTTGCACTATATGGAGCACTATGGTATACATTGTACTATATTCTGAGGACTATGATGTGGATTGTATTATATGGAGTACTATGTGGTATGTATTATACTGTATCAGGTAGGCTTTATTCCTTTCCGTCAAGGTTTGTACAACCCCAGGAAGGTGGTGGATGTTGTAAAAAGAAAAAAAATCAGGCCCTTCTCATAAGCTTAAACATGGAAAAGGCTTTTGATCACCTCAATTGGTCTTTTGTGTTTGAGACAGTCAAAACATTTGGTATATCAGGCTCCTTCCTTGCATCATTAAGGCCACTTTATGACTCACCCTCTGTTTCTATTAGACTTCCTCACCATATTTGTTCCAGTTTAAACATAACTAATGGAAAAAGACAGGGTTGTCCCGTATCTCTCTCTTACTATTCACATTACATTCTTACATTCCATTAGTAGCCATTATTTGTCATAATCCTAATATTTCAGGGGTTGAAACATTAGATACGATCTTCAAAATCTTATTATTTGCAGACGATGACTTACTAAACTTCACATTAAGTTACCTAATCTGAAAACAATCCTTCAGGAGTTTGGCCATTTGTCGGGGTATAAGATTAACGCTTTAAAGACAGAGGCCCTCCAATTAATCATACTTTCTGAGATCTTGGATCACCTCAAAAGAAACTATAAATTCCATTGAAAAAATGGAAGCCATTAAAGGGAAGTACTGTAGTGTGCTGGCTGTAGGAAAGGCGCATGCGCACTGCAGTACTTTGCTCAGCCCTCAACAGAGAAATGTTCAGTGATTCCAAATCCCCTATTTTAGGAATTAAAATGATCTTGTTGTTGTGCTTTATAAACCACAACCACTGGCTAAGAAGGATTTGTGTAGATTAGTTGAATTAACACAGAGCTTCGAGACACACATCTAGGCTTCTCATCTTCTGGCCTTAGCCTCCTGCATAACTGTTTTAATATTCCAAATAGGCATCTGTACATCCCACACCTCTACTCAGGGCTGTTGCAGCATTTTTAGAAGTAGTGCCTTCCACCTGGCAATTGTTGTTACATAGTCCTTCTTAAGGCAGGTGGAATTAATTAATTACTCCGCTTTTACCCCAAATTTGCTAACAATATAGTAAATCGAGGCAATTAACTTGCAGGTCTACTTTGGCACACCTGTTTAAATGGTGGAATTGGAGACACATTTATACCAAACCGATATTATAAACAGGTTGCTTTGGCTTTGGCCTTTTTTTTTTGGTCATCATGTGAACCCCGCTGCACTAGGCTGTTATGTTACTGTCCATCAGACACACAAAAAAAATGCCGGTTAGAAAATAGCGTTAGCACAACTGAAGTTTTGTGGTGCTCAAGTAGGATCCCAAGCCGTGTACTATTTGTATGAAAACTTGGCATACACCGAATGGACAGCGGTGAAAAGGTATTTAATTTAGTACATACAATACAGACGTCGTGACACGACCAGCGGTGGATACCGCGTCTCTATCACTCCTGATGCCACCACATTGATCTACAGCCACTGTTCACTGACAGTATACAAGCCAACCTTTCGGTATATCTAATTAACACGGAGGGATCCCTGGATTATCTCTAGTATCTAAATTAGTACATTAAGGAAGGTCTATACGACCGAAACATCTGTATTGTATGTACGAAATTAAACACCTTTTCACTGCTATCCATTCGGTGTGTGCCAAGTTTTCACACAAACGCAAAATAAAATAGCGACACACCCTCATTCCAAATCACCTATTTTAAGAATTAAAATGATCTTGTTGATCTTTTTGGAATTAAGGTTGCAGATCAAATAGAAGTAATTTATCTTTATGCTGATATTAAATACTTTTTTATTTAATACTAAAAATAAATAAAAGGTATATTTACTGTTAAAAAAAGAAAGGAATGACTAGCTCCTTTAATCATGACTATTAATCATGGTCATGATTAAGGGAGCTTAGTCTCCAGAAACGCGTTGAGATTCCTACCTATATGGTTCGTGCTGAAGTCTGTATCCTCCATGTTTAATGTTTGTGAATAAACAAAACTCTTTTTTACGGATTCGGTGAAGCTGGACATTCCTTTCTTTTTTTGACTTTACACGCCTGGACACAGCGGGTCCGTGCTCCTGAAGATTGGTTTATGCATCACGGGTGAGCTGGTTTATTTTTCCTCTTTCTATATTTACTGTTATCTAATGTTATCACACACAGTCAGACTGCAAAAATTTCAAGTAGAGGGATAAATAGTTTTATTAAGGAGATTATAAACACAGTACTTGTAGTTTATTTCAAATATTTATTATCCCAGTGCAAGACAAATATTTTTAAGCCTGTTCATATTGCTTACAAATGTTAAATAATATATCAAAATAATCATCCAAATGATGAAAAAAAAAAACATTCCTGCATATTGCTTAGGCATCCAGAAAAATCATCAGGCTTTTCAAATAGATTTATAGATTCGTGTTTCACAGATGGAAAATGGAATATGTTATATACACATTTAGCCACATTTAAAAAACTTTATATATACGAGAGCAAAACTTGAAAGTTTACTGTGATAATTGATGAAAAAATCTGGTTTAAGATTGAAAATTAAGAATTCATCAGTATATTAACATTACTGACTGCTCTGGTCTTTCATGTAAGTTCCTTACCCAGAACCGACAACCGCAGTATTAAAGTAAGATTACAATTGACAGAATGTGGCCCAAGCTTTAGCTATGGCTCATAAAAAGAAAGACAAGCGTATTAAGGAGTTTGTTTGTAGTAATATATAAAATATACTGAGATGTTGATAAAATTATCAGAACATTAATAAAAAGTTGCCTTGCTAATTAATCGTAAAATCACAATGTATTACTATATATTAATAAAAGTGCACAAAATGCTGTAAAGAAAAGTATGTCTATCAGTTTAGTTCAGTTATTCACAACTTGTTTCCATGTCACAGATAAGTTTCCTCTATTATTTCACTACTTTGCTCTTTTTCGTCACAAGTTTCTTTAACCAGTGACACCAAACTGGAGACACTTGTGCTGGGATCCAGTAGTTTTACCAGAGGTATATTTACAGTCTTCTCTTTAAAGATACGACTTTGTAATGTCATGGCCGACATCGAGTCAATCCCCAGAGAACTGAGAAGAGTACTGCTACTGATATCACTTGAGCTGACCCCCGTGAGCTCCGTAACTACTAACAAAATATAATCTTCACAAGTTTCTCGATTACCATCAGCAGGTTTCTTTTCTTTTGGGGTTTGCTCCCAACTCTTCATCTCTTCCATTACCACATTATAGAACCGCTTCTTCAAGCCTGGAATATGTGACAGCATGCTTTCATACATGTTTTTGACGTTAAAGCTGACAATTGCTTGATTTGAGTTATTTATTTGAAGGCATTTCTTCAGATACTCATGAATTTCCACAGTATTTAAAAGGAGAATTCCTTTTGCTTCTAAGAGTTTATGAATTTGATACTGATTGAGTAAAACTCCAAGGTTGAGGCCACCCCAACAGATCGATTGTCCACAAAGGCCCTTATTCCTTCTGTATTGGCAGAACATGTCTAGAAAAGAGTTGGCAGCTGCATAATTTGCTTGTCCTGGATTTCCAACAAACGAAGCGACAGATGAAAAGCACACAAAGTAGTCAAGTTTCATTTTTGATGTGGCAAGGTGAAGATTCACTGTTCCATCTACTTTTGGGCTGAGAACTTTCTCAAAGTGAAGCAAGTTTAGGTTCTGTAGAATTCCATCATGAAAAACAACGGCACTATGGAAAACGCCTTTTACTGGGATATTTGGAAATATTGTTTTCATTAATTCCATGGCTTTTTTTACTTCAGGGTAGAAGGACATGTTACATTGTATGGCAACTATCTTGGCAGTTTCGTTTTGATTCTGAACTGCGGTTAATTGTTGTTCCATTTCTGAGTTTGGCTTTCTTCTGGATAAAATTGCTATATGGCTACCACCATTGTTCATAATGAATTTCACAGTTTCGAATCCGAGACCAGTCAGACCACCTGTGACAATGTAGACTGCATTATCTTTGAAAAGCATTGGATCAGGTGCTGACATTGGTATCTTGGAGATAGCATTGGTTAGTTCAATTACAGGTAAGGACTGGGTTACAAAGTAGCTGGTTTCTTTAATGTCCAAGCCAGGTTCATGTTGAACCAAAACTTTTGGAATGATAATGCTGGTTTTTGGAGATATAGAATAAAGCCACTTATGCAGTTCTTTTGCATTCTGATGTAAATATGCCTTCTGGAAAGGAGCAGAAATATCAAGCAAGTGAATGCGAAAGTCTTGATTGCTGCTAAGAATTAGATTGTGCCAGTTCTTAACATTTTTATGATCAGATAAAAATACCAAATCTTTAAGAAGTGGTAATGTATTAAGCATTTCTATAGTGACAGCTCCAGCTGTTGGAAGAATAACCATGGAAGTGCACTGCTTATCAATCACGCTACTTCCATCAGATATCACTGTCTCCCATCCAGATTCTTTTGCTGTCTTGGACAAAACTGTGCATAAAACTGACTTTACATCAGATGTTAGAATAACAAGTTTAGGTTTATTCTTTGCACATGGTAGTTGATTGTGCAGAATTTCCCAGGCCAAGATAAAGAATGAGATACAAGGTGCATTTTTTATCAGTGGTGCTTTTTTGACTAAGTAGCAAACATTTTCTGGAATAATGACATTAGAGTCTGCAGTTATTGGATAGCAGGCAACAACTCGATCACCAACGTGAGTTTTCTTAACAGCTTTGCCAACAGCAGTCACTACACCGGCAAAATCCAGAACAACGAGCTCATGCTTATCACTAGCCAAAGAGTTCCAGTACAGAGTATTCCCATATTTCCAGCTTGAAAGGCTAACAGGAAAATAATCATCTGTGTGGATGCAAATTTGATCAACGCAAATCTTTAAGTCTTGGCTTTTAAGCATAGAAATATTGAAATTAGTTTGTTCAGCAGAAATTTTAGCCACTGTATAAGGCTCCGAAGTGTAAAGGGTAAAATTATCAGATTTTATTTCCTGTCTTCTCCTTTCAGTGATGGTGGTAGTAATTTCACCTGTGTAAATTGACCCTTCTTTAATCCAGACCTCTGGATACTCCTCCGGATTATAATGAAGAAGAACCTGGGCTAATGCCACGACATCTTGGGAACTTGAGGAGCTAACATCGATCAGCTGAAATGTTACTTCTGGTATTTCTATGATACACGATCTCGTCATTCCGACAAAAGCAAATCCAGGGTTAATGCGATCAACAGTATTGCCAACAGTTCTGAATGTGACTGTCCGGATGGAAGGCTTGGGGGTCTTTTTTCTCATTGTTAAAATCAGCTGTTGATAGACTTCACAGCATTTCGCTAGATATTGTGTAAGATTATCTGGTATATCTTCAGTTAATTTTTGGATTCCCCACATAAATACAACATCTTCACAATCACTATTAAGAATCTTATGTGCTTGAATATCTGAATTCCAGCTGTTGAAAGCAATGTATTTCACGTCTTTCTGCATGTAGTTTGATAATTTTTCACCTATTCCAAGTTTGTCAGAATAAATCAATAGCTTTGTCTCCATTTCTGATCTTTGACTGAATTGTGAGCTCTTTGTCCAGTTTACTTGGAAAAAAGTGTTTTCTATTTTATTTGCAGTTTGTCTTACATATGTCAATTGAACACTTTTTATTTCTACTAAAATGGAGCCATGGATATCTGCAAAACATCCACATAGTTCAATGTACTTTTCAGTTGTTTTTATAATTTTCATATAAATAATCATTTCTTCTTGAAGAGGCTGTAGCATTGTTAAACTTCCTATGGATGACGGGAAGAGTGCTGAGTCTTTCATTCCCGTTCCCACACAAACTACCATTTGAAGGAAGCAGTCTAAAATGACTGGATGTATGTGGTACTCATACATTGTTTCCCTGACTTCTTCACTCACTGTTATTCTGGCAATTCCTTCATTAAGATCTTTTCCATAATGAACATCGCCCAGCTGTTTGTAAGCCTTCCCATACTCAAACCCAACTGTGGAAAGTTGTTCATATACTTTTTCTGATTTGAAAACTGAAGTACATCTTTTGAAGATTTGCTCAGCTGAGATTTTTTTGTCTTTGTGTAGTTTATAGTTACGTTTTTGTATTTGCCCACGTGCAAAAACATGTGATGTTAGAACTTCAAAAAGCGTTACTTTGTCTTCTTGGCGTAACTTGATTTTTAGGTCCACAGAGTCTTGGTGGAGAACACAGGGGCTGGAAAATGTTGCACTGATTTCCAAAAAACTTAACGGCAATTTAGGTTTAAAGCTGGTAGCCGCAGCCGCCAATCCAAGTTCTACATAGAATGCACCTGGGATAAGGGCAGAGCCTCCATTTTTATGCTCATAGACATATGGTGTATTGACTTTCGAAACCTTGCAGTGGAACTCAGAAAAATCTTCACTCAAGCTATGGATTAATGGATGATTGGGACTTGATGATGTTTGGTTCCCTTGTCTAATTTTTTCATATTTAATATCTTGTTTGATACAATCAAATTGATATCTTGGAATTGTTGAGGGTGAAGATTTATAGGCATCGAATACATTACTCCAGTCAGGATTGTGTCCTTGAGTAAAAAGTGACATTAGCATGGAAAAGACAGTTTCATATTCTTTTTGGGGCTGTATAGCAGGTAATACTGTTGTTTTTGCTCCTAAAGTTTCAACGATGTTCCTTTGCAATGCTCTCCGAGGACCTATTTCAATGAACAGTGAATTTTCTTTATCTCTTGCTGAAGCTTCTACAGCTTGTTGAAAGGCAACTGGTCCGCGAATATTTTTAGCCCAATAATCACCTGTGGTGAAATCTCCTTTGGATGCTAGCTTACCTGTCACTGTAGAAAAAAGATCAACTTCCATGTTTTTTTCCTGTAAATCATGTAAAGTCTCTATTACTTCATGTAATATCGGATCCATCATTGGGCTGTGGTATGCTGCAGGAACATTTAGCTTTTGGAGAAATATATTCTTTTCACTGTAATTTTTGGTCAGGTCCCCATGAAGGTATTCTAATGAGTAAGAATCGCCCGACAATGTGCATGAAGTAGGACTGTTATAAGCAGCAATGCATACTTTGTCTTTGTATGACTGAACTGTTTCTGATACTTCAGTGACTGGTAGATTGCTAACTACCAGCATACTGCCTCCGGTGGCTTTGCATTGCAGCATACTTCTGCAATAAATGACTTTTACAGCATCTTCAAGTGATAGAAGTCCAGAACAATGAGCTGCAGCAACTTCTCCAACTGAGTGTCCAACAATGCCACCTGGCTTGACTCCCCAATGTGTCAGAAGAGCCATTAGCGACACCTGAATTGTAAAGAGCAGCAACTGGGCAACATCCGGCCTTGAGAAATCATCAAACTCTGTCTCTAACAACTGCAGCACAGAAATGGAGGTGTAAGCTTGGATCAACTTATCGATTGACACACATTTTTCTCTAAACACTGGCTCATGTTCAAGTAGCATCTTACACATTCCTTTATAAAGGACTCCATTCCCACAGAATATAAACACAATATGAGGACTGGATTTAACAACAGGAGCCAATTTGGACGGAGCTTGTAGCTGTTGGCGTAAATGAGTTATGGAAGAGGCAAGAAATGCTGTTCTGTATTTGTAATTTAGGTGACTTCTCCTGCAAGCTGCTGTGTAGACCAGGTTCTCCAGGGATAATGATTTGGTGTTGCTTAACTCTTGTTTTGTATCTTCAATACAGAGTTGAAGGGAATTGCTGGAAGCCCCTGATAATATAAATAATTCTACTGATCTTTTCGAATGATACTTAGGGTATTCTTGATTATCTTGCTTGACAACAACATGAACATTAGTTCCTCCAAACCCAAAACAATTTATTCCTGCCATTCTTCCGAATTTGATGTCCTCTTGCCATTTTTCAGAACTGGTTGGAATTTCGAGATTGGATTCCTCTATGATTTTGATGCCATTCTCTTTAGAGTAATGTAATGATGGCGGAATAATTTCATGATGCATCATGAGAAGAACTTTGATCAACCCAGCAGCCCCAGCAGCAGATTCAGTGTGACCAATATTTCCTTTAACTGATCCAATCTTCAGGGGCTTCATTCCATTACAGCGCTTTTTCCCAATGACATTTCCTAAGCTGGCAGCTTCTGTTGGGTCACCAGTTGGTGTCCCAGTGCCGTGAGCCTCAACATACTGTACAGAGCATGGATCTGTCATACTGTAGATATGCTGTAATAGATGTTCCTGCTGATGTTGAGATGGTCGTGTGATTGGTGATACAGTGTGTCCATCTTGATTTACTGCACTTGCAGTTATAAGTCCCCAGATTTTGCAGTATTCTTCTTTAGCCTGAAAGAAATTTTAAAAAATGTTAAACAGAATGTCCACAGCAAAACAAAAATGAAAGTGGAAAGTAGGATAAGAACAGTTACATTAAGGTTTAAATAAACATAAGAAAAGCAAAAGTCTCACTAAAGTTGGTCACACATAATGAAGACTTGTGAAAAACTGAAGTAACCACAAACCATCAAACAGCAATTAAAAAGTACAGGTTTATTAGGAAAATTGAAAAGTGACAAATATCAAACATATAAAACATCAAGGTCAAATAAGGAGGAAACATGAAAAATTACTAAGATGGGCATAGTCCAGTATGAGGGAATGAGAGCAACCCAAGGGAGTCCCAGCATTAATACCAAGGTCAACAACTAACAAGTACACATAGAAACAATCATAGTGCTAGTGAGGACGCCCTGAACAGCAGAGTAATTAATTATTAGTATACACAGTTCAAAATGACATAAAAGTTCATAATGTTCCAGGGCCACAAACGCCCTCCTTGCTGCCCTAACACGCGTTTCGCATTACTACTTTTTCACACCTTCCCTTGAAAAAGTAGTCACACCAAATGTGCATTGGTGCAGCAAGGAGGGATTTTGTGGTCCTGGAATATTATGGGTAAGTACTTGTCATTTTGAACTTTGTATATACTGATAATGAATTACTCTGCTGTTCAGGGGTCCTTACTAGCACTACGATTGTTTCTATGTGCACTTGTTAGTTGTTGACCTTGGTGTTAATGCTGGGGCTCTCTTGGATTGCTTCTATACCCCATACTGGACTTTGCCCATCCTTGAACTTTTTCATTTTTCCTCTTTTTTTTACCTTGATGATATTTTACATGCTTGATACTTGTCACTTTTAATTTTTCCTAATAAACTTGTACTTTTTTAATTGATGTTTGGTGGCTTGTTGTTACTTCAGTTTCTAGTGATTTCACAAGTTTTCCATATGTATTTGAGTACTCTATAGCTTTATTCTCTTTCTATTGAATCTTAGCGAGAACATCTTAAAATATTGTGGGAATGTTCTCAACCTGGATGTATGACCTGTGCTGCATGAATATTGATATAGTTGGTATCACACAATGTCATGATGTTATTAGTCCTAGGAAGCAACAGACACAGTTAGGAGGAGCCGAACTAAAGATATTGGCCACAGAAATGAAGTTTAGCTGCAACAGAGGCTTAAACATGAGATCAGATCTGAATACCTTGATTCTTTTTGTCCATCTCTAATAATTACAAACAAATGGTAGAAAATATTGACACTGTAAACATTTCACACCTTTTTTAAGGGTTTTAGAAGAACAATACCACATCCTTCTCCTCTTCCATATCCATCAGCTTTATTGGAGAAAGGTTTACTAATACCATCAACAGAAAGCATTTTCGCTTTGCAAAGTGCAACAAAGATGCGAGGTTCGAGGACACAGCTGACTCCGCCACATATCGCCATCTCACAATCACCTTAAATATAAAAAAAATGTATAATTTTAACACAAATTAAACAGAAATCTACATATGTACAATACTGTTCACTATTTGAATTGAACACTGACTTTATGGAAGACTAGAGATGTTTTATGACCTCCAAGATGAGTTGTTCGGTTACTGTCCCTGATATTACAAGCAAGATTCACCAAAGTTCCAAGCAGATTCCACATTTAGATTAGACCTTCACTGTGGCTCTGGGAAGATTTCATAATTTAAGCTACAGAGGATAATGTAGGAATCCATTTACAAAGAAACTATTTCCTTGAGATCACCCTTTTCATTGCCCTTTTCCTCCAACATTCATAACAGGATCTCCTACTCTTATATTAGTCACAATAGGCCCCTCTTTCTCCAGTTCACTCTGCATGGTCAACTTCCATTCCCTTTCTATTCATGTTTTCTTCTAAACGTATGCTATCGGTACATTATCCCTTCCGACTTTCTCACAGTAATCAAAACTGTGTCCCTTTTTACCATTACTCATTGTCAAGCCCAGTCAGTACAATAAAGGCCCCCATACATACAATATTTGATAGACAGCTATTTCCCCCATACACAGAAATACTTAACTCTCTATAAGAGAGCTGCTGCCAGACTCCTCCAGCAGTGGCTTATCTTCTGAAGATAAAAAAGATCCACCAATGAAAATCCAACAGGCTGGATCCTTCTCTCCCCCAACATCATCTGTTAGGTGGATTTAGGGCCCCTACACACAGACTGTTTTAGGGTTGGTGGATTGCACTAAATAGATTTAATGAGGAAGTGCAATCACAACTCGGGGTCCACCGTGCAGAGATGTAAAGCTGCAGCTAATGTGAACAATGTCAGAGAATGCAGTTAGCGATTGATTGCTCGCACTGAGTGAAAAGTCACTCAGTGAGCAGCACATGAAGTAGTGTCACTTGCACACAGTAACAAAGCTGACACTGCAATAGAGCCGTGTCATTTGCACACATCAACGAAGCAGATGCTCAGCAATAGAACTATGTTACTCGCACACAGCAACGAAAGATATAATGCTAGACACAATCCCTGTTATCTTCACAGAGGATCGAAGCTCACCAACAGAGCAGGTAGCAACAGTGGTCAGACAGTCAGTAACAGCACTCAAACAACTCCTCTCCGGAGGTGCCGGAATTCTAGTGGCTATACGCCAGCCCTGAATCCATACGAACAAGCTCCTCTCTGGACGTGCCGGAATTCTAATGGCTATCAGCCAACCCTGAGCACGTACTAACACAGACCACACAGTTGCAAAATACATTCACACATGAGATTAGGTTGATACTTGCGCACCAGCGTGCACCTCTGAAAGCCTTTTATACGTGCAGCAGTTCATTGTGGATCTCTGAATGATCCAATGTTGTCCTAAATGCCTAATGATGATAAATATAATCCACTTGTGTGTAATCAAGTCTCCGTATAAATGCGCCTGCACTGTGATAGTCTCAAGGTTCTGTTTGAAGCACAGAGAGCATCATGAAGACCAAGGAACTCAACGGGCAGGTCCGAGATACTGTTGTGGAGAAGTTTAAAGCTGGATTTGGATACAAAATGATTTCCAAAACTTTAAACATCCCAAGGAGCACTTTGCAAAGTGATCATATTCAAAAGGAAGGAGTATCATACCACTGCAAATCTACCAAGACCCGACTGTCCCTCTAAACTTTCATCTCAAACAAGGAGAAGACTGATCAGAGATGCAGTCAAGAGGCCCATGATCTCTCTGGATGAACTGCAGAGATCTACAGCTGAGGTGGGACAGTCTGTCAATAGGACATCAATCAGTTGTACACTGCACAAATCTGGCCTTTATGGAAGAGTGGCAAGAAGAAAGCCATTTCTCAAAGATATCCATAAACAGTGTCATTTAAAGTTTGCAACAAGCCACCTGGGAGACACACCAAACATGTGGAAGAAGGTGCTCAGATGAAACCAAAATCAAACTTTTTGGCAATAATGCCAAAGGATATGTTTGGCATAAAGGCAACACAGCTCATCGCCCTGAACACACCATCCCCACTGTCAAACATGGTGGCAGCATCATGGTTTGGGCCTACTTTTCTTCAGCAGGGAAGATGGTTAAAATTGAAGGGAAGATAGATGGAGCCAAATGCAAAACCATTCTTGAAGAAAACCTATTGGAGTCTGCAAAAGATCTGAGACTGGGACGGAGATTTGTCTTCCAACAAGACAATGATCCCAAACACAAAGCAAAATCTACAATGGAATGGTTTATAAATAAACGTATCCAGGTGTTAGAATGGCCAAGTCAGAGTCCAGACCTCAATCCAATTGACAATCTGTGGAAAGAGCTGAAAAATGCTATTCACAAACGATCTCCATCAAACCTCACTGAGCTCGAGCTGTTTGCCAAGTAAGAATGGGCAAGAATTTCACTCTCTCGATGTACAAAACTGATAGAGACATACCACAAGCGACTTGCAGCTATAATCACAGCAAAAGGTGGTGCAACAAAGTATTAAGCTAAAAGGGCCGAATAATATTGCACGCCCCACTTTTCAGTTTTTGAATTTCCACAAAAATTTAAAGTAACCAATAAATTTCATTCAACTTCACAATTGTGTTCCACTTGCTGTTGATTTTTCACCAAAAATGTACATTTGTGTCTTTATGTTTGAAGCATGATATGTGGGAAAAGGTTGAAAAGTTCCAGGGACGCGAATACTTTCGCAAGGCACAGTATATCTTCCAGCATATTTGTCCATTGAAATATGCATTCAATGGGCAGTAAACAACCATAAATCCAAATCACAAGTAATGTTATTGAAGAAACACCGATTAACAGACCAAGACACAATAAAAACTTGTAACAGACAAGGATAAATATCTTAAAAGGAGGCGGAGAAAAATGGGCACCATGAACCATGAATAACAGAATTAAAAAAATTGAAAACAAATTATGAACAAGAAATGTGGTGATGGGTCAAGCCAATTAACTAAAGGGATGATAATGCCTGAAAAGGATCACAAGAAAACGAACTGTAAATAACTAAATATATAAAGAGCATGTATAAAATATATCCCAAAGGAAAGAAATAGTGTCAATGGATGGAAAGCCAAAAGGTAATAAATCAAATAAATTATTCCAGGTTCATGTTTTTTAATGTATCTTGGTCTGTCAATTGGTGTTTCTATAATAAAATTGTGTTTAGTATTTATGGTTGTTTCTTGTCCATTCAATGCATATGTTTTTAGGTTTTGCTATTTGTCTCGTTTTGAATTGGTGCTTCATTGCACCTACATTTTTTATATAGGTCCAAGGTTATGATGTCCACGCAATATCATGACGATGCATGGCCCAGTTAGTGCGAAAGATGTCAGTAACCGAAGAAAGACACAACACCATATAAAAGAAAAGGCCAGACTGGACCGAAGACGACCACAAGAGCAGTGATATGCAGTGGGAAACGGGAGGGTGTTAAATATTAATTGAATTATTCTTACTCTCAATTCTGTACTGAGCACGTTGTCTTTCACTGACATTACAAAAGCTATTCCTGTATATATAGCTCAGAGTAAGTTAGCACCATATAGAGACAACACGTGTTCTATGGGACATATATAATCACAGCTCTTAGGAGGGTGGGGGGTCACGTGAGGCCTGTCACCTTGGGCCTTCTCTCCTTCATTCTCCATGGACTTCAGACTACTCACAGAAGGAATGAACAGCTGGTAGCCGTGATGACTTCTATTCCATGACAAAGACAGATGCCATTTACCATTCAGAATCTCAAAAATGGACAATCTGTTCGTAAGTATTTCACCTATTTTATGTTTTGCTGCACTGTGGTTGTTCTGTGGAAAATCCAATAAACCACTACATTTTTTCTGAAATTATCATGTCATTTTTCTTTAAGAGTATCGCATCTGGTAAAGAGTCCTGATTAAATAAATGTGCGAAATAAGCATATTTAACAGAGGGTTGGATGAGAATCATGTTTTTCTTAAAGATATCTATCCAGTCTTGGTCTATTTAATTGTTTTTACCTTGTCTGATGGCTTGGCATGCATAATGCAAAGCAACTAAGGATGAAGAGCAGGCAGTGTCAATTGATAAGGATGGTCCCGTCAGATTAAAGCAGTATGATATCCTGTTAGCAGCTATGCTCGTTGCTGTCCCAGTGCCACTGAAATGATTAATGTTTTCTGGAGAATTATTATAGATAGTGTCGACATCTCTGTTCATGAGACCTGGAAACATATAAAATAGTACATTATTCTAAGGAAACATCTTCATTTATTTACTTATTCTGTAGTGGATTAATAAAATTGTAATGAGCACATATCAAAATAATATTTATGAAGGACATAACAAAAACATAAAATTCTAATAATTGACAAAGTGCAATGTAGTTAGTGAATGGCAGAGCAAATAGTAATGGAGGTGATGATGACATATAGAATAGGTGTATTGGCATAGGAGAATAGAGATCATTTGATTTAGTTTAATCACCCAGAGATCAGAAAGATGCCCACAGCCCCAGAATAAAACGCTTTGACGGGTTTTCAAGCTTCGAAAACCACTGTCGCGTTTTGCAGTTTCTTTTAGAAAACAGATCGTACTTTACTCATCCTCCCCGGTATCAAGAGCTGAGTATTCACTGCTGCTCCAAGTGTCTGAAATATTTTGCAGCACATACGTCACATCCATAGCACAGCAGCTCTGATGCTTGTGCCATAAGATCAGGCAGAACCGCTGTGCTCAGTGCTTGACTGCAGTGCTGTCAACATGACTCAATGCAGGACCCAGGAAGGAGGAGTAAAACAATCTGCAGCCTTGGAGGGAATATCAGCCCTTTATATCAGTTAGCATGATAACCGATAAGCGTCTATCGGGGCTTTGAACTTTTTAGAAGATAATAATATAACCCCTGTTGGTTTTATCTACAGGACATCTCGGGACCCTATGTCTCTGATGAAGAATGAAGATGGACTAAAACACGAGTAAAGAATGAAAAGTATAAAACTGGTCAAATAAATAGTGGTAATGCATAATACAGTTAAAGAACCTACGGTAATTTAGCAAATTTACTAAAGGTACCTTCACACATAACGATATTGTTAACGATATCGTTGCTTTTTGTGACGTAGCAACGATATCGTTAATGAAATCGCTATGTGTGACAGCGACCAACGATCAGGCCCCTGCTGGGAGATCGTTGGTCGCTGAATAAAGTCCAGAACTTTATTTCGTCGCTGGACTCCTGCTGACATCGCTGGATCGGCGTGTGTAACACCGATCCAGCGATGTCTTCACTGGTAACCAGGGTAAACATCGGGTAACTAAGCGCAGGGCCGCGCTTAGTAACCCGATGTTTACCCTGGTTACCATCCTAAAAGTAAAAAAAACAAACAGTACATACTTACCTACAGCCGTCTGTCCTCCAGCGCTGTGCTCTGCACTCCTCCTGTACTGGCTGTGAGCGTCGGTCAGCCGGAAAGCAGAGCGGTGACGTCACCGCTCTGCTTTCCGGCCGCTGTGCTCACACAGACAGTACAGGAGGAGTGCAGAGCACAGCGCTGGAGGACAGACGGCTGTAGGTAAGTATGTACTGTTTGTTTTTTTTACTTTTAGGATGGTAACCAGGGTAAACATCGGGTTACTAAGCGCGGCTCTGCGCTTAGTTACCCGATGTTTACCCTGGTTACCGGCATCGTTGGTCGCTGGAGAGCTGTCTGTGTGACAGCTCTCCAGCGACCAAACAGCGACGCTGCAGCGATCCGGATCGTTGTCGGTATCGCTGCAGCGTCGCTTAATGTGAAGGGGCCTTAACCAAAGTACAATCAGGAGTGTGCATAAAAATCACTGGGCCCTCTAGGCAATCTTAGCATGAGTCTCACAGGTCACTAAGAGCTTAAAAAAATCCAAATATTGGTTTTCTGACATAGCAGGAGCTGTGCTAATAAAGTACTTTCTAACTAATCAAAGGGAGCTCCGTGTTAGGGCTGGCGGAACGTACCGAGTAAGTAGAGAGATGTTATTTGGTGTGTTCGCAGCACGTGGTCCACCGTGCAGGAGAGAACCTGCTGCTGGCAAATGGCAGCCCTAAATGGCGGTAGAAGCGAACTCTGATACTTTACAGAGTCACCTAAAGAAAGCACTGTGTCCTGTTAATCTAACAGGAGTACACAGCGACTGCCAAGCAGATAGCAGTTGGTGGTTACGCAAACATACAATATCCTCACCGGAGGTGCCAGTATTCTAGGGGCTTATTTCAGCCGGGTCCCTGAACACATACAAACGTAACCACACTGGCGCAAAGCACATAACTAAGATTTGATACTAGCGCATGGCCGTGTGGCAATGCGAACCTTTTATAGCTGCAGCAAGTACAGGACCTTCCAAGAAGGACCAATGAGAGGCTGCCACAGAGCCTGAGGAACTTCAGGACCTTCCTGGAGAACCAGTATCTAAGCATGTGACCCCCGATCTCCAATGAGAGATCTTACCCTGGGCATGCTCAGAAGGGAAAAAGCAGGACTTTGTCCCAAAAGCGTCTGCTCGCCGCTGCCCACCACTGGCTTCAATGGCAGAAGCTGGAAAAGCAGCGATAACCCTTTGCACAGAGTCAGACTGAGCGAGACGCTGGGACTGACGTCTCTGCTGAGCAGGCTCCACTGCGGCAGGAGAAGAATGGGAGACCACAGTGGAGATGGCCTGAGATTCCCCCTGTGCAGAGGCGGGAACTTGACCCCTAACATTACCCCCCCTCCTAGGGCCCCCCCTTGGACCTCGCTACGCTCGAAGGCAGCAATGAGCTGCGGTGCCTGAATGTGCTCAGCAGGCTCCCAGGACCTGTCCTCAGGACCATAACCCTTCCAGTCCACCATATAAAATTTTTAGCCACGTACCACCTTGCACCCCAAAATAGCGTTCACCTCGTAATCGTCCGTAGACGAACCCGATGTCCCGGCAGATGACTCGGAAAACCGGGACATGTATACGGATTTCAAGAGGTACACATGAAAGGTGTCGGTGATACCCAGGCGTGGCGGAAGGGCTGAACGGTAGACCACAGGGTTAACCTGTTCGAGGACCTTGAAAGGGCCCAAGTAGCGAGGTGCAAACTTAGTGGACTCAACTCGCAGCCTGATGTTATGGGCGGAGAGCCACACCAAGTCGCCAGGAGCAAAGGTCGGAGCGGGGAGCTGATGTGCATCGGCAGATGACCTCATTCTCTCCTTGGAGGCCCAAATGGCATCCTGAGTGCGGTCCCAAATATCCCGTGCCTCCACAGCCCAGTCTGCCACCCTGGAGTCAGCGGAAGATACGGGCATAGGCACAGGTACCCGCGGATGCTGACCATAGTTAAGGAGGAATGGGGTTTGTCCAGTGGAGTCGGCTATGGCGTTGTTTAGAGCAAACTCCGCCCATGATAGCAAGAATGCCCAGTCATCCTGCCTGGCTGAGACAAAATGTCGCAGATATGTGACCAAGGTCTGGTTGGCCCTCTCTACCAAAACATTCGTCTCGGGATGATATGCGGAAGAGAGATTTAACTCAATGCTGAGAAGACGACAAAGCTCTCTCCAGAATTGAGACGCAAACTGGGGACCCCGGTCACTGACAATTTTGTCCGGCATACCGTGCAGGCACCACTTTAGAAAAATGATCGGTGATAACCCAAATGATGGTACAGCCACGAGAATTGGGCAAACCCACCACAAAGTCCATCCCAACCATCACCACCATTCCAGGGCCTGTCTGCCACCGGCAAGGGATAGAGTAACCCAGCTGGCCATTGTCGAGGAGACTTATTTTTGGTGCAGGAGATACACGCCCGAATATAATCTCCAACATCACGGACCATATGTGGCCACCAGTACATCCTCACCAGCAGCTCAGATGTCCTCTTTGTCCCAAAGTGTCCACCCACCCTGGATGAATGAGCCCAAGAGAGAACCTCTGGTCACAAATTAATGGGTACAAAAGTCTTGCCCGGAGGCACAGACTCTAGCAAAACCGGAGCTACGGTTCTCAGGCTCTCAGAAGGGACAATAAGCCGAGGCTCCCCTTCCTCTTCCTCAAATGACACAACGGAGCGAGAAAAGGCATCAGCATGAATGTTCTTCTCCCCAGTGAGATAATGGAGGGTGAAGTGGAACCGGGAGAAGAACAAGGACCATCTGGTCTGACGAGAATTTAGTCGCTGAGCTGTTTGTAAATATACCAAATTTTTGTGGTCCGTGAAGACTTGAAAGGGAAAGCGAGCCCCCTCCAAAAGATGTCTCCACTCCGAGAAAGCCAACTTCATTGCAAGCAACTCCCTGTCCCTGATGGAATAATTCCTCTCCGCTGGTGTGAAGGTCTTGGAGAAGAAGAAGCAAGGATGATTCCGACCTTGAGCATCCTTTTGGAAGAGGACTGCTCCAGCACATCCATTATAAATGCCTTATCAACATCAGGACGATGAAGGATGGGAGCGCTAGCAAAATGAGACTTAATAGAAGAGAAGGCCCTGGAGACCTCTTCAGACCACAATTTGGGATTTGCTCCCTTCTTGGTGAGGGCTACCAAGGGAGCTACCAAAGTTGAGAAGTGGGGAATGAACTGGCAATAGTAATTAATGAACCCCATAAAGCACTGCACCGCTTTAAGAGAATGGGGTTCTTGCCAGTCCATCATAGCCTGTAGTTTGGCAGGATCCATAGCCAATCCCTGGGCGGAGATGATGTAGCGCAGGAAAGGTAAAGACTCCTGCTCAAACATACACTTCTCCAACTTTGCATAGAGAGAAGTTGCCCGTAAGAGGTCGAAGACTCTGCCAACATCTCCCCGGTGGGAGTCAATATCTGGAGAGAAGATGAGAATATCATCCAGATAGACTACGACCGAGTTGGAGAGCATATCCCAGAAGATGTCATTGACAGAGTCTTGGAAAACGGCTGAAGCATTACAGAGCCCGAACGACATCACCAGATACTCATAGTGCCCATCCCTGGTATTAAACGCCGTCTTCCATTCGTCCCACTCACAGATGCGAATCAGGTTATAAGCACCCCGCAGATCTAATTTGGTAAATACCCTTGCTCCCTGTAGCCTATCAAAGAGCTCAGAAATCAGGGGCAGTGGGTACTTATTCTTAACTGTGATTGCATTAAGACCCCTGTAATCTATGCAAAGATGTAATTCTCCGTTCTTCTTCTGCACGAAGAAGAACCCTGCCCCTGCAGGTGACACTGACTTCCTAATGAACCCTCTTGCCAAATTTTCCTGGATGTATTGGGACATAGCCTCCGTTTCCGGGAGAGAGAAGGGATAGACCCGTCCCGAGGAGGTTCTGCTCCAAGCAAGAGATCAATAGGACAGTCATAGGGATGGTGAGGCGGAAGGGTCTCCGCAGCCTTTTTGGAAAAGACGTCTGCATAGGTCCAATAGCATTTGGGAAGGGAAGAAAGATCTGCGGGTATCTCGGTGGTGGAAACCTGAACGCACTCACTCACACATCTGCCCTTACATGATTGACTCCAACCCAATATCCTCCCAGAGGTCCACTCAATATGTGGGGAGTGGAAACAGAGCCAGGGTATTCCCAGCAGAATCTCGTCCATTCCCTTGGGAAGGACAAGAAGGGAAATAATCTCCTGGTGGGAAGGGGACATGGATAACGTGAAAGGGACAGTCTGGTGTGTGATTTGTGAAGGAAATGTCGACCCATTCACTACTCTAACAGTCACCGGTTTGGCGAGCATCACCAGAGGTATTGCATGGCGCAGAGCAAAAGCAGAGGACATGAAATTCCCCTGTGCTCCAGAATCTACACAAAGCTCAACTGTTAGAGAGGATGAGCCTAACATGATTGTCCCTTTAAAGGACAGCTTGGAGGAAAACGCCGCTGTGTCTAGTGAACCTCCTCCAATGGTTACTAGACACGATCATTTACCCAACCGCCATGGACATTTATTTGCATAATGTCCTTGTTGTTGGCAGTTTCTACAAACCACGGGTACTCGAGCGGTCCGAGACTTAGGTCCCGCTCGAGAAACCTCCATGGCCTCATGGGAGTCAGACGCCTGAACGGAAGATTCTAGAGATCTGGCAAATGTGGGAGCCAGCCGAATCCTCTGCCTATACTGGGTCTGCTCTATTCTCCACTCGTTAAAATGGAGGTCGATGCGGGTAGATATAGAAATGAGCTCCTCCAGTGTAGCAGGAATCTCCCTGGTGGCCAAAGCGTCCTTCACATAGTCTGCCAGTCCTTTCCAGAACACCGGAATAAGGACTTTATCTGGCCACTCCAGCTCAGAGACCAGAGTCCAGAATTGGACGGCAAACTGGCTGACCATGGACGAACCCTGTGTTATTGCCAACAATTGGAGCGTGGTATCGTGGGTGACACGAGGTCCCAAAAAGACCTGTTTCAGAGCGTCCAGGAAGAGAGGAGCACTCTGCACCACACAATCATTACGCTCCCATAGCGGCGTTGCCCACTCCAACGCCCTGCCCGACAAAAGGGATAAAATAAATCCCACTTTCGCTTGTTCCGTAGGAAAACGTGCAGCCAGGAGCTCTAGATGTATGTAGCACTGACTCACAAATCCCCGACATAGCTTACTGTCACCAGCAAACTTGTCTGGAAGCGGGAGACGGGATAAAGTCAGAGCAGGGGTGGCAGAGGACAAACTGGCTGCAGCTACACTTGCAGCCTGAACAGCGACTGCGGTAACATCCACAGCTGAGGTTGTGCGCTCAAGAGCCGCCAACCTACCCTCCAGCTGCTGGATGTACCGCTGTAAACGTTGATCGTCCGCCATTTACTAGCCAGACCCTGACGCTAGTATTCTGTTAGGGCTGGCGGAACGCACCGAGTAAATAGAGAGATGTTATTTGGTGCATTCGCATCCCGGGGTCCACCGTGCAGGAGAGAACCTACTGCTGCAAATGGCGGCCCTAAATGGCGGTAGAAGCGTACTCTGCTACTTCACAGAGTCGCCTAAAGTAAGCACTGTGTCCTGTTAACCTCACAGGAGTACACAGCGACTGCCGAGCAGATAGCAGTTGGTGCTTACGCAAACATACAATCTCCTCACCAGAGGAGCCGGTATTCTAGGGGCTTATTTCAGCCGGGGCCCTGAATCCATACATACAATCTCCTCACTGGAGGTGCCAGTATTCTAGGGACTTATTTTAGCCGGGTCCCTGAACACATACAAACGTAACCACACTGGCGCAAAGCACATAACTAAGATTTGATACTAGCGCATGGCTTTTATAGCTGCAGCAAGTACAGGACCTTCCTAGAAGGACCAATGAAAGGCTGCCACAGAGCCTGAGAAACTTAAGGACCTTCCTGGAGAACCAATGGGTTTTGCTGCAGTATCTAAGCATATGACCCTCGATCTCCAATGAGAGATCTTACCCTGGGCATGCTCAGAAGGGAAAAATCAGGACTTAGTTCCTAAAGCGTCTGCTCACCACTGCCCAGCACTGGCTTCAATGGCAGAAGCTGGAAAAGCAGCAGTAACCCTTTGCACAGAGTCAGACTGAGCGAGACGCTGGGACCGATGTCTCCGCTGAGAAGGCTCCACTCTTGCAGGAGAAGAATGGGAGACCACAGCAGAGATGGCCTGAGATTCCCCCTGTGCAGAGGCGGGACCTTGACCCCTAACATTACCCCCCCCCTCCTGGGGCCCCCCCTTGGACCTCGCTACGCTCGAAGGCAGCAATGAGCTGCGGTGCCTGAATGTGCTCAGCAGGCTCCCAGGACCTGTCCTCAGGACCATAACCCTTCCAGTCCACCATATAAAATTTTTAGCCACGTACCACCTTGCACCCCAAAATAGCGTTCACCTCGTAATCGTCCGTAGACGAACCCGATGTCCCGGCAGATGACTCGGAAAACCGGGACATGTATACGGATTTCAAGAGGTACACATGAAAGGTGTTTCCGTTTCTTAATTTCTTTCCCTGATGCAGATTTTTATGGTATTATTTATTTATAGATTTTATCCAAATACCCAATAAAATAACCCAAAATCTTCCCATTAAAAATAAGGTAAAAGAAAAACAAATAAGAAGAAAATATTTAAATGGTCTTTGTTCCTATTAAAAGGTACCAGGACAAAGCTCCTTCTAAAAGGTACCAGGACAAAGCAGGTGATTTCTGATACACTGTAGGTAGCATTACTCGACCTGTCATTCCTTAGAACCCTCAATCTTGTTTACCTTGAGAGCCACATTTCACTCTGAGAGTTGGTCGCTAGCTACAATCTTCCCTAAGAAATGATAGAAGCCATATTGCAACCAATAATGGACAACTAGTTTTTAAAGGGTTATCACTAGTGGTTAAAAGGACTTTCTAGTTATATTGGGTCAGTGGCCGAGTGTATTTACTACTCTTTTCTGCTATATACATATGGCCATTATAAGACTTGGGTCAGTCACATCTGCAAACTTAGATATTAAGTAGCTTTGTGTAGAGTTCCCTGTGCCTGACCACATAGCGGATGGGTGCAGGATCTGACTGCTACTTATATGCACTAGTGGGTGCTTGAACAGCCGGAATTTCTAAGGTAGTATTAGCTGTCATGTGTATGATACAATGTAAATAGCCTACAACCTGCAGTGATCTCCTTAGTCTGCTGAATCGCTGCATGACCAGCTCTATCCTCTCCTACTGTATCCTCACCCATCCCCTGTAGACTGTGAGCCCTCGCGGGCAGCGTCCTCTCTCCTTCTGTACTTGTGTGTGCCTTGTATTGCTCATGTTTATTGTGTTTGTCTATATTTGCCCCTTTCACATGTAAAGGCCATTGAATAAATGGCGTTATATAAATGAATAATAATTATAATAATAATAATAGCCATATGGGTTAAATAGGCAACACACATACCTTATATGATATGATACACAAGAGGGTTATATTGCTACTATAGCTTTGATTTATTTTTTGCTTGATGTCTTCTTTATCAATTTTACCTTATATCTCATCATATATGAAATTACACTAAGTATACCTTATTGTGTCTCATCATACTAGGTGATTCTATGCTTATATCTACTGCAGTTGTGTCTATTATACTTCAACTGGCACATACATATACATACTACCTATTACGCTGTATGTTCCAGGTTTACCCTCCCATTTTTTCATTTGTGGTGTTTTTTCTTCTTTTAAATTTGTACATTATATTTACATTTATATTTTGTACATTATATGTACATTATATTGTGATTTTATACTTGATTATCTAAATAAAGTGTTTTGCCTTTTCAATCCTGGTCTTTAAGGCTTTTGCTGGTATCTTATCTATAAGATTATTTATGTAGGTGAATTCAAAATTATGCAGAAGCATTCAACTTAACCCCTTACCGGCATCGGACGTACTATACCGTCCGATGCCGGCTCCCCTGCTTTGATGCAGGGCTCCGCGGTGAGCCCGCACCAAAGCCGGGACATGTCAGCTGTTTTGAACAGCTGACATGTGCCCGTAATAGGCGCGGGCAGAATCGCGATCTGCCCGCACCTATTAACTAGTTAAATGCCGCTGTCAAACGCAGACAGCGGCATTTAACTACCGCTTCCGGCCAGGTGGCCGGAAATGACGTCATCGCCGACCCCCGTCACATGATCGGGGGTCGGCGATGCTTGTGAATGGTAACCATAGAGGTCCTTGAGACCTCTATGGTTACTGATTGCCCGTCGCTGTGAGCGCCACCCTGTGGTCTGCGCTCACAGCACACGTGCAATTCTGCTACATAGCAGCGATCAGCAGATCGCTGCTATGTAGCAGAGCCGATCGTGCTATGCCTGCTTCTAGCCTCTCATGGAGGCTATTGAAGCATGGCAAAAGTTAAAAAAAAAAGTTTAAAAAAATGTGAAAAAAATAAAAAAAACATAAAAGTTTAAATCACCCCCCTTTCGCCCCAATCAAAATAAATCAATAAAAAAATATCAAATCTACGCATATTTGGTATCGCCGCGCTCAGAATCGCCCGATCTATCAATTAAAAAAAAGTATTAACCTGATCGCTAAACAGCGTAGCGGGAAAAAAATTCAAAATGCCAGAATTACGTTTTTTTGGTCGCCGCGACATTGCATTAAAATGCAATAACGGGCGATCAAAAGAACGTATCTGCACCGAAATGCTATCATTAAAAACGTCATCTCGGCACGCAAAAAATAAGCCCTCAACCGACCCCAGATGATGAAAAATGGAGACGCTACGAGTATCGGAAAATGGCGCAATTTTTTTTTTTTTTTAGCAAAGTTTGGAATTTTTTTTCACCACTTAGATAAAAAGTAACCTAGTCATGTTTGGTGTCTATGAACTCGTAATGACCTGGAGAATCATAATGGCAGGTCATTTTTAGCATTTAGTGAACCTAGCAAAAAAGCCAAACAAAAAAACAATGTGGGATTGCACTTTTTTTGCAATTTCACCGCACTTGGAATTTTTTTCCCGTTTTCTAGTACACGACATGCTAAAACCAATGATGTCGTTCAAAAGTACAACTCGTCCCGCAAAAAATAAGCCCTCACATGGCCAAATTGACAGAAAAATAAAAAAGTTATGGCTCTGGGAAGGAGGGGAGCGAAAAACGAACACGGAAAAACGAAAAATCCCCCGGTCATGAAGGGGTTAATAGTGTATGGGACTATAATGCACCCGGTCTACACAATTAGTGCCCAAATTTGGGCCGTTTATGGCACTATGAGTGTCGTCTATGCAACTTACTTATCTTTGCAAACTTTTTTATTATTGCACTTCAGGAAAATGTTGTTTTCTTACCTATAAATACTCCAGTGTTACTTCCATGTATAGTTTCAGAGGCATAGCCTGCATCTTCCAGAGCTCTGTATGTGCATTCAAGCAGTAACTTTTGTTGCGGGTCCATATTTTCAGTCTCCGATTTATTAATTCCAAATACTTTGTTGTCAAATTCTTCAATCCTTATTAATTAATAAATGAAAAGGTGCTTTTAGGATTTTTAGATGTATAAAGAACATCTAAACTTATAAAAAGTTATTATGACACAGTACTAAATTCTAACATCACTATTACAATTCAAATCCCACTTAACCCCTTAGTGACAGAGCCAATTTGGTACTTAATGACCAGGCCAATTTTTGCAATTCTGACCACTGTCAATTTATGAGGTTATAACTCTGGAACGCTTCAACGGATCCCGCTGATTCTGAGACTGTTTTTTCGTGACATATTGTACTTCATGTTAGTGGTAACATTTCTTCGATATTACTTGCGATTATTTATGAAAAAAATGGAAATATGGCGAAAATTTTTAAAATTTTGCAATTTTCAAACTTTGTATTTTTATGCCTTTAAATCAGAGAGATATGTCACGAAAAATAGTTAATAAATAACATTTCCCACATGTCTACTTTACATCAGCACAATTTTGGAAACATTTTTTTTTGTTAGGGAGTTATAAGGGTTAAAAGTTGACCAGCAATTTCTCATTTTTACAACACCATTTTTTTTTAGGGACCACATCACATTTGAAGTCATTTTGAGGGGTCTATATGATAGAAAATAATGAAGTGTGACACCATTCTAAAAACTACACCCCTCAAGGTTCTCAAAACCACATTCAAGAAGTTTATTAACCCTTTACGTGCTTCACAGGAACTGAAACAATGTGGAAGGAAAAAATGAACATTTAACTTTTTTTGGAAACATCTTAATTCAGAACCATTTTTTTTATTTTCTCAAGTGTAAAAACAGAAATGTAACCATAAATTTTGTTATGCAATTTCTCCTGAATACGCCAATACCCCATATGTGGGGGTAAACCACTTTTTGGGCGCACCGCAGAACTTAGAAGAGAAGGAGTGCCGTTTTACTTTTTCAATGCAGAATTGGCTGGAATTGAGATCGGACGCCATGTCACGTTTAGAGAGCCCCTGATGTACCTAAACAGTGGAAACTCCCCACAAGTGACACCATTTTGGAAACTAGACCCCTTAAGGAACTTATCTAGATGTGTGGTGAGCACTTTGAACCCCCAAGTGCTTCACAGAAGTTTATAACGTAGAGCCGTGAAAATAAAAAATTGCTTTTGTTTACACAAAAATGATCTTTTCGCCCACAAATTCTTATTTTTACAAGGGTAACAGGAGAAATTAGACCACAAAAGTTGTTGTGCGATTTCTCCTGAATACATCGATACCCCATATGTGAGGGTAAACCACTGTTTGGGCGCACCGCAGAGCTTGGAATTGAAGGAGCGCCGTTTTACTTTTTCAATGTAGAATTGGCTGGAATTGAGATTGGACGCCATGTCGCGTTTGGAGAGCCCCTGATGTGCCTTAACAGTGGAAACCCCCCACAAGTGACCCCATTTTGGAAACTAGACCCCTTAAGGAACTTATCTAGATGTGTGGTGAGCACTTTGAACCCCCATGTGCTTCACAGAAGTTTATAACGTAGAGCCGTGAAAAAACAAATCACATTTTTTCTACAAAAATGATCTTTTTGCCCACAAATTTTTATTTTCACAAGGGTAACAGGAGAAATTAGACAACTAAAGTTGTTGTGCAATTTCTCCTGAGTACGACGATACCCAATATGTGGGGGTAAACCACTGTTTGGGCGCACCGCAGAGCTTGGAAGAGAAAGAGTGCCGTTTTACTTTTTCAATGTAGAATTGGCTGGAATTGAGATCGGACGCCATGTCGCGTTTGGAGAGCCCCTGATGTGCCTAAACAGTAGAAATCCCCCACAAGCGACCCCATTTTGGAAACTAGACCCCCCATGGAACTTATCTAGATGTGTGGTGAGAACTTTGAATGCCCAAGTGCTTCACAGAAGTTTATAATGCAGAGTCGTGAAAATAAAAAATATTTTTTTTCCACAAAAAAAGATTTTTTAGCCCCCAAGTTTTTATTTTCACAAGGATAAAAAGAGAAATTGGACCCCAAAAGTTGTTGTCCAATTTCTCCTGAGTATGCTGATACCCCATATGTGGGGGTAAACCACTGTGTGGGCGCACGGCAGAGCTCGGAAGGAAGGAGCGCCGTTTTGGAATGCAGACTTTGATAGAATGGTCTGCGGGCATTATGTTGCGTTTGCAGAGCCCCTGATGTACGTAACCAGTAGAAACCCTCCACAAGTGACCCCATTTTGGAAACTAGACCCCCCCAAGGAACTTATCTAGATGTGTGGTGAGAACTTTGAATGCCCAAGTGCTTCACAGAAGTTTAGAATGCAGAGTCGTGAAAATAAAAAATATTTTTTTTTCACAAAAAAGATATTGTAGCCCCCAAGTTTTTATTTTCACAAGGGTAACAGGAGAAATTGGACCACTAAAGTTGTTGTCCAATTTATCCTGAGTATGCTGATGCCCCATATATGGGGGTAAACCACTGTTTGGGCGCACGGCAGAGCTCGGAAGAGAAGGAGCACCGTTTTGGAATGCAGACTTAGATAGAATGGTCTGTGGGCGTTATGTTGGGTTTGCAGAGCCCCTGATGTACCTAACCAGTAGTAACCCCCCACAAGTGACCCCGTTTTGGAAACTAGACCCCCCAAGGAACTTATATAGATGTGTGGTGAGAACTTTGAATGCCCAAGTGCTTCACAGAAGTTTATAATGCAGAGTCATAAAAAAATATATATATATATTTTTCCACAAAAAGGATTTTGTAGCCCCCAAGTTTTTATTTTCACAAGGGTAACAAGAGAAATTGGACCCAGAAGTTGTTGTCCAATTTATCCCGAGTATGCTGATGCCCCATATGTGGGGGTAACCCACTGTTTGGGCGCACGGCAGAGCTCAGCAGGGAGGGAGCACCATTTGACTTTTTGAGCGCAAAATTGGCTGTTGTGTTTGGAGACCCCCTGATGTACCTAAACAGAGGAAACCCCCCAATTCTAGCTCCAACCCTAACCCCAACACACCCCTAACCCTAATCCCAACCTGATCCATAATCCTAATCACTAACCCTAACCATAATCACAACCCTTACCCCAAAACAACCCTAATGTCAACCCTAACCATAACCTTAATCAAAACCCTAAATCCAACACACCCCTAATCCTAATCTCAACCCTAACCTCAAACCTAACCCTAATCCCAATACACCCCCAATCACAACCCTAACCTTAACCCTAATCCCAAACCTAACCCTAATCCCAATACACCCCTAATCACCACCCTAACCTTAACCCTAATCCCAAACCTAACCCTAATCCCAAGCGTAACCCTAATGCCAACCCTAACCCTAATACCAACCCTAATCCAAACTCTAACCCTAATCCCAACTCTAACCCTAACTTTAGCCCCAACCCTAGCCCTAACTTTAGCCCCAACCCTAACCCTAGCCCTAAGGCTACTTTCACACTTGCGTCGTTTGGCATCCGTCGCAATCCGTCGTTTTGGACAAGAAACGGATCCTGCAAATGTGCCCGCAGGATGCGTTTTTTGCCCATAGACTTGTATTGCCGACGGATCGTGACGGATGGCCACACGTCGCGTCCGTCGTGCACTGGATCAGTGTTTTGGCGGACCATCAGCACAAAAAAACGTTCAATGTAACGTTTTTTTGTACGTCGCATCCGCCATTTCTGACCACGCATGCGTGGCCGTAACTCCGCCCCCTCCTCCCCAGGACATAGATTGGGCAGCGGATGCGTTGAAAAACTACATCCGCTGCCCACGTTGTGCACAATTTTCACAACGTGCGTCGGTATGTCGGGCCGATGCATTGCGACGGCCCCGTACCGACGTAAGTGTGAAAGAAGCCTAACCCTAAATTTAGCGCCAACCCTAACTCTAAATTTAGCCCCAACCCTAACCCTAAATTTAGCCCCAACCCTAACCCTAAATTTAGCCCCAACCCTAACCCTACCCCTAACCCTACCCCTAGAGCTAACCCTAGCCCTAACCCTACCCCTAACCCTACCCCTAGCCCTAACCCTAACCCTACCCCTAACCCTAACCCTAGCCCTAACCCTACCCCTAACCCTACCCCTAACCCTACCCCTAACCCTAGCCCTAACCCTACCCCTAACCCTAACCCTTGCCCTAACCCTACCCCTAACCCTAGCCCTACCCCTAACCCTACCCCTAACCCTACCCCTAACCCTAGCCCTAACTCTACCCCTAACCCTACCCCTAACCCTAGCCCTAACCCTACCCCTAACCCTAACCCTACCCCTAACCCTAATTTTAGCCCCAACTGCTCTTCCCCTGCCGGCCGGCAGATGGAGACAGATGGTGGGCACACTGCGCATGCGCCCACCATTTTCTTTTCCCCAGAAGACGCCGGCGGCCAGGAGGAGCAGCAAAAGGACCCAGGGACATCGGTAAGTATGATAGGGTCCCCGAATCCCCATATTTCTCTGTCCTCTGATGTGCGATCACATCAGAAGACAGAGAATTACACTTAGCTTTTTTTTTTTTTCCGGTCGCCGGTAAACAGTTAATTACCGGCGATCGCAAAACAGGGGTGGGTAAAAAAAACCCTGAATCATGTTCTCTGGGGTCTCGGCTACCCCCGGCAGCCGAGACCCCGGAGAAAATCCGACTCTGGGGGGCGCTATTTACTTTTTCCACAGCGCCGTTAATTAACGGCGCTGTCTTTTAAGTACCCTTAGCGGCCGCCGTTAAAAGGCGTATCGGCGGTCGCTAAGGGGTTAATAGATTAGTTCTAAGCAGTTGTCCAGTTTAATAAATTGCCAGGTATTAGAGGCTTTGAGCATCAGAGCCTCGCTTCTTAGAAAAAACTATTCTAATATTCATTTTGGAATTATCCTTAAATGTGAAGTGTGTGTGTATGTATATATATATATATATATATACATATATATATATATATATATACACACATTTTCCATAATTATATTTTCACATTTTACTATCAGTTCTAAAGAAACTTTAAATTTTTGCTCACAACAAATCGGTTGATCCGACTATGTCGGGCCTCTGCTTAATTGTTCCAAAGTTTTCAACGTGTCACGTGATGTTTGATAAATTTGGCACATGTTAAGATATTACAATTCTATTTAGAAAAAATACTCTACTTTTTACGTAATCCTCACCCCCATATTGGAGTGAGTTTGCGACTTTTTGCATTAAAGATGCTGCACAACTTTTATAAACGTGTCATGGAAATAAAATGACGCAAAGCAAAACAAGCACAACACAAATGATAAATTCCTCCCAGTGTACTTACCCATTTACAAAAGCTGCTCGACTGGTATATATTTTGCCTGGTTTGGTTTGATCGGCATCATACCATTTTTTCAGAGGAAATCTTTCTTCTGGTATCTCTGTTGCACAATTTTTCCCATGAAAAATAACTTTCCAAAAATTGTCAACTCCTTCACCTAGTAAATGAGCATTTTAAAAAATATTTAAAAAAAAATATTTTTTATAAACGAGAATTGTTTCAAAATAATTTTATCACACAATAGTCGATAATTATAAGATAAAATAAACTTAAAAGAAAAGGAAAGAAGAAACTTCTGCTTTCTAATTTTATTTTCCTTTTATTATATATTTTTTAAGTTATGCTTAGAAAATATTTATATTCCTTAGAATAAAGTAATAAAAAGTCAATCAATAATTTGTATGTAACCCAAAATTATTTGTATTAAATATAGAATTTATTGCACCAAAAAAATCTCACATACCGTTTTCGACATAAAAGTAAATCCAGTTATGACTCTTGGAGTATGGAGCCATACCATAGAAAAAAACTACTTTTTTCTATTTAGTGTACTATTGTGAAAAAGTAGTAAAACATATAAAAAGCTGTATATATTTGGCATCACTTTAACTACACAGACCTGAAAGATAAAACTAACATGGGAGGCCACTTTAAATCTTAATATTAACATTATGAAAAAACAACAAACTTTTGCTATCGAGCATAAATAACATGCTTTTGTAATAATTTATACAACAAGTGAAAAAAAGTTAACACTCAATGCAGCAATGCAAAAATACAACATTTTGTTAAAATTCTCACTTGCACAAATACACTTAGGCCGGCGTCACACACAGCGTATGAAAATACGGTCCATATATTACGGCCGTAATACGCTGAAAAGTCCCGAAAATAGTGGTCCGTAGCTCCTCCATAGGCAGGGTGTGTTACCGTTTTTTGCGCATGGCATCCTCCGTATGTAATCCGTATGGCAGCCGTAATGCGTGTT
The DNA here is from genome assembly GCF_032444005.1 of Ranitomeya imitator. NCBI lineage: Eukaryota > Metazoa > Chordata > Amphibia > Anura > Dendrobatidae > Ranitomeya > Ranitomeya imitator. The sequence continues at coordinate 46,934,764 of NC_091287.1, read as the reverse complement.
TTTATCGCAGGCTTGCAAAACGACATACGGACATACAAGGGATCCATGTGTTAAAAAAAAACAAACATATATAATGTCTCTATATATATATATGTCAGGGAGACACATATATGTATATATATTATTACTTAATACAGCGCGAGATAGCAGAAAGCCGGTAATTCAATTACCGGCTTTTGCTTTCTCCTTCCTAAACCCGACATGATATGAGACCTGGTTTACATACAGTAAACCATCTCGTATCACCTTTTTTTTTTTGCATATTCCACACTACTAATGTTAATAGTGTGTATATGCAAAATTTGGCCGTTCTAGCTAGTAGAATAAGGGGTTAAATGGCGGAAAAAATTGGCGTGGGCTCCCGCACAAATTTCTCCGCCAGAGTAGTAAAGCCAGTGACTGAGGGCAGATATTAATAGCCTGGAGAGGGTCCATGGTTATTGGCCCCCCCCTGGCTAAAAACACCTGCCCCCAGCCACCCCAGAACAGGCACATCTGGAAGATGCGCCTATTCTGGCACTTGGCCACTCTCTTCCCATTCCCGTGTAGCGGTGGGATATGGGGTAATGAAGGGTTAATGCCACGTTGCTATTGTAAGGTGACATTAAGCCAGATTAATAATGGAGAGGCGTCAATTATGACACCTATCCATTATTAATCCAATACTAGTAAAGGGTTAAAAAAAACACACACACATTATTAAAAAATAATTTATTGAAAAAATCACAAAGGCTGTTGTATTAATTTATTCTACTCTCAATCCACTCACTGAAGTCCCTCGCTCTGTAAATTAAAAAAAAAATAATTAACCAACAATATAATTACCTTCCGAGGATCTGTAAGGTCCAACGATGTAGATCCATCTGAAGGGGTTAAAATATTTTGCAGAAACGAGCTTTGCTAATGTAGCTGCTCATGTCTGCAATACCCCGGCGAATGAAGCTAAATATAGGTCAATGACCTATATTTAGCTTCATTTGCGGTGAGGCGCCCTCTGCTGGCTGTTCCTAGATCGTGGGAACTTTCCTAGAAAGCTCCCTTGCTCGAGATCATAAGAGGGCGCCCTCTGCTGGTTGTCCTCATATGAACTCGAGCAAGGGAGCTTTCTAGGTAAGTTCCCACGATCTAGGAACAGCCAGCAGAGGGCACCTCACCGCAAATGAAGCTAAATATAGGTCATTGACCTATATTTAGCTTCATTCGCCGGGGTATTGCAGACATGAGCAGCCTGCATTAGCAGAGCTCGTGTCTGCAAAATATTTTAACCCCTTCAGATGGATCTACATCGTTGGACCTTACAGATCCTCGGAAGGTATGTATATTGTTGGTTTATTTTTCTTTTTTAATTTACAGATCGAGGGTCTTCAGTGAGTGGATTGAGAGTAGAATAAATTAATACAACAGCCTTTGTGATTTTTTCAATAAATTATTTTTTAATAATGTGTGTGTTTTTTTTTAACCCTTTACTAGTATTGGATTAATAATGGATAGGTGTCATAATTGACGCCTCTCCATTATTAATTAGGCTTAATGTCACCTTACAATAGCAAGGTGACATTAACCCTTCATTACCCCATATCCCACCGCTACACGGGAATGGGAAGAGAGTGGCCAAGTGCCAGAATAGGCACATCTTCCAGATGTGCCTGTTCTGGGGTGGCTGGGGGCAGATGTTTTTAGCCAGGGGGGGGGGGCCAATAACCATGGACCCTCTCCAGGCTATTAATATCTGCCCTCAGTCACTGGCTTTACTACTCTGGCGGAGAAAATTGTGCAGGAGCCCACGCCAATTTTTTCCGCCATTTAACCCCTTATTTTACTAGCTAGAACAGCCAAATTTTACATATACACACTACTGACATTAGTAGTGTGGAATATGCAAAAAAAATGGTGATATGAGATGGTTTACTGTATGTAAACCAGGTCTCATATCATGTCGGGTTTAGGAAGGAGAAAGCAAAAGCCGGTAATTGAATTACCGGCTTTTCTCTCTAACAGCACTGCGTATTCCTCGCAAGTCACACTGCTGGTCCGTGTGTAATCCGTAATTTTGGGGCTTCCATTGACTTTCATTGACGTTTTATTTGCGCAATACGGTGACAGACGCAGCATGCTGCAATTTTCTACGGCCATAGAAAGCCGTATAATACGGATCAGTTTAATACGGCAGATAGGAGCAGGGGCATAGAGAATAATTGTGCCGTATTTTTTGTGAGTTTTACGGACGTAGTTTCTGCACTCTTACGTCCGTAAAACTCGCAAGTGTGACGCCGGCCTTATAGTTCACTTTCCCTACTTGTAAAGAATGCAAGTGAGGACAACAATTAATTTTCACAAGGAGTTACACGAGAGACTGTGACTGTTATAGAGGGCAAAACCAACAGGCCAAACTTAATAATTATTATTATTATTATTATATTTTTACTATTATTTTATCACTTAATATTAACCCCTTTCTGACCTTGGACGGGATAGTACACGACAGGCTAAAACCAATGATGTCGTTCAAAAGTACAACTCGTCCCGCAAAAAATAAGCCCTCACATGGCCATATTAACAGAAAAATAAAAAAGTTATGGCTCTGGGAAGGAGGGGAGCGAAAAACGAGCACGGAAAAACGAAAAATCCCAAGGTCATGAAGGGGTTAAGCATAGCTAAAGGGGCTTTCCCATGTACAAAGTATATCTTAATCAATAGATCTTGGAATAAAAATAATTTCCACAATTGGATGTGAAAATGTTCCTGTGCTGAGATAATCTTAGAAATGTGCCCCTGCTGTGTACTGTGCAATGGCTGTGTCCTATCGGACAGGAACATGGCCTGATCATACCACAGCTCCTGGGCAGGAGGGGAGACAAAAAGAGGAGATACAGACATTAATGCATGGGATCACAAATGCTGCTTTTTGTGAGGTAAATCGTTTTTAAAAACAGGCAGGGAAATGTTTTACCTCACAGAAAGCAGCATCTGCAATTCCAAGCTGTCCTGTCTGTATACCATCCTTTGCTTCCTTCCTTGGTCAGGAGCTGTGATATGATCAGACCATGCTCCTGTCTGGCCAGACACAGCCCTGCAGCTCCCCCGTATACAGTTCGATTGATGGGAAAAAATATCCTCCATACAGAATGATGATCCCACAGCCCCCCAAACACTATGATATTTCCCAAACAAGTATGATGTCCCATCCTCGTGGTATGAGGACCTCCATAGTTTTTCCCAAGTACTGATCTGTGCTTAAAAATATTACTCCCCACCGCAGGCACGGTCTAGTGATGCACTCGCTGCACTGACACTTAGTTCCATAGGCTGAATAGTGCCATGGGTTGTAAAGCTGGAAGTAGTGTAGGCTTGTAAAAAATTGGTTCAATTTGTATATGACACCAACTATGCCATCAATGATATTTTAAGAATACCCCTTTTAATTGGGAATCATGGTTTATAACACTCACTCACCTCCAGGGAAATTGCATCCTATGCCAACAACTGCTATGTGATCTTCTCCCTCCTCCATCCTGATCCTCTAGTTCTGAAGAAAAACATAGGCAGAAGATTAGCATACTTTCTTCTTATGATAAAAAAGCAATTACTATATCTAACATCTTGCTGAATGATTAATTCTGTTAGTTTTTTGTTGTATTTAAGTTGATAAATGCTGCTTTTCATTTTTGCTTAAAAAAATAAGTTCTGCTGTCATATTAAGACTGTGTGCACACGTTGCAGATTTTTCGCGTTTTTTTTCGCGATAAAAACGCTATAAAGCCACAAAAAAAAGCATACATTAAGCATCCCATCATTTAGAATGAATTCCGCAATTTTTGTGCACATGATGCGTTTTTTCCCGTGAAAAAAACACATCGCAGTAAAAAACGCAGCATGTTCATTAATTTTGCGGATTTTTTTGCGGATTTCTCACTATAGAATGCATTGGGAAATGTCCGGAAAAATCCGCAAAGAAATGCACCAAAAACAAACCAAAAAAGCGGTAAAAACGCGCAAAAAACGCGCATAAAACGCATGCAGATTTCTTGCAGAAAATTTCAGGTTTTTCTCAGGAAATTTCTGAAAGAAATCCTGAACGTATGCACATAGCCTAACAGTTTACATCTTTCTAATTCCCACTTTCAAAAGGTATGTTTCTAAGATTTTTTTTAGCAATTTAAATTATCCTTGGATATAAGGACATTCATGAACTAAGGCGTATTTGTACAACACTTTAAGTGAATGTCCACTTTTTATCACATTTAGGCTACGTTCACATTTGCGCCGTGGGGCGCAGTGTCGTTGACGCATACCGACGCATGCGTCATGCGCCCCTATCTTTAACATGGGGGGCGCATGGACATGCGCCGGTATGCATTGTCATGCGTTATATGACGCATGCATTTTCTTTGGCGCACCAGATAGGACGCGGACGATGCTACAGGTTGCAGTTTTGATGCGTCACATTTCCGAAGAAAAACACATGCAACGCACCCGCGTCATAAATGCGCCAAAAAACACATTAGTGTCTATGAAAAACGCATAGGGCGCAGGTGCCTGTGTTCAGCCGCGTTTTTTGATGCATGCGCCTTTTGACTAAATGTATTTTTTTGGGCGTTTTGGATCTTCAATTGTATAGGACAACGCATGCGTAAAAAAACACTGCGTTGTGTATGCATTTGACATGCGTTGTGCGTTGCGTCGATGACGCTGCGCCAAACAACGCAAATGTGAACATAGCCTAACCTGCTCTGTGCGTTCCTGTCTTTTAAGCTGCCATTTTGGGCATTTTTGAGCACTTGGTGTGAGTCACAGGACCCAGACCCCCACTAATCTACTTGCAATAAGCAGAGCAACTTCATCTACAAAAATAAGATCAAACGTATAGTTATTTTAAAGATTAAAAAATAGTTTAAGCTGCCACTAGAGTGACTTTAAGAGCTTATCTTATATTATCGCTATCAAGATCGACATCCTATTGAAAAAAGTATGCCAGGAATTATTAGTAGTGATGAGCGCAAGTGCTTGTTATTCGATTTTGCCGAGGGTGATCGGGTATGCGCTGAGTAGCACGAGAAAAACTTTATACAATAAGAAAATATCTTTATCTAAGGAAAAAAAAACAGATTTAAAATGTTATGCAATTTCCTATTGTTAAAATTCTAAAACAATAAAAAAAATAGATTACCTTACTTTCCAGTAAATATCGACTTTGCTAAAGCTAAACAAAAAGGTTGTGTTAATTGGCAGTTCACTTTTATTATTACGTGCACAGAAATTTCCAAATCAAATTATCCAATCACAACAAAACTGAATTCTATCATGGTACAATCCTATGTAAAAGAGGCTTCAACAGCAAAAAAAACAGTACTCTGAATACTTACATGCCTGGGATATTGAGTGATGGGAAACTGATGGGATTCCCTCATTTTGTACTTGCAATCCCCCAGCCCATCCTTATTTTTGATAACTTGGGTTTCCTTAGAAGAAGGATTGGCTGTGATAAACATTTTAAATTGCCGAGAGATAGCTTTATATGACTTAATCTAGAGATGGAAAGAGACAAGTAGGCATGAGTCAAACTGTCTTTGCTTCGTCAATGAATTTGCAGTTGTTGTTTTGCTTAGTGATTTTTACTTCCTTGTTGGGTTATTAACAGACTCCTGGACCTTAATTTTGTTTTTTTCGTTCCTTGTTGGGCTATTAACAGATTCCCGGACATTAATTTAGTTTTTTCACCACTGTCAGTTGTTTCATAACCTTTTGACATGCTTCATTAAATATTAGTGCATTTTCATCTACACTAATCCTTCTTTTACTTGGTGTACATAATGTTTTCATTTTATCCAAAGGATTCGTTACATATTGTTTCTTACCTTTTTTACAATCAGCCAAAGAGAGTGCTTAACCATATGCTTTACGCTGCAGATTCACAAAAAAAGAAGTGACATGCTACTTCTTTTAATCCGCAGCGCTTCCGCAGTGGATTTTCCGCAAAGTTTGCACAGCTGTTTTTTTTTCTCATTGATTTACATTGTACTGTAAATCAATTGTGGATCTGCAGCGATTCTGCACTGCAAAAAAACGCTGCGGATCTGCAGAGAATCCGCAATATGTGCACATAGCCTTACACTTCTCAAATGTGTCATGCACTCGTCTTTCAGGAAATCAGTTGCAGCAAGATACAGTACGAGCCTAACTGCTGAAAAGTAGGACAAGACATTGGGAGTGGGAATAAGGCTTCACCTGTAAAAACACATTGCCTTATTTCATATACAGTCATGGCCAAAAGTATTGACACCCCTGCAATTCTGTCAGATAATACTCATTTTCTTCCTGAAAATGATTGCAAACACAAATTATTTGGTATTATTATTTTCATTTAATTTGTCTTAAATGAAAAAACACAAAAGAGAATGAAGCAAAAAGCAAAACATTGATCATTTCACACAAAACTCCAAAAATGGGCCAGACAAAAGTATTGGCACCCTCAGCCTAATACTTGGTTGCACAACCTTTAGCCAAAATAACTGCGACCAACCGCTTCCGGTAACCATCAATGAGTTTCTTACAATGCTCTGCTGGAATTTTAGACCATTCTTCTTTGGCAAACTGCTCCAGGTCCCTGATATTTGAAGGGTGCCTTCTCCAAACTGCCATTTTTAGGTCTCTCCACAGTTTTCTATGGGATTCAGGTCTGGACTCATTGCTTGCCACCTTACAAATCTCCAGTGCTGTCTCTCAAACCATTTTCTAGTGCTTTTTGAAGTGTGTTTTGGGTCATTGTCCTGCTGGAAGACCCATGACCTCTGAGGGAGACCCAGCTTTCTCACACTGGACCCTACATTATGCTGCAAAATTTGTTGGTAGTCTTCAGACTTCATAATGCCATGCACACGGTCAAGCAGTCCAGTGCCAGAGGCAGCAAAGCAACCCCAAAACATCAGGGAACCTCCGCCATGTTTGACTGTAGGGACCGTGTTCTTTTCTTTGAATGCCTCTTTTTTTCTCCTGTAAACTCTATGTTGATTACTTTGCCCAAAAAGCTCTACTTTTGTCTCATCTGACCAGAGAACATTCTTCCAAAACGTTTTAGGCTTTTTCAGGTAAGTTTTGGCAAACTCCAGCCTGGTTTTTTTATGTCTCGGGGTAAGAAGTGGGGTCTTCCTGGGTCTCCTACCATGCAGTCCCTTTTCATTCAGATGACGACGGATAGTACGGGTTGACACTGTTGTACCCTCGGACTGCAGGGCAGCTTGAACTTGTTTGGATCTTAGTTGAGGTTCTTCATCCAACATCTGCACAATCTTGCGTTGAAATCTCTTGTCAATTTTTCATTTCCGTCCACATCTAGGGAGGTTAGCCACAGTGCCAGGAGCTTTAAACTTCTTGATGACACTGCGCACGGTAGACACAGGAACATTCAGGTCTTTGGAGATGGACTTGAAGCTTCGAGATTGCTCATGCTTCCTCACAATTTGGTTTCTCAAGTCCTCAGACAGTTCTTTGGTCTTCTTTTTTTCTCCATGCTCAATGTGGTACACACAAGGACACAGGACAGAGGTTGAGTCAACTTTAATCCATGCCAACTGGCTGCAAGTGGGATTTAGTTATTGCCAACACCTGTTAGGTGCCACAGGTAAGTTAGAGGTGCTGTTAATTACACAAATTAGAGAAGCATCACATGATTTTTCGAACAGTGCCAATACTTTTGTCCACCCCCTTTTTATGTTTGGTGTGGAATTATATCCAATTTGGCTTTAGGACAATTCTTTTTGTGTTTTTTTCATTTAAGACAAATTAAATGAAGATAATAATACCAATTAATTTGTGCTTGCAATCATTTTCTGGAAGAAAATGAGTATTATCTGACAGAATTGCAGGGGTGTCAATACTTTTGGCCATGACTGTATAGAACTAACTTATTCTACAGCACTATACACAGAATTTAATCACAGTTATTTAAAAAAAAAAGTAAAAAAAAATATCAATACTTCATACTTAGATATTGTTATTGTGGTAATAGATGTAGTTGTTCCAAGATGACGCACAAACTATGATAGCATTAGGAGGCACGTTTTCAAGATAAAATTATTAACCTCTAGTTATAGCTTAACGTGAACCTAAATAATAAAAATAATAAAAAGATACATCAATGCTAAATGTTAGAATGAGTCATTGTTGAAAAAAAAACATTTAGAAGAGATAAAGGCACCAAGATGGGGTGACTACGAGCAATGTTACAGTATGTCTTCATATTTCAGGAGTAAATAACTAAGATTGGATTTGTATTAAAACCATTTTAAGTTATATTTCTTAACCACTGAAGGGGTTTTTGACCTCTAAAAATAAAAGCAACATCAGTCCAAAATGCCAGAAGTTCAGTTTAAAAAAAAATAAAATGAGAGAGGATAAAGGGAAGGACTTTTATTGGAATCTTTCTTTGTTTTCCATTGCTTTGTTAATTCCTTAATCCCATTGTCTCTTCCCCTCCCTTATCTTCTTTTTTCTATATCCCTGTCCTTCTGTTATATTCTGTTATTTTATTTATTTGTTATTTCTTTGATTGATATTAGAAAAATCAGAATAAAAATATTTGCGAAAATAGAAAGGCTATATAGGTACCTTAATAGTGCATAAAACAATCTGCCCTAAGAGAGAGAATGTTACCCTCTTTATTTCGAATGTCAATATGAATGCATCAACATTCCGATCAGAAGTTTATCAATTTACAAAACTATTTATATTATTTTATTCTACGAAAACTCTGCTCAGGACACTCCCACTTAATACACTTATAGAAATATACATGTTATTACTACCCAGAAACTTATGAAGAATTTGCAGTCATCAAAATTGATTGATTCTGAACTCAGATACACCCTGTATTAGACATAAAGGAGGGCCTCATACACATTCTGTTCAAATTGCCATGTATTGGTACTCCTAGACTCATAAAGGCTAGGCCCTTTTCAGGGTTATATACCAAGGAAATGTATTCCAGATCACGGACTAGTCTATGAGTAAGCAATATAATACCGATTCATTTTTAAACAAGCTTTTTGAGGGTTAGGCTATGTGCACATGTTGCAGATTTTGTGCATTTTTGTCATTTTTTTTTGTGATAAAACCTAAAGCAAAACCTAAAGCCAGTAAAGTGCCATGCACACTTTGAGTATTTTTGACTAGCAGAATTGGTGCAGAAAATAATCTTCCGTATGTCAATTCTCTGTGCACATTTGCCCTGCATTTTTCACCACTGACTTCACTCAAATCAATCAAAAACGCAGGCAAAAAACACACCAAAAACACATTTTAGCAGCTGCATTTCTCCTGCCAAGAGATACAGAAATAGTGAAAAAATTTTACTCAACGTGTGCACATACCCTAAGGGAGTCTCCCCAAGGGTATGTGCACATGTTGAGTAAAATTTCTGCACCATTTCTGCCTTGCTTGGCAGAAAAAATGCAGCTGCAAAAACGTGCGATTTTGGTGCGTTTTTGCACATTTTCACCCAACGTTTTTGATTGATTTGAGTGAAGTCAATGGTGAAAAACGCAGGGGGAAAATGCACAGAGAATTGACATGCTGCAGATTATTTTCTGCACCAAATCTGCAAGTCAAACATGCTCAACATGTGCATGACAATTCAGGTTTCCCATTCCTTTGCTGGCATCAGGTTTTGTCACAAATCCATGCAGAAAAAAAAACGTGTAAAAAATACACCAAATCTGCAACGTGCGCACACAGCCAAAAATTTGGAACAAGTTTTTTGAGGCTAATATAACAGCGAAATCTACCCAAGAATATGTAAAAGTGTATGGATGAGCAATGTATTATACCGTTCAATTTTTTAACAAGTTTTTTGGGGGTATATATATCACCGAAATCTACCAAAGAATATGTAAAAGACTACGGATGAGCAATTTAATACTGGTAAAATTTTAAACAAGTTTTTTAGGCTTATATAGCAACGGAATCTACCCAGGAATGTGTGAAAGTCTATGGATGACCAATGTATTATACTGATCAATTTTTTAAGAAGTTTTTTCAGGGTTATATACCAAGGAAATTTACGCAAGAACTGTATGGATGGGCAATATCATACCAATACATTTTAAAAAAATGTTTTTACAGGCTTAGATAGCAACAAAATGGCTGTCTGCTTCTATGCCATCATAAAAGGTTCTACTGTGGGTCAATTGATCAGTCAACAACATGTGTTACTTTCCTTACATTTTTGTACCAGTACTCCAGTATGAAATTGATGTTTGTGCCATCTGAGTGTGGCTGGAATAAAAAAAGAAAAACAAAATCAAGAAGGCTTACAATGCTCCTTTAACCAGCAGGTCCTCATTGAAACTTCAATTCCAAGCTGCAAATGCTAGGCCAGGCCCTGATACCTCATGCATGGCCCATGGCTGACTGCTGGTGTGCCATTTACAAATTTTTACTTTGGTCAATTGATTCCACTTTTCATTGTGTCTGCTCCTAATTTTAGCTGTTTAGGAATCTTTTTGTCACCCCTTAAGGTGTTGTGTATACGTTTAGTTTGGCCTCCCATTGTTCGGCGGACGTCTAATCGTTCAGCAAATTGAACCAAATCGAACCTTGAAAGGTTCACTCATCTCTACTTACAAGCGTCAGTGAAGAAGGGGGTCCATTGCAGAGTTTGTGACAAGTCATCACATCTCGTTAAAACATTAAGAGCTCATGCTGCTTGTATTGGATTTATGATTTATGAATCAATATGGCATCTATAGAGATCTTTGGGTTTATATTGGATTTTTGTTTCTGATTTCATAATGAACGCTTTTCAAACAAACGTAAAATGTTAGCCTCCTGAAAAATAAAACATTATAAACTGAAAATCGTAATATTTGTAAATGATTACCATAACCGGTAAATTACTTAACTCTCCGTAACCATATTCTCCCATTCCAGTCTATAATATATGGCCGTGATATTTCATGTTTTTAGCTAAAAGAGTATAGTCTTGAGTAATTGCTATCGGTGTGTGAATATATGGCTAGTGACTGAGATCTAATGTTTTTTCTTGGTATGAGAAGATGCCACTTTTCTCTTTCTCCAGAAATTCAGACTCCAAATTCAGACATAATACATGCAGCCTATATCCATTTTTTTTTTACAAATTTTTTTTAATTGCTATGTTAGGAAAATTATTTTTCGGTGGGTTATGGTTAACTAAGTTCTAAAGAAATTGTGATTTTTGTGATATTTCCTCTATAAACATTGCTTCAAGAGATACATATGTAATATATATAGTGTCACATAATATGCCTATGGATCCATCAAACAAATTGGGTCTTTTTGCCACCATTTAGGGTGCAAGCAGCTGTTCTAAAATTGATATTAAAGCTACATATGCTTCATAGTGTTCACTACTAAATACACATGGTTATATTACAGTTATATAGTAACTACTTATATTTCTGTATCATGAAATTACAATTGAACAAAAAAATATGCTTATTAATGAATATTAAAGGGATTTTATACTTAGCAACGTTTCAGAAATCATGATAAATTCCTTACCTTTATTTCAGTGAGTTGAAGACTATTCTTTGTGAAGAATTTGATAAATTCATTGATCCACCGCAGGCTTCTTTCTCTGTCGCTGTCGCTGTCTTCTCTCAGATAGTATACCAATTTGATTGCTTTAGCTTTTTGCACAACATCATCTGAATTTAGCGTCACTCCACCCAGGTATGTTCCCACGAATATTTTACCTTGAAACATGGGGTAACTTATTGGTATTGTCGCTATCAGACTCACATTACCTTGTACTGCAGAGAGGAGAGGATCTGGGACAGCATTTACAGTTTTGAATTGAAGTTTCAATTAAAATGTGGTGGTTAAGGGAGTGGTCTAAGCCTTCTTAGTTGGGAGACCTGATACCTCATGCAACACCTAAAAAGTTTCCCAGCCACACTCAAGTGGCGCAAACATCAATTTCATAGACTACTATTAGTAGAAAAATGTAAGGATAGTAACACATGTAGGTGACTGATCAATTGACCCACAGTAGAACATTTTGTAATGGCCCTTCTGCAGTCCACAATAGGCCATACATGTTGTATCACTGTCTGGGCCAGCATTCAGCATGAGGAACTGAAGTTTCAATTAAGACGTGGTGGCTAAGGGAGCGGTGTCAGCATTCTTATATGGGAGCCATGATACCTCATGTAACTCCTTTTTTTTCTTTTTTTGCCAAGCCACATTGAGATAACACAAACATCAGCTTCATACAGTACTAGTGGTACAAAAATTTAAGGAAAGTAACACAGATAGTTGACTGAAAGTGAGTGCAGGTCTGCCTTTCTGGGAACTCTACATGAACAGGCAACCTACCAGATGGAGACCCAACTTGTAGTCTCCACATTTCAAAGTATTATTATCGCATACCACTAAAGTGGCATCAATTTCCACAGAGTAGAAACACTATAATAGGACTCTGACACACCTTCCACTACAGGCAACCCAGCAAATGGAGACCCAACTTGGAGTCTCCACATTTCAAAAAAATAATTGTCATCACCAGTAAAGTGGCATCAATTTACACAGAGTAGAAACAGTGTAATAAACCTCTGACACACCTTCCACCACAGGCAACCCAACAGATGGAGACCCACCTTGTAGTCTTCACATTTCAAAAAATTATCACCCACCAATAAAGTAGCATCATTTTCCACAGAGTAGAAACAGTATAATAGGACTCTAACACACCTTCCCCTACAGGCAAGCCAACTGATGGAGACCCAACTTGGAGTCTCCACACTTCAAAAAATAATTGTCACACACCACTAAAGTGGCATCAATTTCCATAGAGTTGAAACAGTATAATAAGCCTTTGATACACCTTCTACTACAGGAAACCCATCAGGTGGAGACCCATATTAGAGTCTCCATATTTAAAAAAAAAAGTGTAAAATCAGCATCAGTAGCAACAGCAGGCACAAAAGATACCACAAAGATGGCACAGACTGCAATAACGCGAGATCAATACATGACACTAAAAACTACACCATTGTCTAGTCTGCTCAATCCGTGACTGGGGTGCAAAATCATTGGAGATCCATGACTTGTTCATTTTTATGAAAGTTAGGCGGTCTACACTTTCAGGGGACAGCCGGAAGCACTTATCCATCAGGACACCACCACCAGCTCTGAAGACAAGTTCTGAAAGAACGCTGCCTGCCGGGTATGACAAAACCTCCATATTATTTCTCATGGTGTGGTAAGCTAAAGTTTTTGTGCCTAGCTGAAAAGATTTTAGTTGCAACATGTAGAGCTCCGTAAACAGTAACGTGTTGGTGGGCACTCAACATTTGTTACGGGTGCCAGGTGGACTGGGATTGATCCCAACAGTCAGTGGAAAGTAAAATCAACCACACCCTCTGATTTTCAAATGCTTCACAAGAATATATCTTATTGGTGTACAGATTCAATATACTATTATATGGAAACACAGGCAACCATTTGGGGAGAAATTTTGACCTGTCCCGGGTCTTTTTCGCTCAGTCGCTGTCCCCAGCATGAAAAGAGGGTGGAGAAGGCACAACCTGCCCTGTGAGTATATGAGCTCTATAAACAGCCCCTAGTTCATTGTCCTTATCATGTCATGCATTTCATTTGGCAGGTAGCATTGACAAGTCTTTTCCAGTTAATTCACTTCTGTTTTATTTGTATTAATACTAATGACTGGACTTTTAGCTGTCATAGTGCGAAAAACACATCTCCTCGTGCAAAGGTCAATTGTGCATTAGTTACCAAGTAAACCAGATATGGAAAACTTCCTTTTTCCGTGGAAAATCTTTATTGGCAATAGAAAGCATTTGTCATCCAATTATTTGCTGCTTCTGGCGTCGCTGAGGTGTGCTATATAATCACTATTAACAGTAGAAACATATTCGTTCTTCATTCTTTATAGATATTAGGGGATTGATGATGGCCAGGTGTCACACAGACTGTATACAGAAACCGCTCTCTCGTGCCTTCAGTTGGCTTGGTAAGCTGGTGGGAAGGTACCCCTGGTGGTTCCTACTAATTCCATTTGCTTTATCTGCTGGCTTGGGAGCCGGCTTTTACTTTTTACCCCAAAGACAAGCAAATGACATCGAAGGACAGTTCACCCCAATCGGTGGCCCGGCTAAAAGTGAGAGAGAATTTGTAAAGACACATTTTCCCACCGATGACTCCGGGCAGTTTTCTCCGCAGCGACTATATACAGAAGGTTTGTTTGTTTCGCTCATAGCCGTAAGTACATCCGATAATGTCATAAACGTTCAGACCTTTGAAGAGCTTATGAAGCTGGATGAGATGGTGCAGAACTTCGCAGTGATGGATCCCGCTGCTAACGAAAGCCTCACATTTCATCAACTATGTGCAGAGATCCAGGGAAAAACATGTATGACGATTAATCCTCTCCTCTCTGTGGTACAAGGTAATGTGAGTCTGATAGCGACAATACCAATAAGTTACCCCATGTTTCAAGGTAAAATATTCCTGGGAACATACCTGGGTGGAGTGACGCTAAATTCAGATGATGTTGTGCAAAAAGCCAAAGCAATCAAATTGATATACTATCTGAGAGAAGACAGCGAGAGCGACAGAGAAAGAAGCCTGCGGTGGATCAATGAATTTATCAAATTCTTCACAAAGAATAGTCTTCAACTCACTGAAATAAAGGTAAGGAATTTATCATGATTTCTGAAACGTTGCTAAGTCTAAAATTCCTTTAATATTCATTAATAAGCATTTTTTTTTGTTCAATTGTAATTTCATGATACAGAAATATAAGTAGTTACTATATAACTGTAATATAACCATGTGTATTTAGTAGTGAACACTATGAAGCATATGTAGCTTTAATATCAATTTTAGAACAGCTGCGTGCACCCTAAATGGTGGCAAAAAGACCCAATTCGTTTGATGGATCCATAGGCATATTATGTGACACTATATATATTATTACATATTTTCCTCTTGAAGCAATGTTTATAGAGGAAATATCACAAAAATCACAATTTCTTTAGAACTTAGTAAACAGTAACCCTCCGAAAAATAATTTTCCTAACATAGCAATTAAAAAAAAATTTGTAAAAAAAAAAATGGATATAGGCTGCATGTATTATGTCTGAATTTGGGGTCTGAATTTCTGGAGAAAGAGAAAAGTGGCATCTTCTCATACCAAGAAAAAACATTAGATCTCAGTCACTAGCCATATATTCACACACCGATAGCAATTACTCAAGACTATACTCTTTTAGCTAAAAACATGAAATATCACGGCCATATATTATAGACTGGAATGGGAGAATATGGTTACGGAGAGTTAAGTAATTTACCGGTTATGGTAATCATTTACAAATATTACGATTTTCAGTTTATAATGTTTTATTTTTCAGGAGGCTAACACTTTACGTTTGTTTGAAAAGCGTTCATTATGAAATCAGAAACAAAAATCCAATATAAACCCAAAGATCTCTATAGATGCCATATTGATTCATAAATCATAAATCCAATACAAGCAGCATGAGCTCTTAATGTTTTAACACATATGGTAAAATATGCTGTCTATTAGAATCTATACCATGTGTTTTTTTATCATTAATTATTTCATTTGTGCTGTATTGTTATCATCCACATTTTTTTTGTTATTAACTTTTAGGCTATGTGCACACGTTGCGGCTTAGCCTTAGGAATTTCTGGTGCGGATTCTGCCTCTCCTGGCAGAAAACGCAGCTGCGGATATTGTGCGGATAAGCAGCGTTTTTTGTGCGTTTTTTCTGCGTTTTTTTGCGGATTTGCTGCATTTTTTACCTCTGCGGATTGCTACTTCTTTTAAACTGCAGCGTTTCCGCAGCGGATTTTCCGTAAAGTGTGCCCAGCTTTTTTTTCTCTCATTGATTTACATTGTACTATAAATCAATTGCGGATCTGCAGCGTTTCTGCACCGCAAAAAACGCTGCAGATCGGCAGAGAATGTGCACATAGCCTTAAATGGTAAAAGGTTTTTTTAGCTGTGGTATGACATAAAGTTGCACCATAAATTGTGGTGAAAACAAAAGTTTTATTACATTTTTGTCATACTTTAAGATGGAAAACCAAAAAATATTCTGCATTATTTTTACCCTTTAAGACAAAATTAGTAACAAAAAAGTGACACAATGTGATTTAGGGAAAAAAAATATAAAAATATAAATTTGTAAGATTTCTAAATGAAAATGTGTAATTTACCGTACTGGAGATTAGCAGAGCAGGCAAAATTCAAATTCGCCTATTTTCTCACTATTTCCTGGAAAATTAAATTTGAGAAATTATTCTCTGTTAATTTATTTTCCTTTAGCATGCTCTGGGGTCTATCGAGACCCCAAAACATAATAAACGTAATATGGAAAAAGTATGACAAATACATATGCTCCCCTTACCGGTCATCTCTCTGACCCCACCACTCCTTACGTCACCCGTCAGGTCCTCGTCACATCTTCTGATCCCCGTCTCTCACGCTGGTCTGGGATTTCCGCGTGAATGGCGTGGATCAGAAGATGCTGAATTTCAGAGTGAGCGACAAGGAACAGAAGACGCTACAAGGACTGGATGTGTGGCAATGAGGAGCAGAGGGGCAGAAGAGATGACTGGTAAGGTGAGTGCAGTATTTTTTTTTAACCTTTTAATGGCCCTTTATGAGTAAATGCATTTTGCCGAATGTGGATTTTTTGCAAAATTCAAGTAGAATTAAATTGCATTCAAATTTACTAATTAATATCTATAAGTTAAATGTTTACAGATCTCATTCACATGTTTAGTCACTTGTCTATTATTTCTGCTCCCTCAGGATTTCCCATTGCAAAAAAGGCAGCACAAAAAAATTGTATCAAATTACATAGAACATGTGTATTTATAATTTTTGAAGATCCGTCTTGCGCTTGATTATTTCCAAACTCTCGCCTCTTTTCATCTGCAATTTATTCAGTGTATTATACTTTTTCCTTGATCATTTTCTGCCAAAAGAATAATGGAACCAAAACTCCCTATAGATTGACACCAATGTGAATAAAGCCTTGCTCCTTCGCAACACTAGTACTAGTAATGTACCGTATGAAGATGTTACACTTTGCAGTCAGCATTATGGTGGTTTTTATTTTTAGTCTTTTTGCTCATTAAAATATAAATTGTTATAACTTCTACTTTTTATATTCCAGGTATCTTTTTTCACGGCAATATCACGTCAGCAAGAATTTGACGGCACAACAAAAACAGTGATCCCATTGTTTTCTATTACGTATTTTGTCACCATATTTTTTGCAGTTGTGTCCTGTATTAGGTAAGATAATGTAGTGGAATGTGTTTATGTTTTAACTCGCATCTCTTAAAATAGCATTACTGAAGCATCTTATAAAAGAACTTGTGATGCTCCTTTTACTCTTCCTTGAAAATGTACGCATAAATCGAAAACTGGGACCAACCATTTCTCGACAATGCTCACGCAATTTCTCCTGTCAGTTGTCAGTGACCGACAGCTATTGCTCCGGAGCACCAATGATTCGCAGCAGGTTATTACTCTCTGACTATAGAGAACGCAGTCATGGTCATCTGAGTATAGCATGCTTGTGTTTTC
Organism: Ranitomeya imitator; assembly: GCF_032444005.1. Taxonomy (NCBI): domain Eukaryota; kingdom Metazoa; phylum Chordata; class Amphibia; order Anura; family Dendrobatidae; genus Ranitomeya; species Ranitomeya imitator. Next base: position 46,917,144 of record NC_091287.1, on the reverse strand, counting down.
AATTGAGGAATAAAAAAAAACATTCTGCCAAACACCTCGGATGATAGCCTATCTTCCTAGAAAACTAATGATATGGCATGTTGAAATATTTAACATGTCAGACAATACATTCCCCAAATATATGCCACTAGGGAAGAGACAAGACACCTCCATAATTTATTTTTTTTACCTTGAGAAAAGCACAAGTCTGGCATCGAAATGCGTTGCAAAAATTTAGAAACATTTTCAAATTCAAAAAGTGTCCCATTCAACATGATATCATCCTCTTCTACTAAGACACCCCCATAGACATTATTTTCACTTTAGAAGTAACTATTTTTTTTGCTTTTACTATCCTCTAGATTTGATTGCGTGAGGAACAAATTCTGGGTGGCTGGATTTGGAGTAATTTCTTCTGGATTGGCCGTTCTATCTAGTTTTGGCCTTTTGTTACTATGTGGGGTGCCCTTTGTTGCTACTGTTGCGAATGCTCCATTCCTTATTCTTGGTAAGTTTCTAGATATCTACACAGAATACTATTGAAAGGGGTTTCTGGTTTTGAATAATCCCTCTACCTTTGAGCTTGAGTTTGTTTGTTTTTTTCTAAAAAAAAAATAAAAAAAGAAACCTGAATTTTAATGATCCTTCCCTGTCTAGTTTTAAGGCTCCATCGCTGCTCCCTGTGTCTGTTATTGCCATTTGTGCTGACCCATCACATCAATAGCATGGCAGCCAATAACTGAATGAGCTGCTCAGAGCTTTTTGGTTCATTGCGTTGATGTGACGTCACTACAGACAATGACAGACATAAGGACCAGCGGTGGAAACTCAGTGCTGGATGCAGGGAGGGTGGATAAAGAAAAGTTTGTTGTTTTCAAGCAACTTGCAGAAAGAGAATAGCAGTTTTATTAAACCAGATAACCCCTTTCTAAAAGCTTTTTGGATCCAATCATGGCAATACTGTAGAAATAAGCAATAAACAGTAAACCAAATATAATTTATGAGGTTTGAAAAAGACAATTTCTTCTAAGAATGTTTTAACCATGAGCATTTGATCTGTCTCATTTGATTGGAATTTTAGATCTTTCAACCAATGCTAAATGCGTGTACTTGAGAAAACGTCAGCTTGGTGTGTTTTATTTTTTAAGTATCTCATCAAAAGTTTCCTTACATTTAAACTTTCGAATGTTATTACTGTTACTTCTAGGTGTTGGGGTAGATGACATGTTCATCATGATTTCCAGCTGGCAACAAACTAAAGTAAAGGATAAAGTTCAAGAAAGAATGGCTGAGACATACGCGGATGCTGCTGTCTCTATAACAATCACGACACTCACCGATGTTCTCGCTTTCTACATTGGTATTTTGACCTCTTTTAAGTCAGTGCAATCATTTTGTATCTACACCGGGACCGCCATCTTGTTCTGTTTCTTCTACAATGTCACTTGCTTTGGGGCTTTCTTAGCTCTCAATGGCAGAAGAGAGAAGAGTAACAGGCACTGGTTCACTTGTATGAAAGTAGCAAAAGAAAAAGATGACCATCGTTCACCTGCATATAACATGTGTTGTGTTGGAGGAGGATACAGCCATATCACTGATAAAGAGACCGACCATCCAATGACTATTTTTTTTCGCAAGCATTATGGTCCATTCCTCACCAACATCTGGGCTAAGATCTTTGTTATTATTCTCTATGGAGGATATATGGCCAGCAGTATATACGGGTGTTTTCAGATTCAAGAAGGAATTGACTTAAGAAATTTAGCTACTGATGGTTCTTACATTCGATCCTTCTATGATGATGAGGATTTATATTTTTCAGAGTATGGTCCCAGAGTTATGGTTGTGGTGACTGAGAAGGTTTCATACTGGGATTCAAATGTCCAGAGTAAGATTGACAAGTGTCTGGATTCATTTATAAATAATTCCTATGTTAGTGGTGGGTCTCTCTCCGAATCTTGGATGAGGGTATACATTGATGTGGCTAAAAAGATGAACCTGAACATCAGTGATAAACACAACTTTATCAGTAATTTATCAATATTATTCAATGTAGTTCCAGACTTTGAACAAGATGTGGACATTCAGTCGGGAGCTATAACAGCTTCTCGTTTCTTTATCCAGACTGTAAACGTTACTTCAGCAGTGGATGAGAGAAACATGCTAAACCAAGTTCGAGATACAGCGAAGAGTTGTGAGATTCCGGTACTTGTCTATCATCCCGCATTTATATATTTTGACCAATATGCCGTAATTATAGATAACACCATCCAAAATGTCGCTGTTGCTGCTGCCACCATGTTTGTGATCTCACTTCTGCTAATTCCAAATCCTCTGTGCTCGTTGTGGGTGACATTCACCATAGTGTCTATTATAGTAGGTGTTACGGGTTTCATGGCGTACTGGGATGTTAACTTAGATTCCATTTCGATGATCAACCTCATCATCTGCATTGGTTTTTCAGTAGACTTCTCTGCTCACATTACATATGCTTATGTCTCAAATCAGAAAGCCAACGCAAATGAAAAGTTGATTGATGCCTTACACTCTCTTGGCTATCCTATAGTACAGGGTGCTGTGTCCACCATCCTGGGGGTGGTAGCCCTATCTGCAGCTCAGAGTTACATCTTTAGAACATTTTTTAAGATCATATTTCTGGTCATTTCATTTGGTCTGATACATGGACTAGTTTTTCTTCCAGTGTTTTTAACATTGTTTGGGAATTGTATGAGAAATGATGATGCTACCAAGATTAAAGCTCATAGAGATGAGCAAAGGTTAAACAACGGTCAAAGAGAAACAAAATTTGATTATGACAACATAGATCCTGATTGCCCCTAGCTTTTTACTTTAATGTTTTTACATAGAGACAACTTTACTTAGAGTACCTATAACCCATCTGGGCTCCCCTTTTGTATTTGATAAATCAGTGGGCAGTCCCAGAGTTAGGATTTTCCTGAATAGAATGTAGTAAAAACATAATAGAAGGGTCCCTAATGTCCATTGAAAAGGCCCAACTTTGTAGAAGACTATGGTCCCATACTCTCTGGTATGCAGAGTGCATATTCTGCTCCCACTCTTGCAATAAAAGAGACAGATCTTGCTCTTTGCATTAACCGAGCAATACCGCATACTCTACTAAGCTATTACTGAATGGTAGCATCATTAGAACAGTTACGATTCATTAGCAGCTTAGTAGATTACATGGCAGAGGTGGGTTAATGCAAAGACCGAGGTCTTACTCTTTCACTGCGAGACCGGCTGTGGAGGGTTGCGAGATCCGCTCTGCATTCCAAGGTCTTACAACTCAAAAGTTTGAGCATGAATTCTGTTATAAAGCTGGGTGATTTCCGGACGCCTTAAGGAACCTTCTATGATGTTGTTTTTACTAAACGATATTTAGAAATATCACCGATCTGGGGTTGGCAACTCTTTCATTAAATAAAAAAAGCAGGGGGGTTTCAATGAAAAAAATGAGCAAGGGAGGGAATTGTGATAAAACGATACAGTACTTACAAGCTCCTCTCCTCTTCTCGTCCGACTACATGCACTACCGACCCCATTCCCTCACATCTCCTCCAGTCTCTCTCTCCAGTCGTCACAAGTCACCTAACTACAATCTTTAATCTCTCCCTCTCCTCTGGCATTTTCCCCTCCTCCTTCAAACACTCTATCATTACTCCATTACTAAAAAAAAACCACCCTCGACCCATCCTGCACAAACAACTACAGACCGGTCTCCAATCTCCCCTTCATCTCTAAACTCTTGGTGCGCCTGATATACTCCCGCCTTACACGTTACCTCTCCACTCACTCCCTCCTAGACCCTTCACAGTCCGGTTTCCGCCCCCTACATTCGACAAAAACTGCACTCATCAAAGTGACCAATGACCTTCTGACAGCAAAACGTAATGGTGACCACTCTCTGCTCATTCTTCTCAATCTTTCTGCAGCTTTTGACACTGTTGACCACCCTCTGTTACTCTCTAGGCTCCAGTCACTAGGCATTAAGGACACTGCTCTCTCCTGGTTCTCCTACCTTTCTGACCGCTCCTTCAGTGTTCTGTTCTCTGGCTCCACTTCATCTCCTCTTCCTCTCGCTGTCGGGGTACCTCAGGGCTCAGTCCTTGGCCCCCTTCTCTTCTCCCTCTACACGGCCCCAATTGGACAGACCATCAGCAGATTTGGCTTTCAGTACCATCTTTATGCTGATGACACACAACTATACACGTCATCCCCTGACCTTACCCCCGCTGTACTACAGAACGCCACTGACTGTCTGTCTGCAGTCTCCAACATCATGTCTGCTCTCTATCTGAAACTCAACCTCTCCAAAACTGAACTTCTTCTGCTCCCACCATCTACTAACCTCCCTAAATCTGACATTTCCATCTCCGTGGGTGGCACCATAATAACACCCTGGCAGCAGGCGCGCTGTCTGGGTGTTATGTTTGACTCCGATCTCTCCTTCACCTCCCATATACAATCTCTTGCCCGCTCGTGCCGCTTACACCTAAAGAACATCTCTAGAATCCGCCCTTTTCTCACCATGGAGACAACTAAAACCCTCACTGTCGCCCTGATCCACTCCCGCCTGGACTACTGCAATGCTCTATTAATTGGCCTCCCCCTCACTCGACTTTCCCCTCTCCAGTCCATCCTTAATGCAGCAGCCAGGGTCATCCATCTGGCTAATCGTTACTTGGACGCGTCCGCTCTTTGTCAGTCGTTACTCTGGCTGCCCATTCATTACAGGATACAATTCAAAGTACTTGTTCTCACCCACAAAGCTCTCCACAGTGAGGCACCCCCTTACATCTCCTCCCTCATTTCTGTCTATCGGCCTAACAGACCACTGCGCTCTGCAAATGACTTTCGACTAACCTCTGCACTAATCCGTACCTCCCACTCCCGACTACAAGACTTCTCCCGTGCTGCGCGAATCCTCTGGAATACTCTACCCCAAGATATTCGGACCATCCACAATTTGCATAGTTTTAGGCGCTCACTCAAAACACATTTGTTCAGAGCGGCCTATCACGTTCACTAATCAAAGTCATTTTATGTTTGTGTGTGTGTGTAGCCCATTCACTATCCCTATCTATTACCCAACCCCTGAGGATGGCTGGACCATCATTGTAAATACATCATTGTAAATACACACCGGTACTTTGTATCTCCCCCACCTCATTGTAGATTGTAAGCTCTCACGAGCAGGGTCGTTTTACTTTGCTTTAATTATTGTATTGTTAACGTTGTTACTTATGACTTTTGTGTTTGAAACTGTTAAACTGCGGAATATGTTGGCGCTATATAAATAAAGATTATTATTATTATTATTTATTATTATAGCGCCATTTATTCCATGGCGCTTTACATGTGAGGAGGGGTATACATAATAAAACAAGTACAATAATCTTGAACAATACAAGTCACAACTGGTACAGGAGGAGAGAGGACCCTGCCCGCGAGGGCTCACAATCTACAAGGGATGGGTGAGGATACAGTAGGTGAGGGTAGAGCTGGTCATGCAGCGGTTTGGTCAATCGGTGGTAACTGCAGGTTGTAGGCTTGTCGGAAGAGGTAGGTCTTCAGGTTCTTTTTGAAGGTTTCGATGGTAGGCGAGAGTCTGATATGTTGTGGTAGAGAGTTCCAGAGTAGGGGGGATGCACGAGAGAAATCTTGTATGCGATTGTGGGAAGAGGAGATAAGAGGGGAGTAGAGAAGGAGATCTTGTGAGGATCGGAGGTTGCGTGCAGGAGAGTACCGGGAGACGAGGTCACAGATGTATGAAGGAGACAGGTTGTGGATGGCTTTGTATGTCATGGTTAGGCTTTTGTACTGGAGTCTCAGAGGGGAGAGGCCGGGGAATAGCGGGGGGACAGGTGGATTAGTCGGGCAGCAGAGTTTAGAATAGATTGGAGGGGTGCAAGAGTGTTAGAGGGGAGGCCACAGAGCAGGAGGTTACAGTAGTCAAGGCGGGAGATGATGAGGGCATGGACTAGGGATTTTGCAGATTCTTGGTTTAGGAATGTACGGATCCATGAAATATTTTTGAGTTGGAGGCGGCAGGAAGTGGAAAGGGTTTGGATATGTGGTTTGAAGGAGAGATCAGTGTCAAGGATTACCCCAAGACAGCGGGCTTGTGGGACTGGGGAGAGTGGGCAGCCGTTTACTGTAATGGATAGATTCGTTGGGGAGGTCGTGTGAGATGGGGGAAAGATGATGAATTGAAAGATGATAATTATTATTATTAGTACTTCTGTTAAATTCCTAACTACAGCCTATCTCTTGCTTCAGAGGTGGACAGCTTGAGACCAGTGATTGACAGCATTAGTCATGTGTGCAAAAGGCAGATAAAAACTGTGGCGAAAAAAACAAAGAACTGTGGGAAGCATTAGAGTAAAAACACTGAAATAATGGGGGAACTTAACAGGTCAGTTAAGGTTTCGTAACATTTCCCTCTTTATCCATTTATTAATTGAAATTGGAAAATCCCTTTAATACCGGCGGTCTGCTTTCAGATTCACATAAATTTCAAAAATGTACAGTCGCAAATTCTCTCTAGGCAGCGACATAACTGTAGTGGTCAGAGAACAATGGCAGATATACAGAAATTCACCATCTATTGAGTCTACTCAGTGTAGAGGTTCACTCTCTCTGCTAGGCATTAAGTCTTAGGTAGCGTTCACACAGACAATATAGTTTTAGTCCAAACATGTGCAGTTTTTATTGCTTTCCACAGGTTGCATAGCTTTTAAAACAAACTCATAAGCATAAATCCCTAGCCTTGTTTAAGCGCTGACTAAACAGAACAAGCTATGGCTACTCATACACGGCCGAGCTAGCCCCAGTTTGGTCAAACAAGGCAGCTATTGACCAAAGCAACCACTGATAATTATGGTTCTCTGCCCTCAGCCTGTGCATTTAATCGTGATCACATATGTCAGTGCGGCCTCAAACAAACAGATTACATTACTTTCTACCGCAGTCGGCTTCATACACAGAAGAGTCCTGATCCAACTCTTGTGATATCCCCTTCAGCCTGAGTTCCAGCAGCTTCCAGCGCCGTGCACAGTTCACACTGGGCAGGATGCAGCTTCCACATTGTTCTCTGCAGCTCTCACAGACTGCTTAGTGCAGTCTCCATCATGTCTCTCTCAGCAGACTAACACTCCCTCAGGAGACTGCCACTCCATGAAGCTACTTCCTGCTTCTTAGCAAAACTCTACAGGTGTATCTGATCATGACACTGCAGAGCTGGGATTTAACCCTGTCCTTCCCAACTATGGTACACTAGTCATGTTCAAAAGTAGGAATTCAATTTACTCAACACAAAAAGTACATTGATTGGAGGTTTCTGCTCAAAACCGCCATGCTCTGTTATATTATGTATATACTAAATATGTATATTTGTATTTTCAAAAAATGCCAATATAGAAAATTGTATAAAGCTTGGAATACCTAAATGACTTGTATATTTTCTAAAGATCTATGTAATGTAAAGTATCTTTCCTCTTCACTTATTTTTAGTAAATTAGAAGCACATGTAAAAGCAACATATAGATTTAATCCTAATATGAACAAGAGGCATCTTTCCACCTACTAACAGCATGGAGTCCTTTATTTTCCTGCCTATAGTCTAATGTAAAACAGTAAATACAATACAGTGGGTATAAGGGAGGAGGAACTGCATTATTTCGACCTCACTGTGTATTTGTGAGACTTCATGCTGTAAAAATTAGGCGGATTAGGGAGATATGTTTGGATCAGAGCACATAATGCTATCTTGTACATCACACCAATAAGACCCTTGTGACACCTCAAGCACTGATAAAGAAAATATGCATTTCTAGAAATAATCAGAGGACAAATCCACAAGTTATGTTCGACATTCTTGGCCAATCTAATATTCATGTGTTGCATGGCACAAAATATATTTCTAATAATATCCTGTAATGTAACTTTATTATACTACCATATTTTTCAGCGTACAAGACGACTGGGCATATAAGACGACCCCCAACTTTTCCATTTAAAATATAGAGTTTGGGATATACTCGCTGTATAAGTCGGGGGTCATCTTACATGCCGTGTGTTGTCTTATACGGCGTGTGGGAAGCTCTGCGGTTGCCACATATTGTGCGGGGAGCGGTCCCGATGAGGAGGGGGGAAGGTGTAAGTGAATCAAGCCTACCCTTGTACTCTATTACCTCCTTTTCTTTTCACCCTTCTGGACCACCATTCTCTATCTCTCAAGTCTCTGGAGGATGGAAATGAAGCCGCTCCTTCTCTTTCACCCGTCTGGCCCACCCTTCTCTGCCTTTCAAATCCTGTGGGGATAGAAGTGAAGCAGCTCCCTCTCTTTTACCCATCTGGACCACCCGTCTCTGCCTCTCAAATCTCGCGAGGATGGACGTCCAGCGGCGCATGCGCGCCTGCGCTGCTTCACTTCCATCCCTGCGAGATTTGAAAAGCAGAGAAGGGTGGGCCAGACGGGTAAAAGAGAAGGAGCCACTTCACTTCTATCCCCATGGGATTTGAGCGGCAGAAAAGGGAGGGCCTGATGGGTGAAAGAAGGAGGTAATAGGATACAAGGGCGGGCTTCATTCATTTGCACCTTCCCGGTGAGGCACGTCGTCATCGGGACCCCTCCCCGCACCATATGCGGCGACCGCAGAGCTCCAAACCCACCGTATAAGACTGCACCCGGTGTATAAGACGACCCCTGACTTTTTGTTTAAATCATGTTTATTGAGTGAAGCAAGAAGAATAAAAGTAAACGATACACTCTAGTATATCAGCAAAATACCAGGTAAAATTACACTTTAGTCAAGAAATGCATTACAGCAACAACGACCCCTGACTTTTGATAAGATTTTCAGGGGTTAAAAAGTAGTCTTATACGCCAGAAAATGCGGTATTTTATTTATATTTTGCAAAAATACATTAAATTAATTGAAAATAATTAAGTGGTCTATATTTTTATATGAATAAATACACCACTTCATCTAATCATTCACTTTACTGGGGGTGACTTGCTAAAATATGTAAAAATCTTGAATGTAATTTTAAAAATCAAAATAGTCATTTGGAATCTGGAAACCTAACAGTCTGTTTTCTTTTGAAGATAGGTCAGTTTATTGGATATTATTTGATTTAACAAGTTAGTGACCTTTTTTACAAAAACATATGTCCCCCTGTTAAAAAAAACAATAAAGCACCACTCCAGCTTTTTTATTTTAGCGCTGGAGTGGTGCTAGTATTGCTAGTAATCTACATTCCCTGAAACTAATCTTGTACTTACCAGCTGCCGTCTTCAGCTCTTCTCGGCTCCGTTCCAGTCTCGCGACGCTGTCTTGCGACCTCAACTATTAACTGACCAAAAGTCAAACTTAACAGATGCATGATCTCAATGCAAGTCTATGAAAGCCAGATCAAGGCTTTCAGAACAAGGCTCTTATAGACGTACATTGAGTTGCGACTTTTGGATCGCTGCAATGATCCGGCAGGTCACAAACTGGTGGAGACCAGCAGGAACGGAGTCGGAAAGAGCTGAAGACTTCAGCTGGTAAGTATAAGAATAGGGGCAGGGAATTTAAACTAGTAGCACTACTCCAGCACTGCAATAAAAAACACTTGAGTGGTGGTTTAACTTTTGTTGGCAAAATGCTAAAAATATATAAGTATACTCTTAATTTGACAACAAGTTAAATCTGATACCAAAGGTAGGTGATAGATTTGACCTAAGTAAATATGTGATATAATCAGATAAAATCAAGAACAATGGGGTCAAATGGCCAAAATATAATTTTGTATATATCATCCACACTTGGTATCTGATTAATCTTGTTAAAAATCTTAGGGTATATTGGTATATTTTTTTAGGAGTAAAGGTCTTTAATAGTGGGAATATGTCTGCATATAAGAGCCTTCTAAACACTTATGACTCTTGGGACCTGTAAGGCAAACCTTTTCGATATATTCTGTAATTAATATATGAGATGATTTTGAGTGAAATGTGTAGACAATATCTGGTTAATATGTTTTATTGTATGTACCTACAACCCCAAGTAAATATTATTATTTATATTTTACTTTCTTCTCTGTACAATTTTTGGGCATTTTCTGAGAGTAGAAAGCAAGTGTGAGATATGTGGTAACCAATGACCATGGTAAATGTTACTTTACAGGTTTGTTGTCTTTGCATGGTTTATGCTCATTTTTTCTCTTGTAGGTTTTATAGGTTTGTTGTCTTGTTAACTGTACCTCAGGTATTGTTTTTGAATGTTCATCTCATGTTATGCAAAAATGTTACTTACCTAATTTTAACAAACAGCTCAATATTTAAAACTCGTACTGTATTTGCGGGGATTTTACTTGAACACCTAAGACAATTAGTACTCAATGAAATGTGATTTTTTTAAATTTTAACTAATCTAATAAACATACTACCTATGTATTATTAAAAAATAATATTTTTATGAATTTTTTTTCTTACTGGATACTCTTTTAAGGAAAACTTAAAACTTATTTTTTTCTTTTCCCTTTCCTTTTCCTTGTTCCACCCCTCCCCTTTTCCTTTCCCACTCCCCCCATTATCCTCCAACTTTATCCTATTTAGCACATTATTTATAATTAATTTTGCTCACTTCTTACATGTTTTGTTCTGTTATATTTATTTAAACCCATTCAATGTGATCTGAGCAGTTCCCTTCCATTCTGGCCTTTCATAAGCTTTTTTCCCCCCTGACTATATAATTTTTCTTTTTTAATTCATTATCCAGCATATGTTTATTATTGCATAATTTGGTCACATTTAATAGATTCCATCTTCATTATCAGTCCTTACTTGTTTCATTTAGTGCATCGCTTACCCCTCACATTTTCCTTTACCATGTTCGTCCGGTCACATCATGATGTAGACCCATAGAACTGGATCCGAGCTGTGCGCATGCGTAGTCTGTACATCGGCTGTTCCCTGCTTCCTGTGTCTCTATGGCTCCGATGATACAGGAGTCGCAGTCATGTGACTCGGCGTAATCGGTCACATGGCACGGGTGCCAGTGACTTCCAGCCTTTTCCGACGCGCATGTTCCACTTACCACCAGATCCTCTCCTATCGGCAGCCTGTACTCACCCTTTATAAGCCACCGATCGCTGACAGCTAACACCCACTGACGAAGGACAAGTTCCGAAACGCGCGTCGGGATGTGCCCTGCACGGCGTTCTCGATACAACCAGGTATTTATTACTCATCTGCCCATATTAATAGGCCTAATCTTTCACCTCTGGCAGATAATTGACGTGACATTTCCTAACTATAGCTATTGGCTCCTTTATTTAATTGTGATATCTATTGTATCTGGCTATATGTAGCCTGTTCATTTTCTGATATCATTTATTGCAATTATTAGGACCATTTCACTCTAGTGCCAGTCCTATCCTTTCCCACTCCTTCCACATTTGCACTTGTGCCTTGCTTGATTTAGTTTGTTTATTTAATGTGATTTATCACTAATATTTGATTTAATCTTTTTCAGTCACCACTTGCACTTGCACTTGAATGATTGTTTTTAGTTACATCTAATATACCGTACATTTGACTGTTTTGGCATCTCTTTTACACACACTCACATTAGTCACACATATGTTTTTTATGCTGGTCATATTGTCAGTTGGGTTGTAATTTTAATAATTAAATTTACTGTATTTTAGCATTTGGTGTAATTATGTATTGTTTTTCTACCCCCGCGGGCACCTCTTTTTGCTTATAGTGCTATATTTTACCCTAACTAATAGAGGTACTTTAGCCTTAATTTTTTGTCCTATTGTTTTGTGACTTTTGTTCTGTGCTTTTTTTCTTTGGTTTGTATGACAAACTGCTCTCTTTGTCTGTGGACCGCAATAATAGATAAATATATATATATTGCTGGAAGTTCGATTTTACAGCCACACAGGACACTAGTTAGCTAAACTATCTGACTAAGAAACAACTGCCTAGCTACCTAGCTAAAATCAAGCTGCTAACGCTGCCAGCATCAAGAGCAGCCTCTCTGCCCTGCTACAGTGTCAAAATGGAGCTAAAACAAGATGTCCGCTCTTTATATGGAGAGGGACATGTGATTTAAGCAGCCAATGACTCAAGCCGTTTTGTCAGGACATTGTGGATGTTTCCTGCGCCCTGATTGGCTAGCCACAATGTGCACACATAAAGTTAGACAAAAAAGAAAATGTCAGTTTACCAGCAAGAGGAACAGAGAGCTCACATTAATAACAATATTATTGCTATATTATATGCACGTTCTTCAAATACTATATATGCACTGCCATGGTGCTTGAAACTTATATAAATGTGGAATTTGCTGAAATGAACAGTTCATGGGAGGAAGTCCACCAACATAATAGAGTTGAAGATATTTTGTAGGGGAGAATGGGCTAAAATTCATCCAAGCCAATGTGCAGAACTAATCAGAAATTACTGGAAAAGTTTAGATGCAGCTATTTCTGCACAAGGGAGGTCACACCACATGCTGAAAGCAAAGGTTCACATATTTTTGCCACTCATAGAAATCTGATATTGCATAAGAAAATTCACAGCAGCACAGTGGTTCAATGGTTAACCCTGTAGCCTTGAAGCGCTAGGGTCCAATCCCACCAAGAACAACATCTGCAAGGTGTATGTTCCCCCCATATTTGCTTGGGTTTTTCCAGGTTCTCCAGTTTCCTCCAACACTGCAAAGACATACTGGACTGGGAGGGAATTTAGATTCTGTGCCCCAATGGGGACAGCGATGATGTCTGTACAGCGCTGTGGAGTGTGTTGGCGAGTGAAATAAATAAATACCATCCCTGGTATCTTCAAGATGCGTGTATACTAGAGAGGAGCGAATCACTTCAAAGCAAGTTCTTGTTAAGCCAAGGAGCGGCATTGGGAAAGAGAATATATTACCACCAACTCACTGAACCTGACAGGCTTATAGGTAGATATGGACCAGGAAGAAAAAAGCACACTATTACTTTTCGTGAACTTCAGCTGCAATCTTTCGCTCCTGAAGAAAAAGCCCTCAGAGGTAGTACTGAAGAATAAATAAAGCACTGTACAGGCTGGTAAGTCTGATTGACTGTTATCAGGGACCCACATATACAAGTTATCAAGAGTAAAATATAAGCCCCAGCAAATCGCATCTGGTTGTAGATGGCCCAATAAAAGGTCATTGAAGAACGTATATGGTGGATGGAGAAAGAGTAGATTATATCTTCAGGTGACCAAACAAGAGAATAACTGACATGGAATCAGCATCTATAGGTATCCTCCTACTACAAGAAGAAATGATGCAAGTGACACCAAAGTCAAAGGGAATAAATACAAAGTTAGAGTTGAGTTGCATGCTCTTTATCCAAGTTAACGAGAGATTCTTAAAGGGAACATGTCATGTCAAAAAACACTATTAACTTGCAGATGTGGAGTTAATCTGCTGGTTAATATCATCCTAAAGTCATGTGGCCACCACTCTAAAAGCCCGGCTTCCTCAGTCATAGAGGTGCGGTTGCCACAGCTTCAGTCATTGCTGAGTACACAGAGAGGGGCTGCTGTAACCCCGCCCCGGCACTGACTGACAGCTGGTCAGCACTGATGAACTATAGATATCTACCCCTATAGGAAGCAAAAGGAAGCAAAGGTGAAGCATCGGGCGTAGACAGCAGCAGAGTCTAAAATATTATACTTTATAATAACTAATCCCACAATATCTGAGGCTATAATGAATAGTGATGAGCGAATTTGTTCGGAAAATGATCGCCAAACATAAATTCGCCACGAATATGGCACATTTGGATTTGTGATCAAAAACACGAGCAAAATCTTATAAAATCAGAAATAATCAGTGACATTTGGTAAAATTGCGGGAAAATATTTGCATTGCCACAAAAGTGTTTTCAGCACTTTTGCTATGTTAATGGTGGTGTATCATGAGCACGTGTTTGATTAGGGGAGGGGGGTTGCAAAGGTCAGAGGCGCGGCGTTCTTGTCAACAGTCAATTTTTTTCCTAACTTTATGTGTGCACATTGCGGCCAGCCAATCAGGACGCAGGAAACATCCTTCAACCTTAATAACTATGTAATAACTGACACAATGGCTTGTGTCATTGGCTGCTGAAATCACATGTCCCTCTCCATATAAAGAGCAGACATCTTGTTTTAGCTCCATTTTAACACTGTAGCAACACAGAGAGGCTGCTCCTGATGCTGGCCGCTTTAGCAGCTAGATTTTAGGTAGTTAGCTAGGCGGTTGTTTCTTACTCAGATAGTAAAGCTAGGTAGTGTCCTGTGTGGCTGTGAAATCGACCTTCCAGCTATTTTTTTTTTTTGCCATTTCCTGAGGTCCACAGATTAAGTCACATAGGCACATGTCATGCAAGTTTTTGTGCTCCATGCACGAGTATAGCATTCTAAATCTTATTTTTTTCACTAGCTAAATGTGAAACAGCCTGCTGTATCCCACCTTGTCTTTTAGTGCTGTGGTGGCATAGTTCTGTGATTTGAGCTGCTGTGCATGAAGAAATATTTTTGGGTGCAGTTTCTAAAGTGAATAACTATGCCATATCTCACTTTGTTATTTAGTGGTGGTGAAATTCCACTGTGCATAGCTCATGCACATTACAAAAATAAATAATTTTTGCTGTTGCTAAACGTGATACAGCCTGCCATATCGCAAGTTGTCATTTTGTGGTGGTGATATGAAGCTGTCTGCAGACCTCACGCACACATTAAAATATTTTTTTTTTCTGTTGCTAAACGTGATACAGCTATATCCAACATTGTCATTTAGTGGCATTGAAATTGTTCTGTGTTCAGAGCAGTGCACATTAATTTTTTTTTTATGTTTTTACAAACATGATACAGCAGCTGAGCTCTGAGTTTGAAATTGTTTTGAGCCTATCGTCTAGATTATGTGCATATTTGGCATCCATAATCCCTGTGTGCTTCCATCAGAGCAACGCGATGCGATCGCATTGTTCTGATGGTCTCTATGGAGGCCCCCAGCCTCAAGATAGCTGTGGTCTCCTTCACGACCCTGCAGGTAAGGTGGTTTGTGAGCCTGTTAGATGCGGATCTGATATTCTGCAGTGCATCAACAATCTGATACTGTACAGTGATGTCCCATCCTGGGAAAATGTAAAAAAGTTTAAGAAAACAAAGTGTAAAAATATATATATTTTTTTTTAAAAAAAACGCCTGAAATAAATAACAAAAAATAAATATTTTTCTAATAAATACATATATTTATGTGAAAAAAAACCCAAAAGCAATAAAAGTACACATATTTGGTATTGCCACATCCATAACTTCCCGTTCCATAAAACTGTCCCACTAGCTAACTCCTTCAGTGAACACCGTAAAAAAAGAGGCAAAAAACAATGCTTTATAATCATTCCGCGATCACAAAGATGAATGTAAATAAAAATGGTACCGCTGAAGACGTCATCTTGTCCCTCAAAAAGGAAGCCACCATACAGCTCCATCAGCAGAAAAATAAAAAAGTTATAGCTCTCAGAATAAAGCGATGCAAAAATAATTATTTTTTCAATAATATAGTTTTTATTGTGTAAAAGCGCCAAAACATGAAAAAAATATAAATATCGCTGTAATCGTACTGACCCGAAGAATAAAGCTGCCTGTTCAATTTTACTATAAGCGGAACGACATAAAAAAAAACTATTCCTGAATTGCTGTTTTTTGTTCATTCTGCCTCCCAAAAATCAGAATATAAAGCGATCAAAATATGTCACGTGTCTGAAAATGATACCAATAAAAACGTCAACTCGTAGTGTAAAAAACAAGCCACAACAGGTGGTCTCTAAAAAAATGGTTTTGCAAATTTTGTTGTAAAAATTAGAAATCGCTGTTCAACTTTTAACTAGTGATGAGCGAGTATACTCGTTGCTCGGGTTTTCCAGAGCACGCTCGGGCGGTCTCTGAGTATTTATGACTGCTCGGAGATTTAGTTTTCCTTGACGCAGTTGGATGATTTGCGGCTACTAGACAGCTTGATTACATGTGGGGATTCCCTAGCAACCAGGCAACCCCCACATGTACTCAGGCTGGATAGTAGCTGTAAATCATTCAGGTGCCGTGATGAAAACTAAATCTCTGAACACTAACAAATACTCGGAGACCACCCTAGCGTGCTCGGGAAAACCTGAGCAAAGAGTATTCTCGCTCGTCACTACTTTTAACCCTTAACTTCCTAACAAAAAAATAATGTTTCAAAAATAGTGCTGATGTAAAGTAGACATGTGGGACATGTTATTTACTAACATTTTGTGAAATATAACTCTAATTTAAGGGCGTACAAATAAAAATTTGGAAAATTGCTACATTTTCAAAATTTTCGCTAAATTTCTGTTTTTTTCATAAATAAACGCAAATCATATAAAAGAAATTTTAACACTGTCATGAAGTACAATATGTCACGAGAAAACGTTCTCAGAATCAGTGGGATCCATTGAAGCATCCCAGAGTTATGACCTCATAAATTGACAGTGGTCAGAATTGTAAAAATTGGCCTTGTCAGGAAGGTGAAAACAGGCTTCGGGACGAAGGGGTTAAAAGTGAGGCAGCATAAATTTCCTAAACAGAAAAATGAACAATTATCATAACAAAGAACATTAAACCATGCTGACGTATCAGTGTGGACTGATGCTCACTGCATTCATCTGTAGCCATCATTAATCTGTTGATTTTCCTCATTATCTCTGTAGCCAATTTTATGGATCAGTAGTTTATTTGGACTAAAATATCTGATAAATATTAATTGTAATTATATAGCACATTATCATGTTCTTATCTCACACTCATTTTTGATTAATGCACTTAAAACAGATTTGATTTAATAGGTTCAGTTTTACTGTGCCATTCGGATACATGTGTATGTGGCACGCAGAGTGAGACAGAATGTCCTCGGGATGTTCCCAATGTCCAGCATGCTAGAAGTCCTTGACTCCGTCCGTTCTGTCTGACCTGCCCCCACCTCAACAGCTCCTGTTGTTACCAGAGACCTTCTATCCGGAATATCAGCTTCCCTGAGGCCCACCATCTTTGCCTTTCCTTTTGATCCGGCCGGAATCTTCCTCACAGGGAGACAGAGGCATGCCACTCAATGCCTCGTCTGGGTCTTGGGCTCAAGATTGCCCCAGTATCTGCACAAAGCTTCAGCTGTATCCTCATACTGTTTGGAGACTTGCACTGACAGGACCACTTCGCCGCTGCTGCATCACTGCCTTATAATCTGTCAACACTGTCACAGTCTAGCACTTCCTCTGACTGAACTCTCCTCACTAACACATGACTCTGAACTTGACTCCTTCCTCGACTGGACAATTTTTAAGAAACTTTTTGTGCATTTTTTAAACACATATGTGCATATTATTTGTCAATTTTGTGATGAAATTTTTCTCTAAATTAGGTTCCGATTCATCAGGCATAATGCCGAATTTTTGTTTGACATGAAGTTGCACAAAAATGTAGCAACTTTTGTTTTTTTCTACACCAGTTTTGGCCAGCTCAGTAAAAATGGGAGAAATGGGCAAAACCCACTCAACAAGTTCCCAAAAGTTGGGGTCGTACCTTAGGTAAAAAAAATCACAGGAAGAGAAACAGCCTTATCAATAATAGATTAGATTATCAATGCACTAGCAGGATGCAGTAGACCCCCATAATGAGGGCAGAGGCAGCACAAGTGCAAAATACTAATGGAGCAACCACTCACAAAGCTACCAATTCATGGACAGGGTGGTTGGCTAGTATTAAAAAAGTACACAGATGAGGCTTGTGCATCACACTTACCTGTGTGGCTGGCGCCCTATACAAGTCTCACCTTTGTGTCTTTATCATTGGGGTCTACTGCATTCAGCCAGTGCATTGGCAATGGCAATGTGATCTATTGTTGGTAAGGCTGTTTCTTTTTGTGGGGTGTACGTTATGCCAGACTGTTAGGGTATGTGCAGACGATCAGTAAAAGCTGCGGGTTGGACGCTGCGTACTTGTGCAGTGTCCAACCTTGAGCATCCAGATGTTACAGCATAGTGGGTGGGATTTCAAGAAATACCATGCCCACTATGCGTCCACAGACACCCACGGAGATGGACATGCAGTGCGTCTCTCCAGACCACAGCATGTCAATTTCTCTTGCGGAGCTGCGAGTCTTCGCAAGAGAAATTTCACCAATAGAATGCATTGGACGCAGTGAATCCACGCAGTGCGTTCAATAGACGGCAGTGCTTTGGATGCAGCGGACATGCGCTGCGTCCAAACCACTGACACTTATGGATCGTCTGCACATACCCTTAAACTCGGGACACTCGCTTCAGTCTAGGTACAACCTGAGCTCAGAATGATTCATCTGGATGTCTAAATTTATCCTTAAGGAGACTACAGTGTTCTCAAAAGATGGAGGAGCAATCTTCACTAATTAGACTGCCAATGTACTTAAGATGAAAACATTAATGTTTAAGATGCGAACATTTTTTAAAGCAACCAAATTTATATGTTTATATTTGCTTTTATGGTGGTGTTTGGGAAAGTTACTCCTTTTGAGTACCCTGACTTTCCCCAAATTTGTTTTAGAAAATGCTTGTGTACCATATGACATGACAATTTTTGAGTAACTTTTTGGTCCTTTTATTCTTCATAAAAATGTCTAAATTGACAAACAGTTCAACCAGTTATCTCTCTCTGTAGATTGTGTCACACTGAATCAATTATAATAGTATCACACAGTGGCGTAGCGTGGCTTGCCAGCACCATGGACAATTATTTTGCAAACACTAACACATGGATTGTTAGACATAAAATTTTAAAATATAGCTATACATTGTTATTTTTTTTCTGGAGGCTATGAGACCAATTCATTCAACAGTATTTGCCTTTATTCTGCTGCAAAACTGTGAAATTGTGCAACTTTTAATGTTTTTCCAACAGTCGCTGATGGCTCCACCAACTTTTTAAAAAGTGGGCAGAGCTGAGTGGGGAGGGGTGAGTCAACAAATTCATCAGAATTTACACCACAAAAGTATCTGAAAGATGATCCAAATTCATTACAAGGCATATGTCCCTTGATACATTGTGACATATCTTATTACAGTTAACAAAACGCCAGTCTTGATAGATCAGGCCAATTACAATGAAGTACTGTTGAGCAAAAAAATTCAGAAGACTCTGGTCCAGCAGTCACATTGGTAGTGCATGACTGCTGGACCAGTGCCTCATAGTGTGCATTGAGTTTCAAAAATGATGACCATCCGGGCCTACTAATCAGATGTGGTGCTGGGAATGGTGGCAATTAATAGGGAGCTCACAGAGTTCTAGAGTACCAACATGGCAGCTGGACTAAGCTTCTGCAAATTACTTTCCTTAAATCTACTTTAGAGTTTAGACCGCGATATCATCTCGTGCAGCCCGCAGCCACATTGCCTGTTTTTTGGCTGCGGGCCCTTTAATTCTTCAGAGGTGTGTGCGGTATTGGGTCGTACTGTATAGTAGTACAGTAAGACATTGAACTACATCTCCCAACAAGCCCTGCGAATGGACGGCACCACAGCTGCTCGCGTCTTTCACTTCCTCTTCCGTGAACGTCCAGTATTTTCCTGCTATTGAGTCCTGGGTCGTTGTGGTGAGGATGGCGGCCCCGGGACCGGACAGCTCACATACCGAGGCTCTAGTAACGCAGAAACATGGGTCCACTGCCTTCGCTGTGCCCGGTGAGGACCCAGAGAGAGCTGCCATTATGAAGCCGAAGAAACAAGTGTTGTGTGAGGAGACGTACATCCAGGTGAGAGGACGCTGCAGAGTGTAGATGTCAGCTGTCTGTTGTCAGCTGGTGAGGTGGTTTCAGCCTGCAGCTCCTGAGTGATGAGGAGTGTTAGTACCATGGAGATGTGCTGGTGCTAACACCTTCATGCGCCAATGACTGGGCAGACCGGTCCCTGCCACGGTGCAGATCGCCTGACGGATTGCGGCAGATTCTTTGTTTTTACAGCCCGAGAACATCTGCATTTTCATTTCCGATTTTCCAATCTGTCATGGCATTAGAAAACCCCCAAAATGAAGAGGTGTCCAACCTGTCCAATGACGGATCTCAATATGCCTGACACACAGTGTGTGCAGTTTTGGTAAAGGACTTGCTCTACATGTGGTGCCATTCATCCCGTCAAATATGACGAAATCAGCAGCAGTGGAGGATTGGACTTTTACTTGATGTGGATGGTGATACTTGTCAGAAGCTGGAAACTGGCTGCAGGTCAGTTGTTTTTGTTGCGAAGCGCTGCGGAATATGTTGGCGCTATATAAATAAAGATTATTATATTATTATTATTATTGATGACTTTGAAAGTCAGCAAGCCAATAGCAAATTGAACTCTTTAGGTTTGGTCCCATGAAGCCTGGCAGCATGTGGGTTAGTTTGATCTGTGTCCACTACCTTATTCACTCTTTTTAAATTAAGTAGTCCTTCTCCTTGCAACATAAAAAAAAAACATTTACTCTCCTCCCGCACCAGTGATGTTGGTCGCCAGGTCTCTGGCTAATGTTTAAGTTACAGTAATAATTTTATACAGCCCCCGAACGCTGTTATAAAATTCCAAATGGCCCTTGGCAGAAAAAAAGGTTCCCCACCCCTGATATAGGGAGTTGCACTGTCTTTGAGCATTGTTCATCCTTTTCCAGTTGGGATTTATTTATATATGAACATCTGGTATGTCAGTTTTTGTTAAATTATATGTTCACGCGTTGCATTTTTGCAGGGTTTTTTTATGCCAAGTTTAAGCTATTTACAAAAAACACTCTTTTTGTTAGTTTTTAGTACATAGTAACATAGTAACATAGTAACATAGTTAGTAAGGCCGAAAAAAGACATTTGTCCATCCAGTTCAGCCTATATTCCATCATAATAAATACCCAGATCTACGTCCTTCTACAGAACCTAATAATTGTATGATACAATATTGTTCTGCTCCAGGAAGACATCCAGGCCTCTCTTGAACCCCTCAACTGAGTTCGCCATCACCACCTCCTCAGGCAAGCAATTCCAGATTCTCACTGCCCTAACAGTAAAGAATCCTCTTCTATGTTGGTGGAAAAACCTTCTCTCCTCCAGACGCAAAGAATGCCCCTTGTGCCCGTCACCTTCCTTGGTATAAACAGATCCTCAGCGAGATATTTGTATTGTCCCCTTATATACTTATACATGGTTATTAGATCGCCCCTCAGTCGTCTTTTTTCTAGACTAAATAATCCTAATTTCGCTAATCTATCTGGGTATTGTAGTTCTCCCATCCCCTTTATTAATTTTGTTGCCCTCCTTTGTACTCTCTCTAGTTCCATTATATCCTTCCTGAGCACCGGTGCCCAAAACTGGACACAGTACTCCATGTGCGGTCTAACTAGGGATTTGTACAGAGGCAGTATAATGCTCTCATCATGTGTATCCAGACCTCTTTTAATGCACCCCATGATCCTGTTTGCCTTGGCAGCTGCTGCCTGGCACTGGCTGCTCCAGGTAAGTTTATCATTAACTAGGATCCCCAAGTCCTTCTCCCTGTCAGATTTACCCAGTGGTTTCCCATTCAGTGTGTAATGGTGATATTGATTCCTTCTTCCCATGTGTATAACCTTACATTTATCATTGTTAAACCTCATCTGCCACCTTTCAGCCCAAGTTTCCAACTTATCCAGATCCATCTGTAGCAGAATACTATCTTCTCTTGTATTAACTGCTTTACATAGTTTTGTATCATCTGCAAATATCGATATTTTACTGTGTAAACCTTCTACCAGATCATTAATGAATATGTTGAAGAGAACTGGTCCCAATACTGACCCCTGCGGTACCCCACTGGTCACAGCGACCCAGTTAGAGACTATACCATTTATAACCACCCTCTGCTTTCTATCACTAAGCCAGTTACTAACCCATTTACACACATTTTCCCCCAGACCAAGCATTCTCATTTTGTGTACCAACCTCTTGTGCGGTACGGTATCAAACGCTTTGGAAAAATCGAGATATACCACGTCCAATGACTCACCGTGGTCCAGCCTATAGCTTACCTCTTCATAAAAACTGATTAGATTGGTTTGACAGGAGCGATTTCTCATAAACCCATGCTGATATGGAGTTAAACAGTTATTCTCATTGAGATAATCCAGAATAACATCCCTCAGAAACCCTTCAAATATTTTACCAACAATAGAGGTTAGACTTACTGGCCTATAATTTCCAGGTTCACTTTTAGAGCCCTTTTTGAATATTGGCACCACATTTGCTATGCGCCAATCCTGCGGAACAGACCCTGTCGCTATAGAGTCCCTAAAAATAAGAAATAATGGTTTATCTATTACATTACTTAGTTCTCTTAGTACTCGTGGGTGTATGCCATCCGGACCCGGAGATTTATCTATTTTAATCTTATTTAGCCGGTTTCGCACCTCTTCTTGGGTTAGATTGGTGACCCTTAATATAGGGTTTTCATTGTTTCTTGGGATTTCACCTAGCATTTCATTTTCCACCATGAATACCGTGGAGAAGAAGGTGTTTAATAGGTTAGCTTTTTCCTCGTCATCTACAACCATTCTTTCCTCACTATTTTTTAAGGGGCCTACA
Organism: Ranitomeya imitator; assembly: GCF_032444005.1. NCBI lineage: Eukaryota > Metazoa > Chordata > Amphibia > Anura > Dendrobatidae > Ranitomeya > Ranitomeya imitator. The sequence goes on along the minus strand of NC_091287.1, from coordinate 46,894,504 downwards.
TTTTCAGTTTTTATTCTTTTACTATTGATATAGTTGAAGAACAGTTTGGGATTAGTTTTACTCTCCTTAGCAATGTGCTTCTCTGTTTCCTTTTTGGCAGCTTTAATTAGTTTTTTAGATAAAGTATTTTTCTCCCTATAGTTTTTCAGAGCTTCAATGGTGCCATCCTGCTTTAGTAGTGCAAATGCTTTCTTTTTACTGTTAATTGCCTCTCTTACTTCTTTGTTTAGCCACATTGGGTTTTTCCTATTTCTAGTCATTTTATTCCCACAAGGTATAAACCGCTTACACTGCCTATTTAGGATGTTCTTAAACATTTCCCATTTATTATCTGTATTCTTATTTCTGAGGATATTGTCCCAGTCTACCAGATTAAGGGCATCTCTAAGCTGGTCAAACTTTGTACATTTTTGGTGCATTTTTTTTTTGCTGCGGGTTTGCCAGGGTACATTTGTCTCTTGTACATGCTAATAAAGTTTAGTGCATACAAAAAGTCTGATTCAGCTTCATCAGGTTTTATCACCAAAAACACAGCAAAACTTGATACCTGCGGTTTTTTTTTTTGCAGAGTTTTCGCACTACCCATTGCTTTCAATGGGTGAAAAATGCTGAAAGAAGTGATGTGCTGCATTTTACAAAAACCAAGGTCTTTGACAAAATAGTCAGGAAAAAAAAAACAATGTGTGTGCATGAGATTTCTGAAATCTCATACGTGCAGGTACTGTGAAACGCAGCTGAAAAATTGGCATTAAAAAAAAACGCTGCAAAAACACAATGTGTGAACATAGCCATGATGTTTAGGTTTTTGACAGGTTTGACTTCTTGGTTGAAAGCTGTTATCATTTGTTGTCTCTTAAGAGATCCTAGGACATCCTAGACTAAAGGCCCCTTCACATTAAGCGACGCTGCAGCGATACCGACAACGATCCGGATCGCTGCAGCGTCGCTGTTTGGTCGCTGGAGAGCTGTCACACAGACAGCTCTCCAGCGACCAACGATGCCGGTAACCAGGGTAAACATCGGGTAACTAAGCGCAGGGCCGCGCTTAGTAACCCGATGTTTACCCTGGTTACCATCCTAAAAGTAAAAAAAACAAACACTACATACTTACCTACCGCTGCCTGTCCCCGGCGCTCAGCTTCTCTGCACTCCTCCTGTACTGACTGTGAGCACAGCGGCCGGAAAGCAGAACGGTGACGTCACCGCTCTGCTTTCCGGCTGACCGACGCTCACAGCCAGTACAGGAGGAGTGCAGAGCAGAGCGCCGGGGACAGACAGCGGTAGGTAAGTATGTAGTGTTTGTTTTTTTAACTTTTACGCTGGTAACCAGGGTAAACATCGGGTTACTAAGCGCGGCCCTGCGCTTAGTTACCCGATGTTTAACCTGGTTACCAGTGAAGACATCGCTGGATCGTTGTCACACACGCCGATCCAGCGATGTCAGCAGGGAGTCCAGCGACGAAATAAAGTTCTGGACTTTCCTCAGCGACCAACGATCTCCCAGCAGGGGCCTGATCGTTGGTCGCTGTCACACATAGCGATTTCCTTAACGATATCGTTGCAACGTCACCAAAAGCAACGATATCGTTAACGATATCGTTATGTGTGAAGGTACCTTAAGTTCAAAGGAAAAACCGAGGGTTCATGGTTGCAACCTCTGCATTACACATTGTCACATATACAGAACACTCTCAGCTGTAATATTCTGTACAATTACTTTGCAGATATCATTTTATCATCCAAGAGGCCAGTTATTAATATATTGATATTTATTAGTATGCAAAAACTCATTGAAAGATTGACAAAAAAATATTAATTTCTCAAAGACAATGACAGTTTTAATTTAATTGAATACACAATAACTACTGATGAAAGCATATATCAAACGAACAAGAAGATATGGATTCTGCAATTTTAGCTTTTGCTATGTGGTAACAATGATTGTGTTATTTGTTTTGTGGTAGTATTATTACTAATCCTAATGCTGTGTATAAGGCTCTAGCAAAAAAATTGTTTCATTTCTATATTACTTTTATAATAAATAATCTTAATACAGTGATTCTAAACAGAAATAATGTATACTGTTTTTTGGACAATTTATACACTATGTTAAACCATAAGGTAAGCAGAAGGTACTGCATAGGGGTATCTGAAATTCAAGGCTACCATTATATTGCAGCATATAAAAACAGTAAGTCATTTTATAGCCAAATTCATGCGAAAACACCAATATAATCACAGAATGTTATGTATTTTTATGCCCCAGCAGCTCGTTATCGTATTGCTTTTTACCATGGTCACTTAGTGGCATTTCTGATCAGTTTTGTGTTCCAGGTAAACTTGTAGCATTCTCCTTCTATGTTCCACGAGTTCGCTTACATTTTCATTTCCCTGTTTTTGGACATCCGGATGAAGTACAGAGTAGTTACTTCCCTGCCGACTCATACAGAAGTAGTTCCCGTCAAGACTACTGTAGTCCATCACATTGGATGTTGAAATGGCATATCCTGGCAAACTCGCCTCCGGTTTTCTTATTTGGATATCAGTTGTTAAAGGGTGAGCCCGGTAAATAACTGCAGGTGGTAACACTTTATTATTCTTATTTTCATCGTTTTTAGGCTCCTCTTTGACATGCCCTGATTTTCTACAGGCTCCTACTGTCATCAAAAACACAGGTATAAATAACAAGCCATGAAGTGCCCCAAATGTGATGACGAGGAGCATGATCTTAAAAAAAGTTTGGAATATATAGCTTTTTGCTGCAGAAAGGGCAGCAATTCCTAAAATTGTTGACAAAGCCCCTTGTACAATAGGGTAACCCAGGACATGCAGAGCATCGATTACTCTCTGGTTAGCATTTGGTTTCCTGTTAGAAACACTCGCATATACTATATGAGCTGAAAAGTCGACCGAAAACCCGATACAGATGACAAGATTAATCATCGATACAGAATCTAAGTTGACTTTCCAGAAAAACATGAAGCCTGTCACGCCAGCTATGATGGATGCAATGGCAAATGTTACCCACAGTGCGCACAAGGGGTCTGGTATGAACAGAACTGAAATGACCAACATGACCACTGTTGCGACTACAATATTTTGAATTGTGTTTTGAATTATTATATGATACTGGTCCAAGTAAATGAATAATGGGTGATAGACAAATACTTCAACGTCACAATTGTCTGTGACATCTCGTAAATGGGTTAACATATTTTTACCATCACCCACGGTGGCAATATTAATGGCCTGGATGAAGAACCTGGACGTCTTAATCTCATACCCATTAGTGATGATGTCTTGCCTAAATTGAGAAAAATTTAGATACACTTGATTTAAATGTTTAAGGAAATTCTCCTTATTGGTTATGTTCAGATTTTCTACCTTAGCAATATCTTCATACGTTCTCAACCAAGACACCGTATATTCCTTGGCTATATAGTGATTATTTTCTAACTCTTGCATACAAGCTTGAATGATCTCCTTTGTTTTTATATCCCAGTAATCCGCTTCATTACTTACCACCACCATAACCCTTGGACCATACTTAGAAAAGTATAAAGCTTCTACATCGTAAAATTGGGTCAAGGAAGAATTGACGTTGGCCAAATTTCGAATATCGATCCCATCTTGTATCTGAACGCTTCCATAAATGCTGGCAGATAAATATAACAGATACAAAAGTAACACCGATACTTTTACCCATGGTTTTGTAAGAAATGGTCCGTAGTACTTATAAAAAAATGCAGATATTGGATGTTCAGTTTCTGTTTCCCGAGTTGGGTCATACGCTCCCCCAACACAACAAGCGTTATACCAAAGGCTCCTTTTATCATCATTTTTGTTATTCACTTTCATGCACGTTAACCAATGTCTGTTTTTTGTTTCATGCATCCCATTCAAAGCCAATATTGCTCCGAAGAAAGATATGCAGTAGATATAGCAGAACACCAGGGCAGTTCCTGTGTAAATGCAGAATGACTGCACGGAGGGAAAGTGGTTCATAATACCAATGTAGAATGCGAGTACATCCGTGAGTGTAGTGATGGTGATGGAAACTGCTGCTTCTTGGTACGTGTCAGCCATGCGTTCTTCAAGTGTACTCGTCACCTTTGTTTGCTGCCAACATGAGATTATAATGAACATATTGTCCACTCCGACTCCTATGCAAGACAAAGTAAACAGCTATTACTATGTTATTTACTGCAGCATTAAGGAAACTTACATCCTAGAATTGTGTACTAGAAAATGGGATAACTGATTGTGGGAAAATTCTGTTTACTGCTGTAAAGTCTGTTGCTGTCATATAAGCAATGCGAAATAAATTAACTAGGTAAAAAAATGGGCAAAAACAAAACAAAGACAGCAGAATCTGCAATTTAAAAAAAATGCATATGTTAGTTAATTCATTTGGTTTTAGGTTAGCTGACAAGGTCAACAAAACATTGGGGGTGGTATGTATGATGGTGTTGAAATCTATAGGCTCCTCATATACCTGTCAATTAAAGACTAATAAATGGCTTCTTACAAAACTGACCTCTAGGTTTATTTTCATAGTTTATCATTGACATAGCTGAAAAAATAATAAGTACATGATATGAAATAAAAACATGGGGAGAATGGTAGAAAATATAAGAGGCTTTAAGTGTTGGACACCAGAAGACATGATACATTTTGTGCTATTATGAAAAAAATATTAAAGTGATTCATATTCCAACTCGTATCAATATTACGAACAAGAATTCTATACAATCATATTAGCATTTAAAAGATCATTTTAAAGTGTCCATATACCTTAACCCCTTTATGTTGTGTCCTTTTCTTTTAGAACACATATTTCCCAGCAGATGATGGCTGACTTAATCAGCTATCATCTGTCTCTAACAGCTGCGGGTGGAGCGGAGCTCCGCTCTCTCATGCTAACCTGTTATATGCCACTGTCAATCTCTGACAGCAGCATTTAACATGCGCGGGCAAGAGGGAGCATCATTCCCTGCACCCTTTGGCACACCTGTGACATGATCGCAGGGCACCTATGGGTTGTCATGACAGTCGGTGGTCTGCGGAAGACCCCTGTGCCTGTCATCACAATAGTCCTGTGAAGTTGGCATTCATAAGGTACCGTGATATTAACTATACATAGTAGCGCCAATGCACTGCTATGTTAGAACAAGCAGTCGACTGCAGATTCAAATCCACTAAGGAGACTATTAAATACAATAAAAAGTAAAAAAAAAAAAAAAAAAGTTTTTAAAAATATGAAGAAAAAAAAAACACAAAAGTTCAAATGACTCACCTTTTGCCACATTAAAAAGATAACAAATAAATAAATAAATACACATATTTGGTATCGCTGCGTTCAGAAAAGTCTGATCTGAATGGTAAGCAGCGTAACAAGAAAAAAATGGAAAGACAAGAATGTTTTGTGGGTTTTTTTGGCTGTCGCAACATGCAATAACATGCAAAAAGAGGCGGTGAAAACAACGTATCTACCTCACATTCGTATCAGTAAAAACATCAACTCAAGGTACAAAATATAAGCCATCACACAGTCTCATATCACAAAAACTGAAAATGTTAGATGTCTTGGAAGAATTAAAATATAAGCAAAACTACTTTTACCAATTTCCGAACTTTTTTTCACCACTTAAATAAAAAAAATCTATAAACGTTTGGTATCTGTGCTTTTCAGCACTAGAGAGTGAAATTTTTTTGTGACTTCCATTGGTGGCTGTTGCTTTTTTCAGTAGAAGAACATTGGATTTCCAGGCTTAAATCCTAACACCAACCCTATCCCGCTCTACTCCAAAATGATTCATCACAAGGCCACCATACACATAAGATGCACAGCTCGTCCCATTGAAATAATTGATGGAAAAACCTTAATGAGGGTTTTAAAGTAGCAAACTGACATTACATTTTGTTCGTGAATGTAGATTATAATGTTCTCTGAACAAGAACCGATAACAGTTAGTTTTAGTTGTATCTTTGTTTTCATTTTATAAACATAATAAAATTGTAATAATACCTAAATTTTTCTTACCAAGAATCAGAAAAGGTGCATATGCAACGGTCCTGGCAAATGGTACCCCACACAGTAAAAGCAACCCAAAACTTGCCAATATTGCTAATCCAGGTGATATCACTCCAATCGTAGTCAGCCAAATTTTATTTCTTACGTTGTCAAAACTAAAACAAAGCAGAAGAGAACTTATTCTTTGTAACATTGTGATGATCATGTCAAAATTATTGTCATTTATGTATTGTATAATGTTTTAAATACCCATCTCTTTCATAACAAAATGTCCTATAACCTACGCTGACTTGTTCTGATACATTGGGATCTTTGAAACCTCATGTACTTGTATTGTGCTGTACTGTATTACTTTTCCACACAAGTGTACAGTACAGACCAAAAGTTTGAACACACCTTCTCATTTAAATTTTTTTCTGTATTTTCATGACTATTAAAATTATACATTCACACTGAAGGCATCAAAACTATGAATTAACACATGTGGAATTATATACTTAACAAATAAGTATGAAACAACTGAAAATATGTCTTATATTCTAGGTTCTTCAAAGTAGCCACCTTTTGCTTTGATGACTGCTTTGCACACTCTTGGCATTCTCTTGATGAGCTTCAAGAGGTAGTCAACGGGAATGTTCTTCCAACAATCTTGAAGGAGTTCCCACAGATGCTTAGCACTTGTTGGCCCTTTTGCCTTCACTCTGCTGTCTGTACTGTATATTCTAAAATATTCTAATTATTGGAGTCTAAAGAATTTGCCCCCTTCCTGGTTTCCTATTCTTTTTCATGTTTCTCACACTTAAATGTTTCAGACCATGAAACAAATGTAAATATTAGACAAAGATAACACAAGTGAACACAAAATGCAGTTTTTAAATGAAGGTTGTTATTAACAAGGGAAAAAGAAATCCAAACCTAAAGGGATCTGTATGAAAAAGTGATTGCCCCCTAAACCTAATAACTGGTTGTGCCATGTTTAGCAGCAACAACTGCAGTAAAGCATTTGCGATAACTTGCAATGAGTCTTTTATAACGCTCTGGGGGAATTTTGTCCCACTCATCTTTGCAGAATTGTTGTAATTTAACCACATTGGAGGGTTTCCAAGCATGAACCACCTTTTTAAGGTTATGCCACAGCATCTTAATTGGATTAAGGTCAGAACTTTGACTAGGCTACTCCAGTCTTAATTTTGTTTTTCATAAGCCATTCAGAGGTGGACTTGCTAGTGTTCTTTGGATCATTGTCCTGCTGCATAACCCAAGTGCACTTAAGCTTGAGGTTACAAACAGATGCCGGACATTCTCCTTCAAGATTTTTGGTAGACAGCAGAATTCATGTTCCATTTACCACAGCAAGTCTTCCAGGTCCTGAAGTATCTGCTACAGATGGATCTGGATAAGTTGGAAACTTGGGCTGAAAGGTGGCAGATGAGGTTTAACAATGATAAATGTAAGGTTATACACATGGGAAGAAGGAATCAATATCACCATTACACACTGAACGGGAAACCACTGGGTAAATCTGACAGGGAGAAGGACTTGGGGATCCTAGTTAATGATAAACTTACCTGGAGCAGCCAGTGCCAGGCAGCAGCTGCCAAGGCAAACAGGATCATGGGGTGCATTAAAAGAGGTCTGGATACACATGATGAGAGCATTATACTGCCTCTGTACAATTCCCTAGTTAGACCGCACATGGAGTACTGTGTCCAGTTTTGGCCACCGGTGCTCAGGAAGGATATAATGGAACTAGAGAGAGTACAAAGGAGGGCAACAAAATTAATAAAAGGGATGGGAGAACTACAATACCCAGATAGATTAGCAAAATTAGGATTATTTAGTCTAGAAAAAAGACGACTGAGGGGCGATCTAATAACCATGTATAAGTATATAAGGGGACAATACAAATATCTCGCTGAGGATCTGTTTATACCAAGGAAGGTGACGGGCACAAGGGGGCATTCTTTGCGTCTGGAGGAGAGAAGGTTTTTCCACCAACATAGAAGAGGATTCTTTACTGTTAGGGCAGTGAGAATCTGGAATTGCTTGCCTGAGGAGGTGGTGATGGCGAACTCAGTCGAGGGGTTCAAGAGAGGCCTGGATGTCTTCCTGGAGCAGAACAATATTGTATCATACAATTATTAGGTTCTGTAGAAGGACGTAGATCTGGGGATTTATTATGATGGAATATAGGCTGAACTGGATGGACAAATGTCTTTTTTCGGCTTTACTAACTATGTTACTATGTTATTATGTTAAGCAGTAAATAGGTCGCAGACCATCACACTACCACCACTATATTTTACTGATTGGTATGATGTTCCTTTTCTGAAATGCTCTATTACTTATATTCCAGAATGGGACATACACCTTACAAAATGTAAACTTTTGTCTTGACAGTCCACAGAGTATACTCCCAAAAGTCTTGGAGATCATCAAGATGTTTTCTGGCAAAATGGAGATGAGCTTTTATGTTTTTATTGCTCTGCAGTGGTTTTCGTCTTGGAACTCTACCATACAGGTCATGTTTGGCCTGTCTCTTTCTTATGTTGGAGTCAAAAAGACTGACCTTAACTGAGGCAAGTGAGACCTGCAGTTCTTTGGATGTTGTTGTGGGCTCTTTTGTGACCTCTTGGATGAGTCGCTGCTGCGATCTTGGGGTAATTTTGGTTGGCCGGCCACTCCTGGAAAGGTTCACCACTGTTCCCTGTTTTCTCCATTTCTGTCTAATGGCTGTCTCTGTGGTTTACTGGAGTCCCAAAGCTTTGGAAGTGACTTGATAACCTTTTCCAGACTAATAGATCTCAATTACTTTGTTTCTTATTTGTTCCAGAATTTCTTTGGAATACTTAACTTTGTCAGGCAGGTCCTATTTAAGTGAATTCTTGATTGAGAACAGGTGTTGCAGTAATCAGGTGTGGCTAGGGAATTTGAACCCAGCTTCCCAAAGATGTGATAAACCACAGTTAATTTATGTTTGTTTTTTGGGGTGAATCACTTTTCCGCACAGGGCCCTGTAGTTATGGACTTCATTTTCCCATAAAAATAAAGACCTTCATTTAAAAACTGCATTTTGTGTTTACTTGTGTTATCTTTGTCTAATATTGTTTATTTGTGAGCTGAAACATTTAAGGACGACAAACATGTAAAAGAATAGGAAATCAGGAAGGGGGCAAACTCTTTTTCACACAACTGTATATAAATATATAAGAATTTATATACATTCACCATGGGTGACCTTGCATTGCAAGCTCTTCCCTTGAGAATATGATTTCAGTGACAGTTAAAATGTCATCAGCTTCAGCATGAGTTCCAGAATTCACTTACCTTATGCAAGATAGTATAGAGAACAACATTGTCACAACATATGTGATTGAGAACAACGGGATGATGCTTTCTGTGCTTTCTTCAAACTCTTTTTGTAGAGACATAGATGTTGAATGATAAACCTGTATGTCATGCAAAAAATATTGTTTTCATATTTGCAATATATGCACACAACAGCTATCTCTTCCCAACTTCCAAATACAATTGAAAGTAGCCATATGTTTTTATTAGGGAGAAAGCTGCTACCAGGCACCTCCAGCTGAGTGTCATCCCTTTGAACAATAGGTGTGGGCATCTAAATTTATAGTGGTGTTCCCACAATTGTAAGTTATTTACTATCCATATGATAAGAGACAACTGGCCGCTCAATGGGAGTTCAACCACTGGGATGCCCATGTATCCCAGTAATGAGGCGCAAGATCCTGAGAATGAAGTTTTGAATCAAGTACATGTGACAATGCTCAACTTCCACTCCATAACAATGGGACTACCGGAAATAGTAGAGACCTATACTAGGCTTTCTCTTGCCGGCCCATAGAAATTTATTGGAATGGAGGTCAATCAGTCATAGATTTGCTTTATTTAAGATGAGGCTGCTCTGCAGATGGGGCTCTAGGGGTCCCAGCAATAATTAAATCATATGCTAAGAATAGGGTAAAATTTGCAATTAAGATCCTTCTCTCTCATGATCATGTGGTTTTTTTTACATACTTCCTGAACATATACTTACAGGTAACAAAAAAAACGACGTATGCTTTCTACTATATTCCTAATTCATAAGGTGATTTACAATACTGAGAGATATTCTAAATCAAATCGAAAAAAGCCCACAAAATACAACAATATCATAGCTTACCTTCAATGATTTCAGCTGCAATTTTTCTATTTCATGAGGAACAACCTCCATGAAGTACTCAAGCCATTCCAGGCTGATATTTTGGATTTTTTCATCATCATCCTTCAAGTAATATAAAAAGCGTAGAGCCTGGGCTTTCTGTAACTGGTTGCCAGGACCAAGGGTCACTCCTCCAATGTACAGTCCGACGTACTCCCCATTAAATAGCATTGGGTACGTTATTAGGATTTCTTCTGTACTATTACTCATTGAGGCGAGTAATGGGTTGGCTGGGAGACAGGAGTGATCATTGACTTCAGCACATAGTTGTCTAAATCTTAGATAAGACTTTGAGGTCAGGTTTTTCACAGCTGTGTCCAACTTCACTAGCTCCTTGAAGTTGCTTCTATTGAGGATATTCTTTGACGTGGTTACAATAATGAGGGAAGCAAATCTGCTCGCCGTATATAGCCGCTGTGCTGAAAATTGACCTGATTCATTCATGGGGAAATGTTTCTTGATAAAATCTCTCTGGCCTTTTGCGATGCCTCCTTCTGGAATGAAGAGCTCTTGTAACTTGTTAAATTCTCTTTCTTCCAGGAAATAAAACCCAGCTCCTAACCCAACTGATAAAATAACAGGGATAATGATGAAAAACCACGGGTTCCTGGCTATTAGTTTTCCCAGTTTGCGAAATCCCCTAGAAAGTGGCCTTTCTAAGCAGTCAGCATGGCACCCACTTGTATTAAGTTGGTCTGTGCACATTTTATGAAACTAATTCACTAGCAATGCTATGCAGTGCTCCGTTGTCCAAGGTAATATAGTTCTGATAGTCAGTAAAAAGCTCAGTACACCTGTAAGACTCTAATTTATAGTCTACGTAGGCACCTCTAAAAACACCTCCATTAATGGAGAATAATGAACCAGATGCTAAAGCAGAATCAATAAATAGAATTATTCATTAATTTTGACATTTCAATATTTGTCATAATGTTGTAGTTTAATAAAAATGGCCACTGGAAAGCTTCCAATTTGACGCCTATCATATGCAAATATGCCAAAGTATGTTACTTAAGATATTAGCATCTGTCCTCGCCAAATTCAATTTTAGACAATTCAATATGCATTACATATTTTGTTGCAGAAATTCAGATTTAATTCAAACCTGATAAGATTAAGTTTAAAGTAATTAAAATTAAAATTAAATTTAATTAAATCTAAAAGTAACATAAATATCATTTTAATTTTTAGAACTTTTAAATTAACTAGAATTTGTTAGTCTGAATGAAAAAATAAAGTAAACGGGTCCGCACGTATTATTCAAGGTCAGGAGAGAAGTCAACTGTGTTACAAAGCCAGCATCTGCCTGTTACATTGTTACATAGGTTGAACAAAGACCTAGGTCCATCAAGTTCAACCTTTCTTCCCCAATTGCGCATTTTGTCACTAAATTAACGGTAACACGCAATGTTTTGTGTATTGAGGAAATCATCCAGCTTTTTTAAAAGCTGTTATAGTGTTTGCCGTTACTACCTCTTGTGGTCCAGCATTCCACCTTCTGACTGCTTTAACTATAAAGAACACTTTCCTATTTAGCTGTCGGAATCGCCTTTCTTCCACCCCTTAATGAGTGCTCTCTGGTCTTAAGTATGGTTCTTGGAAGGAGTAAGTCATGTGTCAGTCCTTTGTACTGACCACACATATATTTATAAGCTAAACAAGCCCAACTTTTCTCATCATATGAGCTTTCCATCCCTTGTAATAATCTAGCTGCCCGCATTTGAACTGACTCTAATTTCTGAATATCCTTTTTTAAATGTGGAGCCCAAAACTGGATCCCATACTCTAGATGTGGCCTCACCAGTGATTTATAAAGGGGTAACAATACGTTGGGATCATGGGATTTTATCTCTTTTTATACACCCTAAAATCTTGTTTGCTTTTGTGGCTGTTGCTTGACATTGAGTACTACTGCTCAGTTAACTTGTAACCAGACTACCCAAGTCATTCTCCTGTTCTGTAGTCTCAAGTATACTCCCATTTAATGTTTATGCAGCAATAGAATTACTCCATCCCAGGTGCATTAGTCTACAGTTATCTTCATTAAACCTCATGTGATGGTGTGATATGCTATGTGGGTATCATTTTTCTGTATATTTCTATTTTACTTGTTTTCATGGTGTTCTCTTGTAGGATGAATTGTTTGCTAATTGATGAATGGCTGTTGCTGCCATCTGATATCAGCCCCCACAGTATTGTTTGCTAATATGCTAATGACATATTGACCTAGCTTGTTGAAACAATGAACCCCTGGGACCTTCCCCCTCCTGACCTGTGAATGAGGAGAGGGACTTGTAAATATCAGGGAGGTGAGACACAGATCAGTCCTGTGTGGAATGATGATGTGTTCACAGCATCTCAGAGAGAAAGAAGAGTATATGGACTATGCTATCCTCTGTCTGCTGGATTGTTGGACTTTTATTCTGTTACTGAACTGCATTCGTGTTCTGGACTATTTTATTCTTTGTGTGATGGATCGTATATGGACCTTTCATATTTTTGCCTAAATAAAGGTCTTGGGATTGTTCACTCTTCGCTGGCCCTGTTGATTGTGTGGTACCGGAGAAGGACCCCGTGACACCTTATTTGCCAAGTGTTTGCCCATTCAGACATCTTATCCAGATCATTTTGCAATATTGTAATGTGTAATGTAAAGGTCAGATTTTAGTATCCTAGATGGTTTCATATTGCCAGCAAAGACTGACACTTTACTTACAATCCCATCCACAAGGTCATTAATAAAGAGGTTAAAATGAATCGGTCCTAGTACAGATCCCTGTGGTAACACATTGCTGACTATATCCCATTTGGAGAACATACCATTATGACAACTCTTTGTTTTCTGTAATTTAGGCAATTCCTTACCCATCTGCAAATAGTTTCCCCCAGTCCTTGCTTCTTTAGCTTCAGTATAAGACTATGTGGTACAGAATCAAATGCCTTTTCAAAGTCCAGATAAATCACATCAGCAGCATTAACAACATCCAGATTTACACTTACCTCCTCATGGAAACGCAACATGTTGGCTAGACACGACTTATTCTTCATGAACCCGTGCTGATTAAGAGAACTAAGTAATGTAATAGATAAACCATTATTTCTTATTTTTAGGGACTCTATAGCGATGGGGTCTGTTCCGCAGGACTGGCGCATAGCAAATGTGGTGCCAATATTCAAAAAGGGCCCTAAAAGTGAACCTGGAAATTATAGGCCAGTAAGTCTAACCTCTATTGTTGGTAAAATATTTGAAGGGTTTCTGAGGGATGTTATTCTGGATTATCTCAATGAGAATAACTGTTTAACTCCATATCAGCATGGGTTTATGAGAAATCGCTCCTGTCAAACCAATCTAATCAGTTTTTATGAAGAGGTAAGCTATAGGCTGGACCACGGTGAGTCATTGGACGTGGTATATCTCGATTTTTCCAAAGCGTTTGATACCGTGCCGCACAAGAGGTTGGTACACAAAATGAGAATGCTTGGTCTGGGGGAAAATGTGTGTAAATGGGTTAGTAACTGGCTTAGTGATAGAAAGCAGAGGGTGGTTATAAATGGTATAGTCTCTAACTGGGTCGCTGTGACCAGTGGGGTACCGCAGGGGTCGGTATTGGGACCTGTTCTCTTCAACATATTCATTAATGATCTGGTAGAAGGTTTACACAGTAAAATATCAATATTTGCAAATGATACAAAACTATGTAAAGCAGTTAATACAAGAGAAGATAGTATTCTGCTACAGAAGGATCTGGATAAGTTGGATACTTGGGCTGAAAGGTGGCAGATGAGGTTTAACAATGATAAATGTAAGGTTATACACATGGGAAGAAGGAATCAATATCACCATTAAACACTGAACCGGAAACCACTGGGTAAATCTGACAGGGAGAAGGACTTGGGGATCCTAGTTAATGATAAACTTACCTGGAGCAGCCAGTGCCAGGCAGCAGCTGCCAAGACAAACAGGATCATGAGGTGCATTAAAAGAGGTCTGGATACACATGATGAGAGCATTATACTGTCTCTGTACAAATCCCTAGTTAGACCGCACATGGAGTACTGTGTTCAGTTTTGGGCACCGGTGCTCAGGAAGGATATAATGAAACTAGAGAGAGTACAAAGGAGGGCAACAAAATTAATAAAGGGGATGGGAGAACTACAATACCCAGATAGATTAGCGAAATTAGGATTATTTAGTCTAGAAAAAAGACGACTGAGGGGCGATCTAATAACCATATATAAGTATATAAGGGGACAATACAAATATCTCGCTGAGGATCTGTTTATACCAAGGAAGGTGACGGGCACAAGGGGCATTCTTTGCGTCTGGAGGAGAGAAGGTTTTTCCACCAACATAGAAGAGGATTCTTTACTGTTAGGGCAGTGAGAATCTGGAATTGCTTGCCTGAGGAGGTGGTGATGGCGAACTCAGTCGAGGGGTTCAAGAGAGGCCTGGATGTCTTCCTGGAGCAGAACAATATTGTATCATACAATTATTAGGTCTAGAACAGATAAATAAATGGATCGATTCGATCCTTCAACCGCTTGTGGAAGAACTCCCTTCTTTCTTGAAGGACACGAACCAGCTATTACGTAGGGTTGATGACCTGAAGTTGGGGACGGACACAGTCATGGGGGCCATGGATGTGGAATCCTTGTATACGAGCATACGCCATAGTGATGGTTTGGCAGCTGCTCAATTCTTCTTGTCCACATCCAATTGGTCCCCGGATTTTGTTGCGTTCCTTTTAGAAGTCCTCAATTTCGCCCTCACCCACAACTTTTTTACGTTTAGGGGGTCCTATTTCCTACAGCTCCAGGGAACAGCAATGGGGGCGGCTTATGTGCCCTCATATGCAAACCTGTTCCTGGGGCTGTGGGAAAGGGACCTCCTACGGTCAGATGGACTGTCATCTATGGAGCGCGCCCTTCTTTGGGTGCGCTACATAGATGACATTCTTGTCATCTGGCAGGGTAGTAGCGAGTCCTTCATGCAATTTGTGACCACTTTAAATGACAACCCTCTGAACATCAGACTCACAGCCACATGTAATAGATCAAGCATTGAATTCCTTGATGTGACTCTTAAGAGAGACTGCACGGATACAATACAAACAACAATATATAGAAAGCCAACTGCTACTAATATGCTGCTCCACTCGTCCTCCTCTCATCCGACCCATATGGTACGGGCTGTCCCCATTGGACAGTTCTTACGCATACGACGGTTATGTTCCACCGACTCGGAGTTTGAAATCCAGGCCAAAGATCTTAAATGCCATTTTAAAGACAGGGGCTATAGTAGTCGGGCCATTAAAAGAGCTTATTTTAGAGCGAAATATAGTAATAGACACTCACTGCTATATGCTAACCGTACGGAAGGCAGTGATTCCGAAGTTGTCCGGTTCATTACCAATTACAACTCAAGAGCAGGAGAAATTAGAAACGCTCTGGAACGGGCCTGGCCGATTCTTAGAACAGACGTAACATTGGCCAAATTTTTACCCAGTCGTCCATCCATCACCTTTAGGAGGTCCAAGAATATACGTGACCACCTAGTGCGTAGCCACTACGTAGATAATTCTCCCAGGACATTTCTAAACGATCCACGTAATAAACCTAGGGGGGGTTGTCGCACTTGTGGCAGATGTGTGGCATGTTGCAACATCGCTAGGGATGACACTTTTGTAGATTCTTCAGGACTTAAAAGCTTTAAGATCACAAAGGCCATTACGTGTACATCGAGAAACGTAATTTATTATGCGGTATGCCCCTGCCCACTAATTTATGTGGGACTCACAACTAGGCAGCTAAAAACGAGGGTACGCGAACATGTCCTTGGGATCGAAGCAGCGGCACGTGTTATGGACCCCAACTTGTTAAAAACGATTCCGAGGCACTTCAAGTCACACCATAATTGTGAGAGTAGCGGCCTGAAAGTAAAAGGAATTGATATGATAGAACTGGGCATTAGGGGGGGGGTAATATATCCCAGAGATTGGCACAGCTCGAATCAAGGTGGATGTGGACCCTAAATACTGTCCACCCCCATGGATTAAATGAAACCATCAGTTTTGCTCCTTTTCTGTGATCCTGTTTGGTGCGAGTGGTGGTGTTTTTCTGGATAGGTCGCCTTGTATTTGTTTTTACTAATTTTTTATTGTTATATTCTTAGATATTCTTTCTGTCCAGCTATGTTGATGTGACATGATGATGGCATCCAAGTTTTTCCTCCTCTGGAGTCGATAGAAGATACACGGAGATGGAGATCAGAAGAATGTGTTGCATACATCTATTTTATTATATATTTTTTTGTTATTTGTTTTTTTGCTTTATGTTTGTCTCTTTATGTATTGAGTTGTAATGTACTCTAACTTTTGTGGGGTCCATATGTATTTTTTATTTTTTGTTTATATTTTTTTGTTTATTTTATTTTAGTTTGTGTACAGCATTACCCGGGGCGATAGGCATGTTATATCGTTAACTTGTTGGAGATGTCGCGTAGATCTGGTCTGAGTGACCTTAAAAAATTGCTTTTGGATTATATACTGCGGATCATATACGATCAGGGGTAATATAAGCTTTATATACATAACTTACCCCATGTTTGACGGTTACGGTAACTTAACATGCTATTAAGCCCTCCCCTTCCCTCCCCTTCCTCCCCACTTTTTTGAATCAGTTTCTGGCCTCTTTCATTCATTCCTTTTGATGGGAGGTTACCTACCGCCATCTCTTATTTGCCTGCTTTCATCACTAGAGCGCCGCCTGTACGCATGCGCACCTGGGTCGGCGGCCCCCGGCGGCTTGCGGCGTCATTATGCAGGGATGGTCACTATGGTGACACCCGTGCATGACGCCGCCGCCACCTGGCGTCTCCAGTATCCATGGTAGCGCCTGCGTCACTTCCGGCGTCCGCTCTAGTGATCAACTACTCTGCCGGTACATAAACCCCGTCATCCACACCAGCCGGCACGCCCCCTGACGAAGGAGCTTCTGCTCCGAAACGCGCGTCGGGCGGACGTGCACACCGGACCCGGCCACTTGGTATGCCCCCACGTTCAGGTAATTATTAGCTGCGTTCATGGCAGCTTTGCCTGGTTATACCTCCGACATGCAGCTATTAGCTCCATGATCATGTTTACGTAAGGGTGCTCACACATTGTCTCTTATAGGGTGACTTTTCCCATATACGGCTCTGCCGGTGAGTTTTTTAGCAACACTGCTACTGTGGCCCTGCTTAATCCATGTAGGATTACAATAACCCAGGGTGGCTTATAGTCTTATTTCTGACTTCATCTGTTACATGGGTTGCTTTTTTGCTTTGTTGTGTGCAGGTTCTGCATTTATGTACTATTTAATGTAGCATTATAAATAACCCACTGTGGTATATAGTCTCAGGTGTGACCTTATTTGCTGCATATGCTGCTCATTTGTTAGGCAGTTGCTCTATATATTTACCATCCAGACGGTTAGTTATTCTATGGGTCTAGTTACCAGTATATATTTATACCATTTTATCTGGGTTTCCGGTCTGTGCGTCCTCTTTTGTACAGTGGCGATCTGTTCCAGCGGTCGCCACCACTTCTTCTGCTTGTACCACTGTAGTCCAGGGATCTGTTTATATGTTCTCTTTTACTGTACTTATATTTATGCATTTTTGTATCAATAAAGACTTTTTCATAGTAGTATTATACCCTATTTTGGTCGTTTTTCCGTGTGGTTTCCACACTCCTCCTTTAAATTATTAGGTCTGTAGAAGGACGTAGATCTGGGGATTTATTATGATGGAATATAGGCTGAACTGGATGGACAAATGCCTTTTTTTGGCCTTACTAACTATGTTTTCTATGTTATCTATGTATGATTGTCAGTTATATTATTATCTACAATATATCTCTGCAGGTCATCTCTTATAAAGCGCTCAAAAACTTTGCACACTACTGATGTCAGACTTACCGGATGGTAGTTGCCTGGATCCACCATCATCCCTTTCTTATATATCGGTACCACGGAAGCCATCCTCCAATCCTGTGGCACCAACCCTATTACAAGAGAGTCGATAGGTACCGTCACACTAAGCGACACTGCAGCGATACCGACAACGATCCGGATCGCTGCAGCGTCGCTGTTTGGTCGCTGGAGAGCTGTCACACAGACAGCTCTCCAGAGACCAACGATCCCGAGGTCCCCGGTAACCAGGGTAAACATCGGGTTACTAAGCGCAGGGCCGCACTTAGTAACCCGATGTTTACCCTGGTTACCATCCTAAAAAGTAAAAAAACAAACGCTGCATACTTACCTACCGCTGTCTGTCCTCGGCGCTCTGCTTCTCTGGTCTGGCTGTGAGCGCCGGGCAGCCGGAAAGCAGAGCAGTGACGTCACCGCTCTGCTTTCCGGCCGCTGTGCTCACAGCCAGACCAGAGAAGCAGAGCGCCGAGGACAGACAGCGGTAGGTAAGTATGTAGTGGTTGTTTTTTTTACTTTAACGATGGTAACCAGGGTAAACATCGGGTTACTAAGCGCGGCCCTGCGCTTAGTAACCCGATGTTTACCCTGGTTACCAGCGAAGACATCGCTGAATCGGTGTCACACACGCCAATTCAGCGATGTCTGCGGGGAGTCCAGCGACCAAATAAAGTTCTGGACTTTCTTCCCCGACCAGCGACAGCACAGCAGGGGCCTGATCGCTGCTGCCTGTCACACTGGACGATATCGCTAGCGAGGACGCTGCAACGTCACGGATCGCTAGCGATATCGTCTAGTGTGACGGTACCTTAAGAATATAAGATACAGCGGTCTGTCAATTACTGAGCTCAATTCCCTTAATATCTGTGGATGAATGCCATCAGGGTTTGGGGATTTGTCAATGTTTTATTTTTCTCAGACGCAGGCGAACTTCTTGTGTTAAATTAGTTATATCAGATGGTGACCTTTTTTGCCTTCTTGAATGATCCCTGGAACAGTCAGTTCATTGGTGAACATGGATGCAAAGTGCATATCTAATATCTCAGCCTTTTCTTTGTCCTCTATAATTATCTTATTGTTGTATTTTAAGAGGCTGATATCATATTTTTTTTCTTTTTCACATTGAGGTATTTATCTAATTTTTGTGGATTACTTAATGTTGCTGGCAATTTTGTTTCTCTGTTGATAAGTTAGCTAGCTTGTTTTCTTTTTTTACATTTGTTATTGAGATCTATATACTCCTGAAATGCTAATTCTGTATTGTCGGACTGCAAGATTTTGAATGTGCTTTGTTTTAATCTTATTAAACTTTGTTCTGTCTTATTTATCCAAAATGGTTCCTTTTTATTTCGGGACATTTTATTGCCTGAAGGTGTAAATTTTCTAGATGATTCTAGTAATATATCCTTAAACATGCCCCATTTATGGTCATTATCCCCAGTTACCATAACATGGTCCCAGTCTACACAATTAAGCTCTTCCCTTAATTTGTTGAAATAAGCTTTCCTAAGGTTTCAAGATTTGCATTTCCCTTTTTGAATGTTTGATTGAAAAGTACTTTGAAACTTACCATATTATGGTCTCTGCATCCCAAATGCTCCCTGACCTGTAGATCTGAAATTGCATTTGGTCTATTAGACAGGACCAGATCGAGCAGATTATCTCCCCTGGTTGGTTCATCTAGCAGATGAGAGAGGTAATTGTCTTGAACTGGGGATAAGAACTTGCAGCTTTTAGCACAACCAGAACATTCCATGTCTTATTAAATGTCTGGATAGTTAAAATTCCCCATAATAATGACCCTAATATTATTCACTGTCTTTTTAATTTGTTGCAGCATTTCATCCGCTACCTGTTTAGCTATATTAGGAGGCTTGTAGCAAACTCCAATTAGTAGATTTCCATTATTGCCTTCCCCATGTACATTTACCTCATTGTGGGCGTGCGCTAGCGATGCGTCCTCCATAGAAAGTAATGGCGGCATTAACGGACTACGTTACATCGCGTTATGCCACGGTGTAACATAGTCCATTTAACGGGTCACATTAACGCAGTGTGAACCCAGCCTAAACTCTAGATAGCTCTCAGCCAAACGATAGTTTGTTCTGGCGACAGCTATTTTGCTTGCCTCCTACATACACAGGAGTTCTCTCTCTGCTGACTGCTCCTGAATTCTCTGAAAGCCATAGACAGACATCCCTGGTAGCATCTTATCTCAAGGAGAACAAAAGAATCAGCAGTCTGAAATTGGTTATGCCGGATCCTTATCTCCCCCAACAATTATTTCTCAAGGACTCACAATACGAAATATACTGTCAGCTGAACACAGCCTTTTGGCTTAAGGTACCTTCACACTAAACGACGCTGCAGCGATCCAGACAATGATCCGGATCGCTGCAGCGTCGCTGTTTGGTCGCTGGAGAGCTGTCACACAGACCGCCCTCCAGCGACCAACAATGCCGGTAACCAGGGTAAACATCGGGTTACTAAGCGCAGGGCCGCGCTTAGTAACCCGATGTTTACCCTGGTTACCATCCTAAAAGTAAAAAAAACAAACGCTTCATACTTACCTTCCGCTGTCTGTCCCCGGCGCTGTGCTTCTCTGTACTGGCTGTGAGCACAGCGGCCGGAAAGCAGAGCGGTGACGTCACCGCTCTGCTTTCCGGCCGCTGTGCTCACAGTGAGTACAGGAAAGCAGAGCGCCGGGGACAGACAGCGGAAGGTAAGTATGAAGCGTTTGTTTTTTTTACTTTTAGGATGGTAACCAGGGTAAACATCGGGTTACTAAGCGCGGCCCTGTGCTTAGTAACCCGATATTTACCCTGGTTACCAGCGAAGACATCGCTGAATCGGTGTCACACACGCCGATTCAGCGATGTCAGCGGGAGATCCAGCGACCAAAGAAAGTTCTGGCCTTTCTGCCCCGACCAGCGATATCACAGCAGGATTCTGATCGCTGCTGCGTGTCAAACTGAACGATATCGCTAGCCAGGACGCTGCAACGTCACGGATCGCTAGCGATATCGTATAGTGTGAAGGTACCTTTACACAAAGTTAGGGATTTGGAGCAGGAGAAATCACTGCTTTCTCTTTCCCATTCAAGTAAAGCAAACACGAAATTGCCAATTTCCAGTAGAAAAAGGTTATAAAACACTCTCATCTAGTATTAGAAATTGTACCTTACAAGGACCTGTTAGAACCCGATGATACTTTCCACTCATTTTCTTCAAAACAGCCAACATTAAACTGTTCCACCTTAACTATTATGCAATATGCTCATCTTCTTAAAGCTACGGTCAGCTATCCCTAACCATCAAACCACCCAGGGATTTCCCCTTGCCTGGGAAGCTCTGGGCTGAAAAGAAGACCCCTAGAACACTCATTTCTCTGATAAATAAACAAACAGCCTCTCTCTCTCCACCCATAGGGTCCCTCACTTTGCCAAAATGGGAACAAGATCCTAAAGAGGTTGCCCCCTTTCAGAAAATCTTGAATGCACTTTATATAAAACAAACAAACAAGCTTTAGTCATCTGACCTCAGCCCCTGCTCCTGGTGTCCATAATTAGATGCGGTGCTGTTATCAAGTCAGCATCATGGCAGCCAATCAGTGAGCTTGGGGACTTTGCCCGTGTAGATGGAAAGCCCCCCCCCCCGCTCAATACTGCTGAGCTCACAGACTGGCTGCTGCACTTTTGACATGACTTCAACACGATATCCAGTACCAAACATCAGAAACAGTGGCATCATTGCTGGACCTGAGGACCTCAAATAAAGTGAGGTTTGTATTTTAATTTAAAAAAATTAACCCCGATACCAAGATTTTCTTAAATGGGACAACCCTTTTACCTACACTTTATCACTCCTACAAATCAAACATTTGTCCAAGGGCCGAAAAAGCCACCTCTCGCTGCATACATTTACGAGTAGGTTCTTATAAAATACTCTCCAGGTGATATCTGACTTAGATTAAACTAATATAAATGTGCTGTCCCACAACAATGTGTGCTGGAGATGCAATTCAGCCAAGAGAACCTTCTTACATATTTGGTGGGACTGCAACATGTTAGGGCATGTTAGGTTAGGCTATGGGTTGAACTAGATGGACTTATAGTCTTCCTTCAACCTTAATAACTATGTAACTATGTAACCTATTACAAATATTTTTACAAACAGGTCTTCAAATTAATTAACTCTATGTGTGGCTTGAAACTCCTCTGTGTTCTCCGAACAGGCCCCCCTCTCAATTTTTTTCTCCAAACACCCTAAGCCAACACGTCATCATCTTTAGACCTCCACCGGCAGCAGGCCTTTTTCCACTACACTAAAAATCCTCATAAATCCCTTCTACTCATCCTTTGATTAATAAAGTTAGTCAAATTTTTAGATTAGGAGAATTATCACGTGTCTAATTTTCAGCTCTTTGCACAACCTGTTTGAGATAGCTGTTAAAAGGCATAAAGTCACCAATGTTTGTCACTTTTTATTTAAAATAATAAATAGATGCTTAAAATTAAACTGATAGCTAGTCCTGTATCATCTACACAAATTACTACTAATGATGTCATAAAAGGTTCTAAAAGGTTTATTAACGTCCTGGTGCATGGCAACTACTCTGCTACCACTGACGGATAATGGTTTAATTGTGTTTAACCTTTGCTTCTGGCTGTTTGTATATCAGATGAATATAAACTAGGCTGTATAACAGAATTAAAAAAATATAAAGGGACGAAAAGAAAAAAAATATTATATTACAATGTTTTCAATATAACAAATTAACCTCATAAAGACCAGGCAATTTTTCAGTTTTGTGCCCTTATTTTTCCTTCCCCCTTCTTCCATACCTTTTTCAACTTTTCACACAGTCTTATGAGCTCTTGCGTTTTCGTAAGATAAGTTTGAATGACACCATTTTTTTTATCATGGAATGTACTGAAAAGTGGGTAAAAAATTCCAAGTGCAGTGAAATGGTTAAAAAAACAATTCCACCAATGAGAATTGGGTTTTGTTTTTATGCAACTAATTTAGCAGTAAAAATGACCGGGCACCATGATTCTCCAGATTAATGTCATTATAACAGTGTCAAACTTTTAAGGTTTTCCTATACTTAAGTATAAAAATTCAGAACGTTGTAAAAAGAATAAAAACATTGGTCAGTCTCACCATTTTCCCGATACTTGCAATTTTTTAATTGTTTCATAGATGGACTTGAATGAGGGCTTCTTTTTTGTGTGTTAGGCAAATGTATTTATTGGTAACAATTTCGGGGTGTTTTGTTCAGTTTTTATTGCTTGCTTTGTGGGAATTGTGGTGATCAAAAAAAGCCAATTCTGGAGTTTCAATTTTATTTTTTTATGTTTCAGTATGTGCCATTTGGGATAAATATATTTATATTTTATTTTTTTCAGCATTTATGCAAGCATCAGAATCTGATATATTCATTTCATTTTTTTACATTTCGCTAACTACATTTGGGGAAAAGAAAGGGATATTTAAAATGTTGCATTTTTTAACATTTGTTAAAAATGTTCAATATTTTTTCCGTTTTAAAATTTGTGCAATACCTTCTGATCCCTCGATTGCTTATGCAATACATTGCAATACAATGGTATTACAATGTATTGCAAAACTTACGATCCCCTATGAAGGCCAGACTGTGATCTCAGGTGAATGACATATAGGCCTTCGGAAATGGCAATTTATTGGCACCTGCAATAGCTACATGCAGAGTGCCACCATGCTGAAGCCTGTTAAATGCTGCTGTCATGCCTGAAGTCTGCATTTAAGAGGTTAAAATGGTGCGTCAGCTGCCAGCTATGCAACACAACTGGTGTCCATGATGATGAATAAATTGCATAAGTAAAAATGGTCTAACATTCACAAACACACATAAATATTTATAATAATAATCTATTTGTATAGCGCCAGCATATTCCGCAGCGCTTTACAGTTTGCGCACATCATCATTGCTATCCCCGATGGGGCTCACAATTTACATTCCCTATCATTATGTTCTTGGAATGTGGTAGGAAAGCGGAGGAAACCCACACAAACACGGGGAGAACATACAAACTCCATGCAGATGTTGTCCTTGGTGCGATATGAACCCAGGACCCCAGCGCTGCAGTGCTAACCACTGAGCCACCATGCTGCCCCTGCACACACACACTATATATATGTGTGTGTGTGTGTGTGTAATGTGTTTAGCAGAGTTAATGTGAATTGATTCCCAGGACCCAGTCCATAGTCTGTGGCTGCTGGATGGGAACACTAACAATTGCCTTCTGAGTCTCTGATGCTGCTGGTCTGTTGGTTGGTGTCTGCGCTGCTGACATTATGTCAAAGTCTGAGCGAGTTCATGGCACAATTCGCTCAGAGTCACTTCTCGCACCGATTTGCTGCTGTGCTGTTGACATCACGTCAGTGTTGCAGATAACAAAAGACACCAGTGTAGCGGCGAAGACTCAGTGCTGGATCTGGGGATGGTGATTGAGGCCGGCACTGAGGTGACACTTGCGAGTGCAATACGAGAGGCTCGTGTGAGTCTCTCGCCTCAATACCCGGCCCTGCCGCCGGCACTCGAGACCGGAGTGTTCGGATGCATGTATTTCTATGCAGCTGAACGCTCCAATCCTGAGTGCAGGCGGCCGTGCGGTTATTGAGGTGAGAAACTCACACGAGCCTCTCGTATTGCACGCAAAAGGAAAATTTGCTTCTTGTGAACAAACTGTGCCCAAAGCAACTGGTTTTCTGAAAACAGAAAACCCCTTTAATGTTCATTCACCCCCTGATACAGTTTGCATTGGCCCAAGTAAAAGGTGAATAAACGAACACAGATGAACTTGAGATATCGTCGATTTGTGCTCATTGCGTGATTAAATCTTCCATTGTAATTTCTGGACATACCATATTAAGAGGGAACGTTTTACACTTTTCCACTGACAATTAAAAAAATGGTTTCATTCAATATGAAGTAGATTATACGGTCAGGCCACATTCCCACCTTCAGTATTTGGTCATTATTTTACATCAGTATTTGTAAGCCAAAACCAGGAGTGGAACAATCGGAGGGAAAGTAGAATAGGAACACGTCCCCACTTCTGTATTTATCACCCACTCCTCATTTTGGCTTAGGCCGGCGTCACACTAGCGAGTTTTACGGATGTATGAGAGGCGCAGAAAATACGAATTGCACACGGTACAATGATTCTCTATGGCCCAACTCCTATCTGCCGTATTTTACGTATCCGTATTATACGGTCTTGTACGGCCATAGAAAATCGCAGCATGCTGTGTTTGTCAGCGTATTGCGCAAAAAATCCGCCAATGAAAGTCAATGGGGGTGAGAAAAATACGGATTACACACGGACCAACAGTGTAAATACGCATTGGTGTTCTATAGAAAAGCCGGTATTTCAGTGCGGTGTACAGTAAAATCACACTGACAGGTTAGACTAGAATAGGTAGAATTAATGTCTACACATAGTATAGGTATATATATATATATATATATACTGTATGTCAGTGAGACACATATATGTATATGTATTTATATTTAATACAGCGCTAGATAGCTTAAAAGCAGGCAATTCAATTGCCGGCTTTTCCTATCTCCTTCTCAAACCTGACATGATATGAGACATTAAATTTATTCTAAGTGTATATACTGAGTTTAAACTCAGTATATACACTTAGAATAAATTTAATGTACATTATTATTTCAATAAATCATTGTGAAACAATTATATTTTTTAATTTTTATTTATATAAGAGAATAGATGGCATGCCAATCAAATATGCTGCCATTTGTCGCTCCTTCATGTGGGGGCATATAGAGAAGTAGAGCATTAGCCAGGACTAGGGCGCTATCACCCTTTGCGTGTGTGGCTGCAGCAACTTGGCCTTAAAGGGTTAAGTTGCTGGGTCGCTGTAGCACATGACCCCCGGAGACAGCCTGAGTAAGGTGCCGTCCGGAGGGTCAGGGTGGGAAGATGCGCCTGTACATTGTTCCATATGGCGTGATATAATATATTGAATGGGTATTTAACCCGGGTCCCGTTGTGAGGAGTGTAAAGCGAAGTAAATTAATCTATGGGAGGATGTGAGAATCCTCAGCCAGTTTTTTGCCGATTTGCGCATGCGTGGTCTGGGTGCTCTCCTACAAGGAGCACTATGGGAAGAGAAATAAGCCCCAACAAATATGGCGCTGACTCGCGCAGGCGCGATGTGAATATGCCGTACAGACTAGATGATTGGCCGGCCATCTATCTTGCAGTAGTGACGTAGTCAGACATGCGCAGTAGGCATTATGAGACGCCGAAGAGAATGGCGTCCTCCACGCAGAGCATGTGTCCACGGAGCAAAGTAAGAGGCACTGTACAGTTATGTAGCATATATATGTATTAATTGCACAAGATATATTGCACATATGCACTTTATAATTGAGAAACACTGAATTGAATGTATAAGGTGAAACACAATTAAGGATGATTGAGCCATGTATAAAGGGCACAGAGACTTACTCACTGCTTGAGAAAAGCTCATTGCGAGCTGAAACGTTGCCACAATATGTGGGTAAATTAAACCCTGCACGTTTTTTGACATTTGCTATGGAGTGCTGCCTCATTTTTGGATATTTATATATGTATATATATATATATACATATATATATATATATGTCAGTAGACACATATATATATATATATATATTAATATTTCTTCCAGTGCGAGATAGCTTTAAAGCCGGTAATTCAATTACCGGCTTTTGCTCTCTCCTTCCTAAACCCGACATGATATGAGACCTGGTTTACATACAGTAAACCATCTCATATCCCCCTTTTTTTTGCATATTCCACACTACTAATGTTAGTAGTGTGCATATGCAAAATTTGGCCGTTCTATCTACTAAATTTAAGGGTTAAATGGCGGAAAAAATTGGCGTGGGCTCCCGCGCAATTTTCTCCGTCAGAGTAGTAAAGCCAGTGACTGAGGGCAGATATTAATAGCCTGGAGAGGGTCCATGGTTATTGGCCCCCCCGGCTAAAAACACCTGCCCCCAGCCACCCCAGAAAAGGCACATCTGGAAGATGCGCCTATTCTGGCACTTGGCCACTCTCTTCCCATTCCGGTGTAGCGGTGGGATATGGGGTAATGAAGGGTTAATGCCACCTTGCTATTGTAAGGTGACATTAAGCCAAATTAATAATGGAGAGGCGTCAATTATGACACCTATCCATTATTAATCCAATACTAGTAAAGGGTTAAAAAAAATACACAAACACATTATTAAAAATTATTTTAATTAAATAAAAACAAAGGTTGTTGTAATATTTTATTCAACGCCCAATCCAATCACTGAAGACCATCGATCTGTAACAAAAAAAAACAAAAAAACAACAATATACATACCTTCCTAAGATCTGTAAAGTCCCACGATGTAAATCCATCTGAAGGGGTTAAAATATTTTGCAGCCACGAGCTTTGCTAATGCAGCGTTGTTCGTGGCTGCAAAACCCCGGGGAATGAAGGTAAAGTAGGTCAATTACCTAAATTTACCTTCATTTGCGGTGAGGCGCCCTCTGCTGGTTGTTCCTAGATCGTGGGAATTTTCCTAGAAAGCTCCCAGGCTCGAGTTCATAAGAGGCGCCCTCTGCTGGTTGTCCTCATATGAACTCGAGCCTGGGAGCTTTCTAGGAAAGTTCCCACGATCTAGGAACAACCAGCAGAGGGCGCCTCACCGCAAATGAATGTAAATATAGGTCATTGACCTACTTTACCTTCATTCCCCGGGGTTTTGCAGCCACGAACAACGTTGCATTAGCAAAGCTCGTGGCTGCAAAATATTTTAACCCCTTCAGATGGATTTACATCGTTGGACTTTACAGATCTGCGGAAGGTAAGGATATTGTTGGTTTATTATGTTTTTTTGTTACAGACCGAGGGTCTTCAGTGATTGGATTGGGCGTTGAATAAAATATTACAACAACCTTTGTTTTTATTTCAGTAAATTAATTTTTGATAATGTGTTTGTGTATTTTTTTAACCCTTTACTAGTATTGGATTAATAATGGATAGGTGTCATAATTGACGCCTCTCCATTATTAATTTGGCTTAATGTCACCTTACAATAGCAAGGTGGCATTAACCCTTCATTACCCCATATCCCACCGCTACACGGGAATGGGAAGAGAGAGGCTAAGTGCCAGAATAGACGCATCTTCCAGATGTGCCTTTTCTGGGGTGGCTGGGGGCAGGTGTTTTTAGCCAGGGGGGGGGGGCAATAACCATGGACCCTCTCCAGGCTATTAATATCTGCCCTCAGTCACTGGCTTTACTACTCTGGCGGAGAAAATTGCGCGGGAGCCTCGCCAATTTTTTCCGCCATTTAACCCTTTAATTTAATAGCTAGAACGGCCAAATTTTGCATAGACACACTACTAACATTAGTAGTGTGGAATATGCAAAAAAAAATGGTGATATGAGATGGTTTACTGTATGTAAACCAGTTCTCATATCATGTCGGGTTTAGGAAGGAGATAGCAAAAGCCAGTAATTGAATTACCGGCTTTAAAGCCATCTAGCGCTGGATGAAATATTAATATATATACATATATGTGTCTACTGACATATATATATATATATATACCTATTCTATGTGTACACATTTATTCTACCTATTCTTCTGTAAGCTGTCAGTGTGATTTTACTGTACACCGCAATGAATTACCGGCTTTTCTCTCTAACACCGCTGCGTATTTCTCGCAAGTCACACTGCTGGTCCGTGTGTGATCCGTATTTTTCAGGCTTCCATAGACTTTCATTGGCGTATTTCTTGCGCAGTACGGTGACAAACGCAGCATGCTGCGATTTTCTACGGCCGTAGAAAGCCGTATAATACGGATCAGTAAAATACGGCAGATAGGAGCAGGGGCATAGAGAATAATTGGGACGTTTGTTTTGCGAGTTTTACGGACGTATTTTCTGCGCTCATATGTCCGTAAAACTCGCAAGTGTGACGGCAGCCTCACACTCTTGCCACATACAGACATCCGTGAGTCACGTACGAGCTCTATCTGTGATTTTCATAGGTTCAACATGTACCCATTATAATCTATGGAGCTGTTCATATGTATGTGTTTTTAGCGAACCTAGTGGTCTGCAAAAAATCATGGCGACGTGTCTGTTTTTGAGTGTTTGGAATAAAACTTTTATTGGTTTTAATTTAACCCATTTACCATTTTGTGTTTTTTTCATTTTTTTTCCTTCCCTTCTTCAAAACTTTTTTATTTTTCCATCAATATAGCCGGATGAGGGCTTGTTTTTTTAGGGTGAGTTGTCCTTTTGAATTACACATTTGATTCTGTCTTTATAGTGTACTGGAAAACAGGAAAAAAAATCAAAGTGGGCTGAATTTGCACAAAAAAGTACAATTCTGTCATTGTTATTTGGGTTTTTTATCTATCATGTTCACTATATGGTAAAACTGACCTGGCAGCATGATTCTCCATGTCAGTATGAGTACACAGATACCAAACAAGTTTTTTTATTTAAGTGGTGAAAAAAATTCAGAAATTTGCATTTTTCTTGATCTGGGTTTGGGCGAGGGCTCATTGTTTACGCCCTGAACTGACATTTTCATTGATACCATTTTGGAACAGATACAATGTTTTGATCGCCTCTATACATTCTATTGCAATGTTGCGTGGGACAGAAGAACGTATTTCTGGCATTTTAATTTTTTTCTTGTTATGCCGTTTACCGATCGGATTCATTTACCGTATATACTCGAGTATAAGCCGAGATTTTCAGCCCAAATTTTTGGGCTGAAAGTGCCCCTCTCGGCTTATACTCGAGTCAATGTGGGTGGCAGGGTCGGCGGGTGAGGGGGTGAGGGCGCTGAGGTATACTTACCTAGTCCCAGCGATCCTCGCGCTGTCCCTGCCGTCCCACAGGCTTCTGTGCTGCAGCTTCTTCCCCTCTTCAGCGGTCACGTGGGACCGCTCATTAGAGATATGAATAAGCGGCTCCACCTCCCATAGGGGCGGAGCCGCCTATTCATTCCTCTAATCAGCGGTGCCGGTGACCGCTGACAGGAAGAGCTGCGGCACCGAAGACCAGGCAGAGGGACAGCGCGAGGATCGCCAGGACTAGGTAAGTATAGCATATTCACCTGTCCTCGTTCCAGCCGCCGGGCGCCGCTCCATCTTCCCGGCCGGCGCCTCCATCTTCCCGGCGTCTGCGCTCTGACTGTTCAGGCAGAGGGCGCGATGACGCATACAGTGTGCGCGGCGCCCTCTGCCTGATCAGTCAGAGCAGAGACGCCGGGAAGATGGAGGCGCCGGAACGAGACGCCGGGAGCTGCAATCAAGGGAGGTGAGTATGTGTTTTTTTTTTTTATTGCAGCAGCGGCGGCAGAGATTTCTATGGGGCACAATGAACGGTGCAGAGCACTGTATATGGCACAGCAATGGGGCAAAATGAACGGAGCAGAGCACCGTATATGGGCACAGATATGGGGCACAATGAACGGTGCAGAGCACTGTATATGGCACAGCAATGGGGCACAATGAACGGTGCAGAGCACCGTATATGGCACAGCAATGGGGCACAATGAACGGTGCAGAGCACCGTATATGGGCACAGATATGGGGCACAATGAACGGTGCAGAGCACCGTATATGGCACAGCAATGGGGCACAATGAACGGTGCAGAGCACCGTATATGGGCACAGCAATGGGGCACAATGAACGGTGCAGAGCACCGTATATGGACACAGATATGGGGCACAATGAACGGTGCAGAGCACCGTATATGGCACAGCAATGGGGCACAATGAACGGAGCAGAGCACCGTATATGGGCACAGATATGGGGCACAATGAACGGTGCAGAGCACTGTATATGGCACAGCAATGGGGCACAATGAACGGTGCAGAGCACCGTATATGGCACAGCAATGGGGCACAATGAACGGTGCAGAGCACCGTATATGGCACAGCAATGGGGCACAATGAACGGTGCAGAGCACTGTATATGGCACAGCAATGGGGCACAATGAACGGTGCAGAGCACTGTATATGGCACAGCAATGGGGCACAATGAACGGTGCAGAGCACCGTATATGGCACAGCTATGGGGCACAGCTATGGGGAAATAATGAACGGTGTAGAGCACTATAAGGCACAGCTATGGGGAAATAATGATCTATTTTTATTTTTGAAATTCACCGGTAAATGCTGCATTTCCACCCTAGGCTTATACTCGAGTCAATAAGTTTTCCCAGTTTTTTGTGGCAAAATTAGGGGGGTCGGCTTATACTCGGGTCGGCTTATACTCGAGTATATACGGTACTTTATGTTTTGATAGATCTGACTTTTACGAAACACAGCCATACCAAAAATGTGTATTTTTTATTGTTTTATTTTCAATGAGGCAGTAGGAGGGTGATTTAAAGTTTTGTGGGGGGGTTTTACATTTTAAAATCTTTAGTTTTTAACTTTTTACTTTATTTAATAGTCCCGTTAGAAGACTTGAAGCTGCGCTCGTCCAAGATCACAATCTCCTATGAACGCTGGCCACCGTGGCGTTCACAGGAGTATTGCAAAGACAGGCATGGCGGTCCTCAGTAGACCCCCAGCTTTTATGACAACCCATTGGTGAACTGCAATCACATGGGGCGCCGATGGATGGGATGAATGACTCTTCTGGCTTACACCTGTTAAATCCCACTGTCAGTGATTGACATGGGGATTTATGTGGTTAACGGCTATGGGTGTAGCCGTTAACCACATGATGTGAATAACACATGATGACTGACTAAAGTGATAGAGAAGACGCAGAGAGTAATAAATCATCTGTTGCTTCTCTAGGGGGACTCTGGCATTGACTGACAGCCGGATCTCCGCTACCATAGCTACATGATCGCATGTAGATGCATCATAATGCAGAGTAGGAGAAGGACCGCTTGGACTTAAGGTACCTTCACATTCAGCAACTTTACAACGAGAACGACAACGATCCGTGACGTTGCAGCGTCCTGGATAGCGATCTCGTTGTGTTTAACATGCAGCAGCGATCTGGATCCCGCTGTTATATCACTGATCGGAGCTAGAAGTCCAGAACTTTATTTCGTCGCCAGGTCGGCGTGTATCGTCATGTTTGAAATCAAAAGCAACGATGCCAGCAACGTTTTACATGGAGCTAACAACCAGCGAGAACAATAAGTGAGTCGCCGTTACGTCACTGGATCGCTCCTGCATCGTTCTGGAGCTGCTGTGTTTGACGTCTCTACAGCGACCTAAACAGCGACGCTCCAGCGATCGGCTCGTTGTCTATATCGCTGCAGCGTCGCTGAGTGTGACGGTATCTTTATAAAATCTATGGGAGGTCCTGATGCAGTTAACACATTGTTGGTGACTTCTTTCTAAACAAAACAGTAACTGTGCCACTGTTTCATTGCTTTTTAAATTCACGCTATTCATCGTTGTGCACAAATAATGTGTTATTTTGATTGAGTGAATCAGTATGGCAAAGCAACAACAAAATTCAAATTTATATAGGTTTTTTTTTACAAGAAATTTACACTTTGAAAAAATATTTTATTGTAGTCATTTTAAAATATTTAAGTTTTCAGGTGTGACGGCTTCTTTTTTTTTATGACAAGCTGTAGTTTTCAATGGTACCATCATGTGGTACATATGATTTTTGAGCACTTATTGTTATACTCTTTGGGGACAACACCAACAAAAACATACAGTAATTCTAAGCTTTTTTTTATTTTTTCAAAACATTTTTTACCAGTAGGTATAATTGAAAAGTTGAGGAAAGAAAAAAAAAAAAGTTGTTCCAGCTCCATATTCTTAAAAATCCAGGCTTGAAACTTTATTGTGCCAATGTAAAAACAGTGGATACATGCTCTCCGGCCGCACACCGGGACACAGACAGCGACGCGTTTCGATCCCTAAGGATCTTTATCAAAGCTGTATACATGTAATTGTGTGCTCATTATATAAGACCTAATGACCAATGCAAAACCAGCAAGTGGTCACATGATCCAGCACAAGGTCCTTCAGATGAAAAAGGACTCCAGATCATCGCACATAACTTGACAAATTAAACATATAATAATAGAAATAAACAAGAAAAATTAATTCTTAAAACCATAACAAAACACATGCAAATAACATTAATAATGAAACATCAGTTCACTACGTTTGTTGAGACCTGCAGGAAACCGGGTGTTGAGATAATAGATCCAAAAAGCCTCACGAGTGTGAAGCAATCGTCTCATGTCTCCACCCCATGTTGGTTTGTTAACCCTTTCAATTCCCTGTACTCTGAAGAATTGAGTGCTGCGAGCATGGACTGAAATAAAGTGCTTCGAAGCCGCAGAAATAGTGCGAGTTGAATTGCCAGTGTGACCAATGTCATACAAATGTTCACCTACCCGAACTTTTAATCTGCGTGACGTGCATCCCACATATGATAACTGGCACATGGTGCAATCGATTTTATAAATAACAAAATCGGTGTTGCAATTAATATATTGTTTGATATAAAAATTTTGGGAATTATCGCTACTATGAAACATTTTCGTGATATTCGCATGTGCACAAGTCCTACATTTATTAGAGCCACATTTAAAGAAACCATTATAGTCAAGCCATGTTCTACTCCTCTGACTCTTAGTACAAAACAAACTTGGCGAAATTCTATTACCTATAGAGGGGGCTTTCCTAGCCACAACATTAACGCCAGTTTGTAAAATTCTAGCCAAACTTTCATCTTCTTCTAAAATTGGGAGAAATTTATTAATAATGCCCTTAATCTGATGGAACTGAGGGCTAAATTGAAAGCAAACATAAGGTTTGCCGGCATCACGAGGAGCTGACGGCATATTTGGCTTGCGAACAATAAGATCCTCCCGTTTCTTATGACTAACAATTTCTTGCGCCCTATTCAAAGTCCAATCTGGGTAGTGGCGACGTTTAAGTTTGCTCGATACCAGATTCAATTCTCTCTGTAAATCGCAGTTATTACTGCAATTACGTTTGACTCTGACATATTCTCCTACCGGAACAGAACGAATTGTATGCCTGGGGTGGCCACTGCTAGCGTGCAGAATAGTGTACCCACTAAGTGACTTGTGATGTGTATTTGTTGAAATTAAACAATTGGCAACACCACTCAAACTGAGATCCAAAAATTGAACATGGCTAGAATCTTGTCTATAAGTGAAACATATATTATATGCATTCGAATTCAAATAATTCACAAATTCCGGTATGGCAGATACATCGGCACCCCAAATAATGAGCAAATCATCGATGTATCTGCCATACCAGACTAGACAAGACAAAAATGGATTAGAGACAGAAAAAATAAACTCATACTCCCAAAATGCCATGACAAGGTTAGCCAGGGAAGGTGAAAATTTAGCACCCATGGCCACACCAGATTTCTGTAAAAAAAATTGACCATTGAAAGAAAAAAAATTATGTGTCATGAGAAAAAAAGTGGCCTGTAAAATAAAGTTTTTTAGATCACTTGAATAATCACTAAATCCATCTAAATGAAATTGAAGGGCACGCATTGCCAAATCATGTGGAATACATGTATACAACGAGATTACGTCACAACATAGCCAAGAATAACTGGAAAGCCACAATTTGTCCGAGAAAACATTGAGCACCTCCTTAGAGTCTTTAATGTGTCCAGGAATTCTGCATACAAGAGGATGAAGTACTGAATCAACCCATTCCCCCAAATGCTCATTGGCTGAGCCAATGTCGGAGACTATAGGCCTCATAGGTGGAATGGCATGAGTCTTATGGACTTTGGGAAGTCCATGTAAAATCCGACATACCGGATCTGTAACAATCAAATAATCCATTTGTTTTTTTGAAAGCACACCAAGGCTGAAACCTTCCCTGATGATAATGTCTATTTGTTCTTTGAATTTGGTTGACGGATTGGAGCTCAGTTTATCATAGGTGGACGTGTCCGAAAGCAATTCCATAATTTTACAACAATAGTCAGATGAATTCATAACCACCACCAATCCCCCCTTGTCTGACATTTTGATTATGACGTCCTCCATCTCCTTCAATTCCTGTAATGCTCGCCATTGTTTGCTTGAAAAATTCCTAGTGTTGTAATTGTAGGTAGTGGATGACATGCTGTTACTCAACTTTTTTAATTCCTTTTCCACAATTTCCTGAAACCTGTCCATGCACTCGGATCTGGCATGGACAGGATAAAAATATGGATTTTTAGTTGTAAAATCAGGAGATTGATTAATAGTAGGAATATTAAGGTGATCCTCTGTATTGAGAGACTGTAAGGTTACCAAAGACATTTGTTCGGAAAAATTAATGCCCAAAAATTCATTATCGGGGACCTCATGATGATTAATATTATCCCCTGGATCTACATCATTGGTATTATCCAAAAAATGCTTTTTAACAGTCAAATTACGCACAAATTTATTGACATCAAGAATGGTAGCAAATAAGTCAAATTTCTGGTTAGGCACAAAATTAAGACCTAAGGAAAGAACTTCCAATTGGTCCGATGTAAGACTTCTTGAAGATAGATTTAAGACATTGTCGTTGTTGGTAATACTCATTTGAAAAGACGTCTCCTGCGACGGGTCATAACTCCATAGCCTTCTGCGGTGCTTCCTACCGCCCCGCCTTTTACGTTTTTTGAATGTCGAAAAAACTTCTTTCTTCCAATGGTAGAAGTTTCTCCAGAAGACAAATCCGAGACACTGCGATTATTATCCGAAGAGTCAGGATCGGAAGAATTAAAGTTGACATGCGGTTTGGCTGCTGGTTGTTTATGACTGGCTGAGCTGTTTTTCAAAATAGATCTAGGAGTCCTATTGCCGCTCTCCCATTGGCCCCAATCGTAAACCTTCTTTGTGGCATAGTCATTTAAATCACGGGCAAATTTCCTTCTTTTTCTTTCCATTATGTCATCCTCTAATGTACTGACATTGTCATGCATCTTGCTGACAAGTGAATCAAAGTGCACAGTTGTCTTAAACTGAACCAAGGATGTATTAATGACTTCTATCTCCTGCTGGACTTCTTTCAATTTAGTATCCTCATATTTAATTATCAGTTTCATGAGGTTCAGAGAACAATTGCTCAGAACAGTATTCCATTCCTCCATAAATTCTGTTGAAAAAACCGTAGTGGGTAACTTCTTAATGCGTAGTCCTCTCGGGACCATATCCTTAGAAATATAATTATTTAGAGTTGTTTGATCCCACCATATTTTCGTTTCTTGCAGCAAAAGTTTCTCCAATTTATTTAAACCCTCATGCAAGTCTGGGGCCACATTCAATCCATCTGTCTCATTAGAGAACACTTGCGCAGCCTTCTGAGATCTATCTCTACTCAAATTCGTAGCCATAGTGAACAAAAAAATATTTAAAATGCAATGATAATAATAATAATAATAATAATTTTATTTATATAGCGCCAACATATTCCGCAGCGCTTTACAAATTATAGAGGGGACTTGTACAGACAATAGACATTACAGCATAACAGAAATACAGTTCAAAACAGATACCAGGAGGAGTGAGGGCCCTGCTCGCAAGCTTACAAACTATTGATAACAAGAAAAGACAAAAATGTCCGTCTCGTGTGCTGCATACAATTTGCAACAACACTGTGTGCCAAATAAAACAAGAGCAACACAACTCGGGAGCAACGGCGATCAAAATAGTAGAAAACAGCTAAAATAGACACAGCCAGCTCACCAAGCAGCCACCGCAGGTGCACGGAACGCCACGTAGATCAGCGTAGTCATCAGATGAGGAAAGAAAAAAAAAAAGTTGTTCCAGCTCCATATTCTTAAAAATCCAGGCTTGAAACTTTATTGTGCCAATGTAAAAACAGTGGATACATGCTCTCCGGCCGCACACCGGGACACAGACAGCGACGCGTTTCGATCCCTAAGGATCTTTATCAAAGCTGTATACATGTAATTGTGTGCTCATTATATAAGACCTAATGACCAATGCAAAACCAGCAAGTGGTCACATGATCCAGCACAAGGTCCTTCAGATGAAAAAGGACTCCAGATCATCGCACATAACTTGACAAATTAAACATATAATAATAGAAATAAACAAGAAAAATTAATTCTTAAAACCATAACAAAACACATGCAAATAACATTAATAATGAAACATCAGTTCACTACGTTTGTTGAGACCTGCAGGAAACCGAGTGTTGAGATAATAGATCCAAAAAGCCTCACGAGTGTGAAGCAATCGTCTCATGTCTCCACCCCGTGTTGGTTTGTTAACCCTTTCAATTCCCTGTACTCTGAAGAATTGAGTGCTGCGAGCATGGACTGAAATAAAGTGCTTCGAAGCCGCAGAAATAGTGCGAGTTGAATTGCCAGTGTGACCAATGTCATACAAATGTTCACCTACCCGAACTTTTAATCTGCGTGACGTGCATCCCACATATGATAACTGGCACATGGTACAATCGATTTTATAAATAACAAAATCGGTGTTGCAATTAATATATTGTTTGATATAAAAATTTGGGGAATTATCGCTACTATGAAACATTTTCGTGATATTCGCATGTGCACAAGTCCTACATTTATTAGAGCCACATTTAAAGAAACCATTATAGTCAAGCCATGTTCTACTCCTCTGACTCTTAGTACAAAACAAACTTGGCGAAATTCTATTACCTATAGAGGGGGCTTTCCTAGCCACAACATTAACGCCAGTTTGTAAAATTCTAGCCAAACTTTCATCTTCTTCTAAAATAGGGAGAAATTTATTAATAATGCCCTTAATCTGATGGAACTGAGGGCTAAATTGAAAGCAAACATAAGGTTTGCCGGCGTCACGAGGAGCTGACGGCATATTTGCCAGCAATGTTTTACATGGAGCGAACAACCAGCGAGAACGATAAGTGAGTCGCCGTTACGTCACTGGATCGCTCCTGCATCGGTCTGCTATTGCCGGTGTTTGACGTCTCTACAGCGACCTAAACAGCGACGCTCCAGCGATCGGCTCGTTGTCTATATCGCTGCAGCGTCGCTGAGTGTGACGGTACCTTTATAAAATCTATGGGAGGTCCTGATGCAGTTAACACATTGTTGGTGACTTCTTTCTAAACAAAACAGTAACTGTGCCACTGTTTCATTGCTTTTTAAATTCACGCTATTCATCGTTGTGCACAAATAATGTGTTATTTTGATTGAGTGAATCACTATGGCAAAGCAACAACAAAATTCAAATTTATATAGGTTTTTTTTTACAAGAAATTTACACTTTGAAAAAATATTTTATTGTAGTCATTTTAAAATATTTAAGTTTTCAGGTGTGACGGCTTCTTTTTTTTTTATGACAAGCTGTAGTTTTCAATGGTACCATCATGTGGTACATATGATTTTTGAGCACTTATTGTTATACTCTTTGGGGACAACACCAACAAAAACATACAGTAATTCTAAGCTTTTTTTTATTTTTTCAAAACATTTTTTACCAGTAGGTATAATTGAAAAGTTATCTCTATTATCTAGCTCGATACAGTTACAAGCATACATCCTACAAGAAGCAGCCACTACCATAATAATTTGAAGTAAGCATTATGCATGTTTCATAAAGGCAATGAAAAAAGTGAAAATGGAACACGCCAAACAAGATCATCTTAAAGGGTAAGTGGTTCATATTATGTCTCATTATGCGAAAAAACAATCAAACAATAGAACTACCGTAGTCTTACAGGTTCACTATTTCAGTTAAATCCCATTTTAAATAAAATGTATAGGACAAGGTAAGAAAAATGTTTACATTTATATTGAAAACAGCAAATGCATTAATACAACATAGTCAATGCATGCTTAAGGTATGATGTACCCCTACTGAAGATAAACAAACACTAGGTCTTAAGGGCTTAATTCATTATTAGAGGGCAGCAAATATTTCACTGTTCGGTTTGGATTACGAATTTGAAATATTCACCAATTTATTAGTTGAATATTCACAGAATACAGCTGAATGCCCATTCAAGTCAATGGGAGGCAAAAACAAACACATACACAACACCTTCAAACGGCCCCAAAAGCTACCAAAACACCTCAAATTAGGGGCAGACACCAGGAAAGTGGCCTCAATTCACCCACAGTACAAATTGTAGCAATGCACAGGAGCAATCAGCCAGGCATGAGGTATCGGGGTCTGGGCCAGCATTTACAGTTTTCAATTTAACGTAAAAGTAAGACGAGGTGGGTGAGGGATCAGTCTAGGCCTCCTGTGCTGGTAGCCCTGATACCACATGCAACAGCTCAACCTGCCATCATGCTAAACCACACTCAGGTGACACAAATATCTATTTCGTAGACTACTGTTGTCAGAAAAATATAAGGATAGTAACACGGGTAGGTGACTCCAAGGTGGTGGAGGCCTGACGGTCTCAGAGGACTACTGCTACAGGCAACACGCATGAAGGAGACCCAACTAGGAATCTACACATTTACAAAAATTAGTGGCAGATGCCAACAAAGTGGCATCAATTGCAAGAGTAGAACTAGTATAGCGGGGACCGACACCTCTTCCACTACAGCCAACCCTGCAGATGTAGACTGTAACGGGCAAGGTGGTGGAACCACTGTGGCGTATCCCTCTGAAAGCCTGGAGTGGTGTAACTAGGTGGCCTACCAAATCCCAACTTAGATAAGTGGCAGCAGGTGAAAACTGCAACCCAAGGAGGGACAAGGAGGTGGCACCAGGTGCTACTCCATGGCTGACATACAGAAGGTGGCAGTTGACCCCCTAGAGTGGCTAGGCTGCTACGGCCTGAAGGAGGGATGAAGAATGCAGGCAGACACTGTAGGAACTCTGGAACCTCGGGTGCAGATGGAACCGGCTGAGGAACAGAAAAGCAGTGGGAGGAGCGGGCTGAACAGGGTGTTAGAAAGATCTGCACCGGCAGGTGCAATTTGGACTGGCTGATGGACAGAAGATCACAGACATATACGAGCACACAGGTACAGAGTAGACAGGCAGACGGGCAGACCTGGGGAATCTGACAACGAGTAAGTATGCAAGGCAAACTAACAACATAGCTCAGGCACCTCCATATTTGAGAAGCCTTAAATAGAAGGTGTCACCCAGTTATCAGCCGGGAATACCTTAGGTTGACGTGGGTGGTCCCTTTAAGAGGGGGGAGTGTGTGCATGCCCTAAGCATAGTGCCCGAGCCTACAACTGAACCTTGGGGGACATCAACACATAGGGGGTGAGATGAGGAGGTGGTGTGTGAGTGGGATACACTGAATGTCCTGTCTGTTAGGTACGAGGAGAGCCAACAAAGGGACAAGTCTGAAATGTCAACAGATCAAAAAGACTGTAGTAAGAGGGATTGGCCCACTGTGTCAAAGGCAGATGCGAGGTCCAGGAAAAAGACAAACTCGAGTTGCTTTCATTTGGCGGTTAGTAGGTCGTTGGTGACTTTAGTCAGGGCAGTTTCAGTGAAATGGTGCGGTCTGAAGCCAGATTGTAAGCGGTCAAAGAGGGAGCAAGAGGAGAGGTGGGAGGACAGTTCAAAATGGACATGTTATTGCAGTACTTTGGAGACATAGGTAAGAAATGATATGGGGAGATAGCCAGAGAGAGAAGCTGGGTAAAGGGTGGCCTTATTGAGGATGAGTGTGATTGAGGTATGTTTCAATCAAGAAGGAAGACACCAGTTGTTAGTGACGGGTTGAAGAGGTGGGTTAGGCTTGGGATGAAGACTGTGGAAAGGTTTGTTATGAGGTGGGAACATTATTGTGTCAAATTCACAGGTGATGAGGCAAAGTCTTCAGCTGAGATGAGAGGGAGCTGGTGGAAGCAGGAGAGAATTGAAAGTATTGAATAGCTGTTTAGGGTTGTGAGACAGGTATGATATGAGGGATGAGAAGTCAGTTTGTTTTGCTGTAGTAAGCAATTGTGCAGTATTTTTACAACTTCTGTTACTGGATGGGCTACTCCACTCCCTTTCTTTGGCAGCCGTACAGCGGTACACTTTTGTCAGTATTCCGGGTTTTCCAAGTCACCTTATGAATGATCTTGCCCTTTGTTAAGATGGTGTTTGATGTTTTTGTCTGCCCTATTTCCTGCTCTTTTGTTTAAAACCCGGCTCAGGTCTTCCTTGCTGGAGTATTCTGCTTCTGTTCCCCTTCAGCTCAGCTGCTTGTTATGAGTATGTTTCTACCCGTGGCTCTGGACCTTCTCTGCATATGTAAGCTACGCTCTCTATGTTATCATTAGTCTGTTTGACTTTGGAATTTAACCCTTGGTTCACTCCTCCTGGTAAGAACTATGTTTTTGAACTATGTTTTTGAACTATGTTTCTGGACTGTGTGCTGCTTAATCCTTCGTTTACTCCCCCCGTGGGAGCTGTTGGAAACAACACCAGTATAATACTGCATTTTCTGGCGTATAAGACTATTTTTTAACCCTTGAAAATCTTCTCAAAAGTCGGGTATCGTCTTATACGCCAGGTGTCGTCTTATAGGGCAGGTGCAGAGTAATCTGCGGTCGCCGCATATTGTGGGGGGAGCGACCCCAATGACAAGGAGAGGGGGCACCTCACCGGAAGGTGTAAGTGAAGCAGAGGCAGAGAAGGAGATAATAGGATACAAGGGTGAGCCAGATTAGTGAAAGAGGAGTGTTTTTCTAGGCACAGCACCGCTCTCTCTCTTATTTGCATAACCCTGGCATCCCAGACGCTGACAGTTTGCTTCACTTACACCTTACTGGTGAGGCGCTCCCTCACCTCGTCATCGGGACCACTCCCCCACTATATACTTCGACCGCAGATTGCTCCACACCCACCCTATAAGACGACACCCGGCATATAAGACAACCCCCGACTTTTGAGAAGA
Source organism: Ranitomeya imitator (assembly GCF_032444005.1). Taxonomy (NCBI): domain Eukaryota; kingdom Metazoa; phylum Chordata; class Amphibia; order Anura; family Dendrobatidae; genus Ranitomeya; species Ranitomeya imitator. The sequence goes on along the minus strand of NC_091287.1, from coordinate 46,852,371 downwards.
TTTCATATTTTAACTGGAAATGTTGGGGGTCATCTTATACGCTCAGTCGTCTTATACGCCGGAAAATACGGTACTTTAATGTGAACTTGTTTCTGGACTTTCCCATGTTTATGCCACAACTGAGATCCACTTGTGAACTAGTTTCTGGACTTACCCATGTTCATGCCACACCTGGGATTAACCTGTGGACTTGTTCTGGACTTCCCTGTGTTTAATACATACCTGGATTTGACTCTTTATGCACCAACAGTGTTTTGGATCTGCACGTCACCTGTCACACTCACCTTTTGATCACCTTGCTGAGGACACTGTCTTCAGAACTCTGCCGATTTGCTGTATATGTTTCAAGGACTTTTTTCATTGCAGGTCACTGCGGGTTATCAGTATATTGTTTTGGGTGTTATTGCTGTTGTACAAATACACTATTTGCACTAAAGAAACCCATCTCAGTATGTTCATTGCCCCACGCTACCAGAATCCTCGAGTTCCTACAATAGTATTACAACTTTATAGATGAGCCAGAAAGAACATGTGCTCCAGTAGATGGAAAGCGCTGCATCAAATGGCCTCTGCTCCTCTTCCTCCACCTTAACATCACACACAGTACAATCCTCAGTGGTCTCGCCCCAAGTACCCTTGCTTTTCCACACATCACAACTCTCCAACTGCCCATCTGATTGTTGGCTGAGTCTGCAGATATTTTCACACATTGTATGCGATGGGCATCGGAACTGTACTCCAAAGATTCACAGGCTCAAGAGGAGGAAATCATCTGCACCGATGGCCAAATTTTTTCTCACTTTGATCCATGGCCAGCAGAAGATGGGCCAGATCATAATCCAAACCCTCGTCAACAGACATTTACCCCGTTGGGTGAAGGTGATCCATTCGTGACATGACTCAGATACTTCAGGTACCCGTGGACTGTACTGTTCTGTCAGGGCAGGAAGAGGAGGAGGGTACCTCTCAGGGGGAGGAGTGGGAGAACAGTGAGGATGATGATGAGGTAATAGATTACACTTTGGTGTAAACCCAAAGACATGCAGCTGAGTAGCTAAGCAGGGAAGAAGGAGGAAGAAGACGAGGAGGTTATGTAGGCAGAGTTATGCAACCACAGCAATCATTGCATCCTGAGCCCCAACTCTGGGAGTGGACAGCAGCATTCATAGTTCTGCAGTTGCCTAGCTTGGGTCTTTTTTTCAGACCTGCAAAAACCTAAAAAAAAATCATATTATCTGTCAACTTTTTAAAAACGACATAGTAGTGTTAAAAAAAAATATAATAATTTCAGTACTACATACATGAACTGGCACATGTGCGATCAACATGTGTTAATCTGACAATGTCACTGTGCTAAAATACACCCCATCTTCTAATTCTTCCTCCTCCCTCACTGTGGCAAGTGTTGTCACACAGGTCTCCACAGAACCTCCACTTGTTTACCCCCTACAGTTGGGGTGACAGAGCCTGTCAGCTGATACGGAAGTAGATATACCTGCTGTTTTTGACTGATCTTACATACCATTAACACCCCATCTTTCTCAATCCACTGTAACATCTCAGCCTGCACCTTTCTCACAGTCCAGCAGCTTGTCGTGTTCACCCCACTCCACCCTGTGTCAGCACAGCAGTAAGCCCTTTACAAGTCAGCCGTTCATATAAACAGTCAAAAGTTACCAAGTTTAAGATAATCAAAGAATTATAGCAAAAATAATGATGACTCTGCTCTACAGAGCTTACAATCTGCCCTAAACTGATGTGTTTTTAGGGAGCGCCTAAAAATGTTTAAGTTGTGGTTATACTCCTAATTTCATGGGGTTACAAAGGGTAAGAGGTGAGTAATCTAGGTAGGAGATTGAACTAAGCTGGACAAAGTCCAGATCAGGGGTGTTACAGTCTTTGTGTGTATCAGAGTTTGAAAGTTGTGAGAGGCCACGATAAGTGGCTAGAGATAGAAGCTGGGATGCAATTGGGAAGGTGGGGCTGATGAAGTCTCCCAGGATAAGGGTTGGCAATTCTGAGGACATAAAGTGTGGCAGCAATGCATAAAAATGGTCAAGGAAGTGGGTGGGTGAGGCTGGGAGCAGGTATATGACTGCTACTCTGACGGAGAGGGGATGGAACACCCTGATGGTGTGAACCTCAAAAGAAAAATGGCGTGAGGTGTCCAATCGGCTTGTATTTATTTGGTTAAAAACATGATTGTTGGTGGCAGCAAGGAGTATGGGGTTATTGTGGAGTTAGCAGTGATTGTACGGCGGGATATATACATATTCCATATGATGTAATCTGGATGTGAATAAGTCGTACACTCACTATTACCTTTCTGAGAACTAATTATTGTGAACAGTCTGTGGCCTCCTCGGATGATCGTCACCCAATCGTGTCATTATCTAGCGGCCAGCTGAGAGCTATTCGCTACAAAGATCACAGCGCTTGTTTCTGCATGACTCACGGCCTGTGATCTCTGTGAATATTGCATGGCCAAGCCAATGTGTTGGTCACGGAAATGAAGTCTTGCCGACTTGTGGACACAGACTGTTTCCAAAAACTGCTGTCGCAGTCCCCCAGTACCAGTTGCCCAGTCATCATTACTTCTCTCAGAAAGATGTGCCTGCACTATAGCAGCAAGTTGCAGACATCACCTGTTCCCTGAAAAATTCTATGTCTGCCAGGGTGCATTTCAACACTGACACCTGGACGAGCAAGCATGGGTGAGGAAGTTACATCTTGTTGACTGGACACTGGGTGACTCTGGTGTCCATGGGGGCAGTTTGGGAAGGGGCTGCTCCACAAGTCTTGCAGGGCGCTTGGGGATGGAGAAATAAACCACTACACACCATAACATGGATAACTAAACTACTAGACGACAGAGGTTGGAGAACTAAATTACTAAACAGCTAGGGTTGTAGAATTAAACGACTACACACCATAAGATGGATAACTAAACTACTAGACAACAGGGGTTGGAGAACTAAACTACTAAACAGCTATGATTGCAGAACGAAACAAATTAATACCAGAACTTGGGAGAACTAAACTAATCGACAACAGGAGTTGGATAACTAAAATACTAAATGGCTATGATTGCAGAAGGAAATACACACCAAAACATGGAGAATTAGACTAATAGGCTATGTGCACACGTTGCGGAATGGGGTGCAGAATTTTCTGCACAAAATCCGCATCTCCTGGCAGAATCCGCAGCTGCAGATTTGCCGCGGATTTTATGTGGATTTTGTGCGATTTTTATGCAGAATTGATGCTGATTTTCTGCGGTTTTTACCACTGCAGATTTCTATAATGGAAGGGTGCAGAAACGCTGCAGATCCGCACAAAAGAAGTGACATGCACTTCTTTTAAATCCGCGCTTCCGCGCGGATTTTTCCGCACCATCTGCCCAGCTTTTTTTTTTCACATTGATTTACATTGTACTGTAAATCACAGTGCGGATCCACTGCGGATCCGCACTAAACCAGCATCGTGTGCACATAGCCTTATACAACAGGGGTTGGAGAACTAAACTACTAAACAGCCTGTGTTCGAGAACTAAACTAGTACACACCAGTGGATGGAGAGCTAAAGCAGTAGACCCCAAGATGTCACTAGACACCAAGTCTTGGAATCCCCAGGGCGTGAGGAACAAACCTCTGTATGGAACAGTTCCTCCAGTGCTTCTGCCTCCACATGCGCCCTCAACCTCCGCCTTAATGAAACACACGTTCCAACACTACAGAGAGAACCCCGCCACTTCCGTACTGCGCAGCCAGGGCTTACTGCAATCAGGCAGTGTTTACATTAATATGCCATGGAGATCGCAATCAAACTGATCAACAGTTGTGGACAGCTATCCATGCCGAGTTTGAGCAATGGCTTTCTACACTCAATCTGGAGCCAGTGAAGGCCGTGTGCGATAAGGGTGCAAACCTTGAAGCGGCCCTACACCGAGCCAACCGTACATACATGCCTTGCATGGCTCGCATCCTCAACCTAATGGTACAGCAATTCCTCCTCCACTGTCCCAGTCTGGATGCGCTGCTGCAGAAACCACTGTTGGTGTGTGCTCGCTTCCACCATTGCACTTCAATTGGTACAGAGATCTTTCGGAGTACCAGTTATCCGGTTGATATGTGATATGAGTAACATATATTCCATTTGGTAGCCACATAGGTACAACTAGTACAGATGTATCATATACAGCAAGACCTCAACACCTATGGAGCTCATAGATCACCTAGTCATTTCCAACTTTAGGATTTCAATTTACTAAACACAATACAAAATAAATTCTTCAAGCAAGGACAGTGTTGTTCCACTATATCATGTTTTTACAGTTTGTACTTATACCATGTATTATGTACTGCAAGAAACTCCTATGTACACCTTACTATATGAGAGATGTAAGCATTTATGAACTTAGGCTTATTAATCCTAAATTTCATTTTTGGTGTATTATTCTTGTAAATTATTTAAGATATTTTTATTCGTGCATTCTGGTGTATTTTCATAAGACCTTAGCAATGTAAAGTAGCTTTATTTACTCTTCTTAACACCGAAATTGTAATAACAAGGAAAATTCATGACATGGAAATCACAGGATGGATAGACATGTTATTGATATTCAAATTATGAGAAAATGGAAGCAAATTTTTCAAAACATGTTTATTAACCCCTTCCCGACCTGTGACAGTGTATGCGTCATGAAAGTAGGTGCCAATCCGACCTGTGACGGATATGCTGTCATAGAATTATCGTGTTCCTGCAGATCAGGTGAAAGGGTTAACTCAAACTTCACCCAACCTGTAGGAACAGAGGGACTTGTACTTTAGCCCAGAGGGGGTGGCTTTGCTCCCACTTGGCTACGATCGCTCTGGTGACCCTTTTTGTCACCAACCCCAGATCTGATTGGAGGTAGCGTCCATGTGATGCTAGCTCTCTATTCAGATGTGGGGGGTGGAGTAAGCGATGGCTGCCTCACTGTCCAGCTTCATGGTGTCCGTGGAAGCTGAACAGCAAGGTGCCTGCTGGTCTCCCTGCCACATATTCACCTCGATCGCCGTCATCACCGCCGCCGCCCCCAGGTACTCCCCTCTGCTCCCCCTGCCATCCAATTCCACGCCCCTGACCTCCGCTCCCTCACCCCCCACCTCCGCTCCCTCCTCCCTGTGCCGGTGATCAACCCGACTGATCACTGCTGCTGCTGGCTCCATCTCCTCCTGCATAACCTCAGCCCCCCCCCATGCACCTGACAGCCCCCTCCTGCCCCCGGTAACCACCCCCCACCCCAGTGATCACCCCCCCTGTGACGCTGATCTGTCCCCTGATCTCCACCCTGCAACACGGATCTCCCCCCTGCGACGCTGATCCCCCGGCGACCCTTATCTCCCTGCCCTGCTGATCCCCCCTGCCCCCGTGATCACCCCCCTACACCAGTTTTCCCATTAGAGTTAGGGTTGGGATTAGGGGTAGGGTTGGGATTAGGGGTAGGGCTATGATTAGGGGTAGGGTTGGGATTAGGGGTAGGGTTATGATTAGGGGTAGGGTTGGGATTAGGGGTAAGGTTGGGATTAGGGTTATGGGTACGGTTGGGATTAGGAGTAGCATTGGGATTAGGGGTAGGGGTGTGTTGAGGCTAGGGTTGGAGTTAGAATTGGGGGTTAGGGTTGGAGTTAGAATTAGGGTTTTTTCACTGTTTAGGCACATCAGGGGGGTCTCCAAACGCGACATGACGCCCACAGACCATTTCAGAATCACTAGGATCCGTTAAAGCGTTCCTGAGTTATTACCTCATAAAGGGACACTGGTCAGAATTGCAAAAAATGGCCAGGTCAACAAGGTCAAAATAGGCTAGGTCATGAAGGGGTTAAATATGAAGTATGAGCGTCATGTGCAGGATTACACGTACTTGCAAACATTGGCTGCTATCAATGAAGTTATTAAATGTCTGAGGAATGTTCTACCACACTGAATGCACTTGGGCAAATCATCAAGACCCACTGCTGACCAATGATGTTCCAGATGTCTGTGCTTGATGGAAGACCAGTTTGAAGAAAATACAAGGCACGCACAGAAACACAAGAAACATGCAGCCTGGCTCTGTCGTGTTGAAAAATGACTCCTGGGACACACTGGAGAAATGGGCTTATTATTGATTCCACAACCAAATCAAAGTAGCACCGATCTGTGAGTGTACTTGGAATCAAGACTAGAAGGATCCATCCACCATACATTATCCAGGTGGTAGACTGGTGTGATGTTCACTTGTGAAAGCCTCTTCATGTCTTTTTCCACATGGCTTTCAGACCAATCTCAGGCTATCACTGAATCCAAGACAAAAGCGCAACTCTTTGCTGAAGAGGATAGATCGCCATTCCATCCTCCATTGTTTCATTCTGGCATCTGGTCTTCAACTGGAGACCACGTGTGCAAACCATTGTAGAGGCCTTTACGAGGGAACTGAACACTTGTCCTATATATACAGAATTTTGTGGCAGCCATGCTGGATAAATGTTTAGAAGTTGGACTAAAGTACCAAAATGTCACCATGAAAACATCCCCACACCCCCATTCCATGTGCCCTAGGGGGCACTACACACATAGAAACCATCTGCACACCTTTTCTGCGTCTCACAAAGACATGGTTGTTTGTATTCTAAAAATTCTCAAATTTTCATAAGGTCACAGTACATATTTCCACTTTTCTAATGTCCACATTGACTAACCTTGATGCCTTAAAGTAATGATAGACTAGAACATCTCTTTACTTAGAATATGGCAGGAGCCACTCAACTATCTTGGGCCGGGGCCACACTTGCGAGTGCGAGAAACTCGCACGAGTCTCTCGCATCAATACCCGGCACTGCCGCCGGCACTCGGACCGGAGCATTCGGTTGCATAGGAATACAGTGTCGGCGGCCGTGCCGGGTATTGAGGCGAGAGACTCGTGTGAGTTTCTCGCATTGCACTTGCAAGTGTGACCCCGGCCTTAGAACGATTGTGGAATAGGGCTCAACACTATATGGAAACCAACACTGACTCTGCAAAGCTGACTTGATGGTCACAAACACATTCTGAAGGACGATGAAGCCACAAATGAACTGTAAGCATGCCACCAATCATTTTACTATATCATGTATTGTAAAACAAGGGAAAAAAAAATGTAAGTGTAAAGGGGAGGGGTGAGCTTGTGTAATTCACCCATCTTTTTTCAGGTTTTTGTTAGTTATTTTTCAATTGACAGAGCTGTGTAAGGGCTTGTTTTTGTAGCATGACATGCTGAAATTTTTATTGATACCATTTTGAGAAAAATATGACATTGATCCTTTGTATTGCATATTTTGGGGCGACTTTGTTTTATATATTTTAAACTTTTATTTTTACATTATTTTTTAATCGCCTTTGGGTCTTGAACCTGGTATTACAGTATATAATATATCACAAAAATCACAAACATGATCTGAAGAAAATCATGATATGAAGGAATTAGAATGAAATCGAAAAATAGATCCCCACTTAATTAAAAAGGCAATCATTTCTTTTATCGATACCATGAGATTTTCTTCGCCTCGTACTACATTTTTTTGCAATGTTGGGGCGGACAAAAAAAAAAAAAAAAAAAAAAAATGTAATTCTGGCGTTTCGATTTCTTTTCTAATTACACCATTTACCAATCGGATTAATTTAGTTTAGATTTTGACACATCAGACTTTTACAAAAAAAACAATATCAAAGTGTATTTATTTCTTGTTTTATTTTTAATGGGGGTAAAAGGATTTTAACTTTCACAATCTTCTATGAGCGCCAGTTACCAGCTGGCCTTCACAGGACAATTGTCATAAGAACAGAGGTCTTTGGCAGACCCGAAGGCTGTCATGGCAACCCATTGTCCCCCCGCGATCACGTCACGGGCGCGCCGATTGGCATGTGGAATGGCACTGGCATGTGTTAAATGCCGCTGTCAGAGCTTGACAGCGGCATTTAACAGGTTAATAGCCGCAGGTGGCTGTTAGAGGCAGATGATGGCTGAATCAGTCATCATCAGCCAGAAAAGATGCAGACTCTGCTTGCGAGCCAGCATCAATCTGAGGGACACGACATATGACAAGTGAAGTGTAGTGGTTAAAAAACACTCGGAAAGTGAAGGGACATGAATATCAAACCCTCCTAAATTTGTAAAGGAAGTAGGGGGAATAAACATATAGAATGTCCATGTGAGGCCATAAATCTAGCTAAATCAAGGAGTTTGGCACCCTAAATTGGAGTAACGTTACCATCTCAAGAGGGGGATCTATCTTTGTATGACAGTAAGTAATCAAAATATTAGGTATATAACGTAAATCGTTGTCTCGTATGATGTTTGGCCTATGACGGAATTTCAGAGAACTACAAGGATGGCGTCGACAGAGGCCTTGGAGCAGTTTCCCAGCTACTTTGGTAACACCTCTGCACCCTGTGATCACTACACAGGAGGCCTTTGGAAAATAGGGAGCTCACAGGCCAGTGATTGTGTTATAAAATGTCACCGTCCGTGATTGATCGTTGCTATTCCAGGCACACGCTGGATGTGTTTTATATCAAACTTCGTGGAGCAGATGCGATGGTTTCCCCTCACACGCAGGTTTTACTTTCACTTTACCTCAGTGAGCACAAAGTCTGTTCTCTGGGAGATCCTACACAGCATCTGAAATGCAAAATAGAGCCTGGTGCCCAGATCTGGCAGGATTCAATTTTTTTTTTTTTTTTACTCTGGGAGAATTCATCTGTGTTTCTGAAAAATTCACCAGATGTAAGTCAACTTGAAGGAACAAATTACCTCAACTCAAACCGAGAGTCTAAACTCTACCTGAATATTTTCTAATTAGCCATATACTAAGATGCTGAAGAGGAAGGAATCTGCTGCTTGGGAAGGGATAATGGGGTCATCTCATTAGAAAATGGCGAAAATTGCAACGCGTTTGTAAAAACAAGCAACTTTTCAGTCTACTCTCCTATTAACCCCTTCACCCCCTGACCAGACCAAATTTTACAATTCTGACCAGTCTCAAAATGTGTTTTTTTTTCCTGAAGAATAACTAATTATATACTTCGAAACGCGTTGAAATAAACCACCACTTTACTGTACCATACTGGTATATACGTCTCAATTCTGTTGGTAGCGCACAACTTTTTTTTATGTTTTGGCACTTTTACACAATAAAGACTTTTTTAGAATTAAAAAAAATGTTTTTGCATGGCTTTACTCTGCGAGCTTTAACTTTTTTTTATTTTTTTTATTTCTCCTTTGAGTCAAATGGCACCTTGAGGCTTCCAGGGCAATTTGAGGTTTTCAGCAATACCATATTTATTTACATTTGACTTTTATTTGCATTTTATTCCATTTTTTGTTTTGCGGTCTGATGAAAAAGCAGTTTACCACTTTTTTTTTTTTTTTTTTTTTACGGTGTTCACTGAAGGGTTTAACTAAGGCAGTGTTTTTCAACCAGTGTGCCGCGGCACACTAGTGTGCCGCGACACATGGTCGGGTGTGCCGCGGGGAACGGGAGTCAGCTGTTCTCTGTGCCGACTGTCAAGCTGACAGCCGGCACAGAGAAGCTGCAGCGTGCCGGCTCCCGGAGATCAATTGTACTCGCAGACATCTACCAGCTGCGAGTACAATTGAGGCTCTGACCGCTGGGTCAGAGCGACGCCAGCAGCGTGATCAAGTCATGTGGTCACGCTGCTGACGTCACTATCCGGCGCGCAGGAGAAAGAAGAGACTTGGTGGTAAGTGCTCCTGTGCTGTGGAGCTGAAGACACCGAAGATTCAGCGTGGGGCGGGTTTATGGGGAGTATGTGGGGGGATTTATTAAGTGTGGGGGGGGATTTATTAAGTGTGTGGGGGGATTTATTAAGTGTGTGGGGGGATTTATTAAGTGTGGGGGGATTTATTCAGTGTGTGGGGGGGATTTATTCAGTGTGGGGGGGGATTTATTCTGTGTGGGGGGGATTTATTCTGTGTGTAGGGGGATTTATTCAGTGTGTGGGGGGGATTTATTCAGTGTGTGGGGGGATTTATTCAGTGTGTGGGGGGGATTTATTCAGTGTGTGGGGGGGATTTATTCAGTGAGTGGGGGGATTTATTCAGTGTGTGGGGGGGATTTATTCAGTGAGTGGGGGGATTTATTCAGTGTGTGTGGGGGATTTATTCAGTGTGTGGGGGGGATTTATTCAGTGTGTGGGGGGGATTTATTCAGTGTGTGGGGGGGATTTATTCTGTGGGGGGGATTTATTCAGTGTGTGGGGGGGATTTATTCAGTGAGTGGGGGGATTTATTCAGTGTGTGGGGGGGATTTATTCAGTGTGTGGGGGGATTTATTCAGTGTGTGGGGGGGATTTATTCAGTGTGTGGGGGGGATTTATTCAGTGTGTGGGGGGGATTTATTCTGTGGGGGGGATTTATTCAGTGTGTGGGGGGGATTTATTCAGTGTGTGGGGGGATTTATTCAGTGGTGGGGGGAATTTATTCAGTGTGTGGGGGGGATTTATTCAGTGTGTACGTGGGGGGGGGGGCTGGAATTTATTTAGCATGTGTGGGGCAGGGTGCATTTATTCTGTGTGGAAGGGGATGGATTTATTCTATCGGAAGGGGAGTGGATATATTCTGTGGGGGTGAGTGGGGAGATGGGGGTGGACACAGTAGCGAGGGGAAAAATGTGTGCTGACAGTACTGGGAGCAATGGTGATGGGATGTGTGAGGACAGTATGGGGAGTCGGGGGAATGTGTGAGGGGGGAATGTGTGAGGAGGAAATATGGAGAGAGCAAAGGGGTATGTTAGCAGGGGGGGGATGTACAGGAGGAGGCTATTAGAAATGTGTGCAGACTGTATGGGGGGATGAAAGTGTGAGTGGACACATAATAGATACTGAGTAGTGTGAGGGTAACAGCCAGGAGGAGACAGTATGCCAAGTAGGAGGAGTGTAATGAAGGGGCACAGTAGAGAGACTGGGCTCTCTATGAGGGACACCGTATGAGAAGGCAGTGTGAAGTATGGAAAAGAGAGAGAGGGTAGTGTGGATGGCATGTACCATAAGAGGGACAGTGAGGGTCATATTATGTGCTGGGAATAAAGTGAGGGGCAATTATTTACTCAGGGGCTCAGCCTAGGGCAGATATTGTTATTCCGGAGCATTATAATAACACTGCTATCTTTAAGGGTGTTGTGTCGGGATGTGCTGCAGAAGACAGGAGAAGATGGAAGTCTGCAGAAACGAGCTCTGCCGGTGGATGAGAAGAGTCATCATGGCATCTGGACAAGGTGAAGATGAAAAGAAAGAGGCGACTCCACAAACAACGTCATCTATCAGGTACCTGGATGTAAATGTGTTTTTTTTGTGATACTAATTCTCATTTTTATTTGTTAGGAACATTAAAGGGGATGTCCAAGGTTGTGATGAGTCTGCAGTCATACTATGTGACTGCAGACTTCTGAATTCTCACAGTGCACACTGCTATCATAATTCTCTGATGTTGGTGATTTACATACATGCGGTCACGTGCTGACTAGACATGTGTGGCCTCATTCAATGAAAATGAATTGTCTGAGGCCAGACACGTCTAGTTAGAATGTGGCCAGAAGTATCCAAATCACATACTTGTGCTGTCATGACCGTCCACTCTGGCCACCGGCAAGGGAGAATCCTGAAAGTGTGCAGTGCTTGCGCTGTGAGAATTCAGAAGCCTGCAGTCACATAGAATGACTGCAGACTTTCATCTCAAACCTGGACGCACCATTTTGTGCCATTTTGGTTGGTGGTGTGCCTCGGGATTTTTTAAGTATAAAAAGTGTGCCGCGGCTCAAAAAAGGTTGAAAATCACTGAACTAAGGTGTTTTTACGTAAATTTTTTAGTATAATGTGAACACAGCCTCAGCAATAAAATTTATATTTTTATGGGTTTAATAGAGAAAAAATAAATTGCGCCTTTAATGCCATTTACCAATTACCGTAAATAAACTGATGGCTGACTTTTCCAAAAAGGCACTTCGAAAAAAAAAAAAAAAACACATCTGGAGGTGGCTGAATTTTAAAAGGAGTCCTCCCCTCTCAGATAATATTTAGGGCTCTGTTGTAATAAATAATTTAAAAAAAAAGCCATACTCACCTTTTCCAGGTCCTGTCCTGAACCGCTAAGCTCAACTATATCTGGAGCACTGTTAATGTGATGGCAAAGCATAAAGAAATGGAGTAATAAGACAGAAGTGTTCCAGCTTAAGATGCGGCAAATTTATCAAATATAGTGTAACAGTGTTGACCAACCCACAAGGAAAAATGGCTTCAAAAAGTCCTCCAACACCCCTCTTCAAATACATTGTTCTAGATAAGAGAACATGAGTTTGGGGAAATCTTTTTACATGTTATATTTATATGGGAAAAATTCCATATTTTCAATCAGTGGTGCCTCCATATATTCTGTGTCAAAAGTTTAAAAAAAAAATCCATTAAGATGTTTCGTAAACAAAAAAAACAAACAAAAAAAAGGTTCACTGGGATCCTACCGATGACTCAGATAGGGGTCTCATGTCCCCCATTTGAACGGAGCAGCAATGGAGCAGCCATGGGGGTCACTCCATCCATTGTCTATGAAACAGTTGGAGTATATGCAGAAAAAGGATTCCCTGCAGTGCTGTACAGGACATTTGACAGGTGATGGGAGGAAATGAGGGTTTTTTTTTTTTTTGGGAATGATGCAATCAGCTGAGCCCACTGCTCCTTCCCAAATTTTGGATCTCCCATGGATCACTTCCATATCAGGCAGTCAAAGGCCACATTCACACGGTCAGTATTTGGTCAGTATTTGACATCAGTATTTTTAAGCCAAAACCAGGAGTGGGTGATAAATGCAGAAGTGGTGACGTGTTCCTATTATACTTTTCCTCTGATTGTGTCACTCCTGATTCTGGCTTACAGATACTGAGGTCAAATACTGAACGTGGCCTAAATAGGGATTTTTGTGTGTACTCACCGTAAAATCCTTTTCTCCGAGCCACTCATTGGGGGACACAGGACCATGGGTTATGCTGCTGTCACTAGGAGGCTGACACTAAGCTGAGACAAAAAAAGGTTAGCTCCTCCCCTGCAGTATACACCCTCATGCTGGCTTCCAGAGACCCAGTTCAGTGCAAAAGCAGTAGGATAACAACAATCTATCAAGTAACATTAGAATATAACATGTCAAACAAACAGTCAAAGACCAAAAAAGGTAACGAGCCGTGCAGCTACCAGGGTGGGTGCTGTGTCCACACAATGAGTGGCTCGGAGAAAAGGATTTTACGGTGAGTACACACAAAAATCCCTATTTCTCCTTCGCCTCATTGGGGGACACAGGACCATGGGACGTCCCAAAGCAGTCCCTGGGAGGGAAACAATACAACCAAATAACTCCGTGTACCATCTGGCTACAAATGCGCAACGGCCGCTTGCAGGATACGCCTGCCAAGGGCCGCGTCCGCAGAGGAGTGAATGTGGACATTGTAATGCTTTGTGAAAGTATGCAGGCTGGACCACGTTGCGGCCTTGCAAACCTGCTCCGCTGTTGCCTGGTGCCGGATGGCCCAGGAAGCACCCATCGACCGAGTGGAGTGTGCTCTAATCCCCGCCGGGACAGGACTGCCCCTGACACGATAGGATTCCTGGATAGCAGGTCGGATCCATCTGGCTATCGTGGATTTAGACGCAGCCAAACCCTTTCTGTGACCCTCCGGGAGCACGAAAAGGGCGTCCGATTTTCTGAAATGAGCCGTTCTGGAAATGTACCTCCTGAGGGCCCGTACCACGTCCAGAGTATGGAGAGCCTTCTCAACCCTATGTTTGGGCTGCGGGCAAAAGGAGGGAAGAATGAGGTCCTCGTTAAGATGAAAAGATGAGACCACCTTCGGAAGAAACGCCGGGGAAGGGCGTAGGACTACTTTGTCCTGATGAAAGGCAAGGAAAGGTGCCCGGCAGGATAAAGCGGCGAGCTCTGAAACCCTTCTGATGGACGTCACCGCTACCAGGAAGGGGTTCGAACGGAGGTTCCTGAAGAACCCCCAGGACCAAGTTGAGATCCCAGGTCTCTAACGGCATCCTGTAGGGGGGAACCACATGGGAGACTCCCTGAATGAAGGTCTTGACCTGAAGGTTAGTGGCGATCCTGCACTGGAACAGCACGGATAACGCTGAGATCTGGCCTTTGAGGGAACTCAGTGCCAAGCCGGAGTCCAGACCGGACTGAAGGAAATTCAAGATGCGAGGGATAGAGAAAGCGAGCGGAGGGTGCCCTCGGAGCCTGCACCATGAGAAGAATGTTTTCCAGACGCGGTGGTAAATGGAGGCGGAAGACGCCTTGCGAGCACTTAACATGGTGGGAATGACCTGCTGGGTGAAACCGGCACGAGTTAGAATCCAGGTTTCAACAGCCACGCCGTTAAACATAGGGCCCCTGAGCTCTGGTGGCAGATCGCACCTTGGCGAAGCAGGTCTGGGCGGTCTGGTAACCGCCAGGGAACGTCGGCTACGAGCTGAACGAGTTCCGCGTACCAAGCGCGGCGTGGCCAGTCTGGGGCGACCAGAATGACCGGAACTCCCTCCGTCTTGATCTTTCGGATCACCTTCGGCAGTAAGGGAAGGGGAGGAAACACGTAAGGGAGTTGAAACTGATGCCACGGAGAAATCAGCGCGTCTACTCCTATGGCCTGGGGATCCCGAGAACGTGCAATGAAGTTTGGACCTTGGCGTTCAATCTGGACGCCATCAGATCCACGTCCAGGGTCCCCCAGCGAAGACCGATCTGTCGAAAGACCTCTGGGTGGAGTTCCCACTCCCCCGAGGCAAGGCCCTGGCGGCTCAGGAAGTCCGCCGCCCAGTTCTCGACTCCCGGAATGTGCACCGCAGAGATGGTGGAATGGTTGGTTTCGGCCCAACGAAGGATGTGAGAGACTTCCTGCATCGCCGCCCTGCTGCGGGTACCCCCTGGTGGTTGATGTAAGCCACCGCCGTGACGTTGTCCGATTGGACTCGTATTGGGTGACCCGCGAGCAGGGCGTGAAAGCGACTCAGGGCAAGTCTGATAGCACGAATCTCCAGGATGTTGATGGGGAGTCTGGATTCCCGAACTGTCCAACGGCCCTGGGCAGAGTGGTGAAGAAACACCGCCCCCCATCCGAGAAGACTGGCGTCGGTAGTTACCACTAACCAGCGGATCGGGAGAAAGGACTTCCCCTGGAGAAGAGATGGACCCAGGGTCCACCATACGAGAGATTGTCTGACCCGCGGGGACAGGGGGCAAGGGCGGTCGAGAGATGGGAGACTCCTGTCTCAGTTGTCCAGCAAAGCCTGTTGCAAGGGGCGGAGATGGAATTGAGCGAAAGGAACTGCTTCGATTGCTGCAACCATCTTTCCCAGGATCTTCATGGCGAACCGAATGGTTCGCGGGCGAGGACGGCAGAGCGTTTGGGCTCCCTGCTGAAGCGCTTGGGCCTTGGACTGAGGAAGCAAGACCAGTCCCCTTGAAGTGTCCAGGATCATTCCCAGAAAGGAGATCCGACGGGCAGGAATGGGAGAGGACTTGTCCAAATTGATCAACCAGCCCAGGCGTGAAAGAGAATCCAGGGTAATGTGGACGCTTGACTCGCAGGCCTGAAAGGACGGCCCTTTATGAGGAGATCGTCTAAGTAAGGTAACACGACGACTCCTCGAGAATGAAGGATGGCCATGACAGCCGCCATGACCTTCGTGAATACCCTGGGCGCCGTGGCAAGACCGAAGGGTAAGGCCGTGAACTGTAAGTGGTCTTCCAGAACGGCAAAGCGGAGGAACCTCTGATGAGGCGGGAATATCGGAATGTGAAGATAGGCATCCTTGATGTCTATCGATGCCAAGAATTCCCCTCTTTCCATCGAAGAGATGACCGATCTGAGCGATTCCATCCTGAAGTGCCGTACTCTTACGCACTTGTTCAGGAGCTTCAGATCCAAAATGGGGCGCACTTTTCCGTCCTTCTTTGGCACTACGAAGAGGTTTGAGTAGAAACCTTTGAACCTCTCGTGTTCTGGGACCGGAACAATGACCCCGCACTGGCGGAGGGAGTGAATGGTGCAAAGGAGGGCGCGAGACTGAGCTCCCGAACTGGGGAGACGAGAGGGGAAAAACAGAGTTGGAGGAGGAGCGGAGAACTCTATTTTGTAGCCAGACGATACCAGATCCCTGACCCATTCGTCGTGAATGACGGAGAGCCAGGCTTGCTGAAAAAGTAGACGTCCGCCTACTCTGGAGGTATCGACTGGCGCCGTTCCCGAGTCATTGAGACGGGAATCTGGGGGGTCTCGAACCTCTGGTTCTGGGCTGCCTCGGTTTTCCGCGCCAGGAAGGATTCGGCCTGAAGGAGGGACGAGCGTCTCTGTCTGTGCGAGCGGATCGGTCTGATCTGGAAAGACCGGTAGGATTGGACCAGGCTGGGCTGGTACGAAAGCGAAAGTAAGGCTGGCGCTGGAAGGCCGCCTTGGGCCTCTGTTGGGGAAGGAACTTGCTCTTTCCCCCTGTGGCGTCGGAAATAAGCTGGTCTAGCTTTTCACCGAAAAGGCGCCCGCTTTGAAAAGGGAGAGAGATCAGAGATTTTTTAGAGGAGGAATCTGCGCGCCACTCTCTGAGCCAAAGTGCCCTTCTGATAGAGATGGCGTTAGAAGCCGCCGATGCTGCGCAATTCGCTGCATCGAGGGATGCGTACATCACATAATCACTAGCCATGGCTATCTGTTTAGCCAGGTCCGCCATCTCAGACGGGAGGTCCTGTTCATGAATGGATTTCGCTAGAGCATCCGCCCAGGAAACCATTGCCTTGGCCACCCAAGCCACGGCGAAGGAGGGGGATAGGGAAGAGCCTGAGGCTTCGTACACTGAGCGAGCTAGAGAGTCTAGCTGGCGTTCAGTGGGACTCTTGATTGAAGCGCCGTCCGGGACTGAAAGAAGCGTTTTAGAAGCCAGGTGCGAGACCGGAGGATCTACTATAGGGGGATCCGTCCAGTCTTTCACGAGATCTGCTGAAAAGGGATACTTGGATACCAGGTCCTTCTTACCCGTGAAACGCTTATCTGGACGCTCCCTGTGTCACCTGACTATATCCAGAAAATCTGGCTGAGAGGCAAAAGTTTTGTGGGAACGCTTGGTTCTGGTAAAAGAGACCGCGTGTTCCGGAGCGGAATTAGAGTCATCATCCACCTTAAGTGCGTGATTGACTGCTACAATGAGGGAGTCAACCGTAGCTCTGAACTCCGGAGCCTCCGGGTCCAATGATACCTCGGACTCATGTTCAGAGTCGTGAACGCTGCGAGCCCCCAAGGAGGGTGAGCGAGAGGAGGATCTGCCAGAGTCTGAGTGGCGAGGTGAGCGCTCAGGAGAGGTAGTGCGGATCCGTTTTCTGGATGACCGTGCCTCTTTATGGAGAGAGCGGCCCCTGCTGACCGACGATTCCCCTGCTATGGAGGGATCTCTTAACACCTGTAACGGATTGCCCCGTTCCCCAGGAGGGTTCTGAATGGACTTGATAGCATTGGCTAAAAAATCCACTGACTGCGAAAGTGAAGCGACCCACGCGGGGGGACTAGGTACGCCGGAGTCGGTGGCGGTGGAGGGCTCCTGGGCACATTGGGCATCGCAGGCAGAGCAGAGGGGGGAGCTTTGAGGGCGGGGAAGTGGAGCCTGGCAGGTGGTACACGCAGAAAAAAAGGTCGTATGCACCTTTGAGGATTTTTTAGTCTAAAGGCCCCTTCACATTAAGCGACGCTGCAGCGATACCGACAACGATCCGGATCGCTGCAGCGTCGCTGTTTGGTCGCTGGAGAGCTGTCACACAGACCGCTCTCCAGCGACCAACGATGCCGGTAACCAGGGTAAACATCGGGTAACTAAGCGCAGGGCCGCGCTTAGTAACCCGATGTTTACCCTGGTTACCATGCTAAAAGTAAAAAAAAAACAAACACTAGATACTTACCTACCGCTGTCTGTCCTCCAGCGCTGCGCTCTGCTTCTCTGCTCTCCTCCTGTACTGTCTGTGAGCCGGAAAGCAGAGCGGTGACGTCACCGCTCTGCTTTCCGGCTCACAGCCAGTACAGGAGGAGTGCAGAGCACAGCGCTGGAGGACAGACAGCGGTAGGTAAGTATCTAGTGTTTGTTTTTTTTTTACTTTTAGCATGGTAACCAGGGTAAACATCGGGTTACTAAGCGCGGCCCTGCGCTTAGTTACCCGATGTTTACCCTGGTTACCAGTGAAGACATCGCTGGATCGGTGTCACACACGCCGATCCAGCGATGTCAGCAGGAGTCCAGCGACGAAATAAAGTTCTGGACTTTATTCAGCGACCAACGATCTCCCAGCAGGGGCCTGATCGTTGGTCGCTGTCACACATAACGATTTCATTAACGATATCGTTGCTACGTCACAAATAGCAACGATATCGTTAACAATATCGTTATGTGTGAAGGTACCTTTAGACTGAGACATGGTGTACACTAATGCCAGATAGACCCCAGTGGTCTAGCCTAAGGAAGCGAGGGCGGCGCTGCAGGGGAGAGCTGACGGTCTCCTTACCCCGGTCCTGTGTCCCACAGAGGCAGAGAGACGGCAGGAAGAATAGGCGACAGCCGGCGAGCACAGCGCTGCACGTGGAGGACGCTGCAGCTGGGAGACCTGGAGCTGCGGCGTGCAGAGAAGATCTAAGATGGCCGCCGAGACCTGGGGGAGAGATCTCGCACACAGCGAGAAGCGCCAGGACCGGGGGGCGGAGCCTATCGGGAAGCGGTCTGATCCCTGCCCGGCTAGGCCGAAGCCGGGGACTAAATTTGCGGCTTCGCCCCGGCGCGCGGCCGCTGATGGCCGGAAATAAGGGGCCCAGAAATAAAGTGTGCCACCACTAAGGGGGAGCCCTCCGAACCGCCGACCATCCCCCCTCCCCACGAGACACTTACCATGATGGAGCAGCGCTGCACAAGGGGCTGAGGTAGGAGTGTCTGGGGTGAAAGACAGGATCGGTGCAGGGGTTGGGAAGCCTCCATCCACCAGCCCCAGAAAGGGGGGTGGAGAGGAACCGTCCACCACCTGAATCAGCCGCAATCAGTGGTGATGCAGTGTGGTCTGCACGGACGCCACGGGAATAGTGCCTCTGTACAGCCGAGGGTGAAACCTGGTGGGCAGGGCAGATGTCCGGCAATAAAAAGGCCTGGCTGCAGAAGAGGATACTGGAGGATAAAACACCAGTGCTCGTCTGTACTACGTGGGGAGATCGGCGCCCGAGAAAGGGACCGTTGCCCGAAAAAGGGTCAGCTCAGGCAGTGGCTCCCACGTCGCAGGAGAGGATACGAAGAGGTAAAACTCCCGTGCTCGCCTGTTGTTGGTTCGGGGGAGATCGTACCATGAAAGAATCCGTCGCCCCCTTCGTCCGGGTAGAATTTAAAAAAAAAAAAAAACAAACAGTGTGCCTCCTATGGACACGAAGCTTGAACTGGGTCTCTGGAAGCCAGCATGAGGGTGTATACTGCAGGGGAGGAGCTAACTTTTTTTGTCTCAGCTTAAGGTACCTTCACACATAACGATATCGTTAACGATATCGTTGCTTTTTGTGACGTAGCAACGATATCGTTAAGGAAATCGTTCTGTGTGACAGCGACCAACGATCAGGCCCCTGCTGGGAGATCGTTGGTCGCTGAACAAAGTCCAGAACTTTATTTCGTCGCTGGATCTCCCGTGGACATCGCTGGATTGGCGTGTGTGACACCGATCCAGCGATGTCTTCACTGGTAACCAGGGTAAACATCGGGTAACTAAGCGCAGGGCCGCGCTTAGTAACCCGATGTTTACCCTGGTTACCAGCGTAAAAGTAAAAAAAAAAAAAAAAAACCACTACATACTTACCTACCGCTGTCTGTCCCCGGCGCTCTGCTTCTCTGCACTCCTCCTGTACTGGCTGTGAGCGTCGGTCAGCCGGAAAGCAGAGCGGTGACGTCACCGCTCTGCTTTCCGGCCGCTGTGTTTTTTTACTTTTACGCTGGTAACCAGGGTAAACATCGGGTTACTAAGCGCGGCCCTGCACTTGGTTACCCGATGTTTACCCTGGTTATCCGGGGACTTCGGGATCGTTGGTCGCTGGAGAGCTGTCTGTGTGACAGCTCTCCAGCGACGCTGCAGCGATCCGGATCGTTGTCGGTATCGCTGCAGCATCGCTTAATGTGAAGTGGCCTTTAGTGTCAGCCTCCTAGTGACAGCAGCATAACCCATGGTCCTGTGTCCCCCAATGAGGCGAAGGAGAAATGTACATTCCAGTTTTGCATGGCCAAGGTTACATAAGACTCCCCATATATTTCATATCACAAATTTTTAGCTATGATAAAAAAAAGGGAAAATCAGATAAAATCCACACAGTTCACCATAAGAATTCAGATTTATTTACATATTTAAAGATGCATCATTTACCTCAATTTACACAGGCAGGAATAAGTGTTACATTCCACTTCTGACTGAATAGTAAGCAGTTTTCCAGGAGATTTGCCATACACAGGGTCTTGGGTGTCAGCTATACTCACACAGCTTATAGTATGCATTTATAGATTTAAATTAAAAAAAAAAAAAAAAACACACACATGATGTGTGGAAGAGCCCTAAAATATAATTTTCACATTAAATAAAATGCAATTTTGTCAGTTCAGAAATTAAAACAAACTTTTCCTTTTATGCTGATGCTCAACAACATTGAAAATAGCTTTCAGCTATATATACATTTTAGTGCTGGACATTAGTGATAACAAAGGACCTGCAGAAAACCAAAGCGGAACACTTTCCCTTCCTTTACACTGAACATTAAAAAGAATGAAGTCAAACTTTCCTTGAACGCCTCCACTTCACAACGATCATTCTGGTGCAGGAGTTATAATATTACTAGTGATGAGTAAGCGTGCTCTTATAAAGGTGTTATCTGAGCATGCTCGTGTGCTTATACGGTCGTCGGCATACTCAAATACTATGTTCAAGTCCATGCGGCTGAATGTCTCGTGGTTGTTCGACCGCCACAACACATGCAGCCACAATGACTTTAACATAGTATTCGAGCACGCAGAAGACACTATTAGCACACGAGCATGCTCAGATAACACCTTATCCCAGCACGCTCGCTCATCACTAAATATTACCACTTACTTGGCTCAGATGACTATTGCACCAAGATAGCTGAATGGATCCATAGAAGACAATGCGAATGGTACATCCAATGTAATCACGTCTTCCTCCACTGATAATTCTTTTTTTTTTTTTAATGATATTGTACCTAACCAGAGACTTTAAAAAAAGGGGTGAAATTTTGGAAAACCCTATAAAAAGATTGTCCTGTGAGCAGATGACACGAGACGCAATAAAGCGAAGAGTTATAATAAAGTTCGGTCCTTATAAAAAGAAAAAAAAAAAGAAAACAAAAACACGTATATGAATACAATTTCCTTGATGCGATTCCAGATGTTAAAGTAATGATGTCGGCTGCATAGTTTAAAAAATTAGGACCATTTTTTAAAAAAGCTCACCAGGAGCACTACACTATCCAGCCCCCCAGGGTTGTGTGTTGTGGGGGGGTAAGCCTCTCCTGGCCGAGGAGAACAAAGTGCTAATATAGAAGTGCTACACTATTATGGGGGGGGGGGAAGCTTCATTTACTTATTGCTTCCTTGCAGGTGAAAGACCAACAGCTTCCAAACTTCTTTAAAACTCTGTAAAATGTGCCTGCAGGTCTATATTTAATACAGGCAGTATGTCGGGAACTTAAGATACCATCTTAGAATGGTCATATATTGGATAAACTAAAATTTGACTGGCTTAATAGAAAAAAAGACTCCTCGTTAATTACTATAGAACCAGACAGACTGAACAGAAGTGAGTCCCACTTCTCAACATTGGCCGTATAATCACATCTGATCTGTAAGAAATGACAGTAACAATAAAGTAGTACTTTGGTTTCAACAAATGGATGTTATTCCGGCTATATACTATATGTATCGGTGCCTTACAGTATTTAAGATCTCAGTTTCCAAAAAATATACTTCACTTCTTAAAACCATAATACCCCTTAAAAGTCATCTGTGCCCATGACATCTGGTGTTCTCCTATACACAAACCCTTAAGATGTGCACATTTTGTTCTGTGCTTGTTATTTTTTGCTCATGGATACACGGATCACTTGGTCAATTCCTTGTTGCATCTTCCCTGACCCCTTTAAAATGTCATAGGCAGTGCAGTTGGTAAATATTACAATGCACCCATTAGATGATCAGGCCAAATACTGTGAATGATGGCTGCATCTGTAGAGAAGTAATGGATGCAGCCATACTGAGTGCACTGGATGATAAGCCGCTTATGTGATGCAGTGTGAGTTTTCTGTATGGTCAGTTACCCATATAACCTGCCCTGAGGTCCTTCCCCACAGCGATATTATGGCATATCTTAAATAAAAAGGAGTACGCAATACAAAGAATGAGTTCTGCAGAGACGATAAAACAATGAGGGGCTCAGTCCTTTATACTGACGATATCATCTAGCATTCAGTTTCTTTCCTTCCAAAACAATCTGAATTTCTTTGGCATCCAAAGTTTCGTACATTAGTAACGCCTCGGCAAGATTTTTGTGCTCTTTTGCGTGAGTTTTCAGAAGGTTTTTCGCCCGTTCATAAGAATCCTAAAAGATAAAACTAAATGGTCACTTCCACTTTCAGATGAACAACACAGTATACATATTATGCCAACTCACAGTACAAGTTCCAAAAAAAACCAACACCAAAAATAAATAAAATCACCCGCATATCTGGGATATTGCATCTATAAAAGTCCAATCTATTACGGTTAGTGATGAGCAAGCGTGCTCGGATAAGGCGCTATCAGAGCAAAACACTCTGGTCCTAATTGAGTATTTTTACATGCTCGAAAGAAAAAAAATGTTTGTTAGGAAATGCGTGTGTTGCGGCTGTCGAACAGCTATGAGACATGCATCCACAGTGACTAGCATCATTTTCGAGCACTTCAAAAATACTCGATTAGGACACGAGCACGCTCGGTCATCACTAATCATGATATAAAAATTAGCACAAAATTAAAAAATAAAAAAAATGCAATAAATGGCAATAAAATCATATGCATCACAAAATGGTACCAATAGTTAAAACAACACAGCTCAATCAATAGAAAAAAAAAAAAAACTTATGTAAGCATATGTACACACGTCAAGTATGTGTTGTGGATATTTCTACATAAAAAAGTGTCTTTTAGCAAGAAAAAAATTAGCTACATAAGAGAAACATCTTATGTGTTTTTCGTATTCATTAGAATAGGTTAAAAACGCTGAAAAAATGGTTCTGCTGCAGTTATGAAGCTGCTTCAAATTTGCAAGGAAAAAAATATGTTAATGTGCCCAAGATTTCAGAAATCTTGATCACTTTGCCGGAACAGTAAAACACTGCTTTTGGTACTGCCATAATTAGACGGACTTGTAGAATCCTGTTCGTGGGGTCAATTTTACTGCATAGCGAACACTATAAAAATGAAACCGCAAAAAGACAACAATAGAAGTGCATTTTTCCCCATGGCTGCATATTTGGAATCATTTTCCAGTTTTGCAGAACATTATGGTAATGTGCATGGTATCAATTAAAAACTGCCTCCTCTCGAGAAAAAAAAGAGACTTTCTATGTTGAAGTAAAATAACATTTTTTAAAAAAAATCAAACCTTAATAGGGGACCTGTCACCAGGTCAAAAGAGGAGGTTTTTAAATCTCAATGTATTCCTGATTTTTACCTGCTGATAGATCCTCTTTAAAGAATTTAAAGACAGGGGTGAGGGTAGCCATGTAAGAGCAGCTATGTTTAGTTCTCCCAAAGACGACATTGGAGAGAACTGCGCTTGCACAGACACAAGCCAGGAATTGAGCACCTCCATTCTGATGACGAAGGTGGGGTAAATTAAATCTACCACCCCTGGTCCCGGTCCCTGGCACAGTGCACATTTAGCCTGACTTTATGGAGCATGTATAAACTCAGATCCGACTGTTTTACCTTTAACAGTGTCCTAACTTCTTGCTCTATGGCAGCTTGTGTCTCTGGACTCAGTTTTCCAGTGTCAGAATAAGTCATTACCCCAAGCTGAAATATAGGAGTCAAAGCAGGATTAGTACACAGAAACCTATTCAAGAGCCACACTGGCTCCAGCTTAATGAAAACGTTAAGGGGTTGCCCAGGTAAGGACTGGGGCCAAAATCACTTAGGCCCATGGTGTCCCCACCCCCCGAGCACCAGATGGGATATATATTACTAATATTACCCTGGATGGAGGAAAGGAAGATTTTCTACAAGACCAATATTTCTAATGATACCCGTGGCCTGCTGGGGTAAGTGACAGTCAGCGACTTTGTGCTCCGTCACAACTCTTAACAGTATGGGTGTCTTGAGAACAGATTCTGCTAACAACGTAGCAAACAATGCGGCCCATGACCAGACAGGCCCTTCTGGCATTTACAGCCAGGTCTAGCGCTCAGTGATTTCCATACACAACTCCTCTATATAGAATGGTAGAAGAGACATTCGGTACCTTTTCACTCATTCCAAATCTTGTTACCATCAGTTTTGCTATTTTTGTTGCACTGTCGAAATCACTAGAAGCCCCTAAAAAGATAACAAGATACATCAGATGTGTAAAACTGCAGTCTGTGTAATAACTAGACTGTGCCAAGAGAAAATTACCTGTAGTTATGTTTTCAGGTCCAAAAATTATTTCCTCAGCCACTCTGCCTCCCATGCTCACATCCATCTGAGCAAGGAGCTGGGACCTGGTCTCACTCCATCGATCGTTCTCTGGCAGAAGGGACACCTAAAGATATGAGTAGTGTTTTTATATTTGCATGGTGCAAAAGTTTTAGGCAGGCATAAAAAACTAAATAAAATAGATGTGTTCAAAGATTCTGAAGGAACTTGGTACAACGGTCGCTCCAAACATCTTGGAGAACAGACCACAGATCTTCTGTGAATGTAAGCTAGTGAAAATGCTTTTGTCCCTTTAGTAGTGATGAGAGAACGTGCTCGGATAAGGTGTTATCTAAGCATGCTCATACGATAACAGTAACTTCGGCGTGCTCGAAAAATATGTTTGAATCCCCGCAGCTGTTCGACAGCCGCAACACATGCAGGGACTGAATGTTAGGCAGTCCTGCATGTGTTGTGGTTGTCTAACAGCAGCGAGTCATGCAGTGGCAGGGACTTGAACATATATTTCGAGCACGCCACAGTCACTCGGTTAGCACCCGAGCATGCTCAGATAACACCTTATCTGAGCACGTTCACTCATCACTAGTCTTTAGGTAATCCTACAAGGATGTAAATATTTTGAGGTCAGGGTTCTGTGGGGGTCGTATCATCACTTCCAGAACTCTCTGCTCTTCTTAACAATAAAACTAGTAACATTTCTGTTTGAAAACATTCTTCCTTTGCAGCGTTTTTCTATACCTGCTTAAAACTTTTGCACAGTACTGTACAGTACATTTCCAAAGACATTATCAGGGAAAACCGGAGAGACAGTTCTATAGAAAGACTGCTCAAGAATGCAATTTTTACAGCAGGAGCGCCACCAAGTCTGCATTACTCACGTGACCAAGCGTCGGACCCCGTGGCATGATCGTCGCCTTGTTGATAGGCATTGCATCTTTGGTGAAATAGGCAATTATAGCATGCCCTGACTCATGATAGGCAGTAATTGTTTTATTCTTGGCATCAATCTCCACACTTCTCCTTTCAGGCCCTGCAAAAATAAAAATTATAACCGTATAATCGTATAAAAATATGGATGCAGATTTTATTTTAATATAATTTACATGATTGAAAGCTACGAAACAAGCGATAACCAAGATGGGAATAGGCCAGAAAAAAAAAAAAAAAAAAGTAAAAATGATTACCGTATATACTCGAGTATAAGCCAAGATTTTCAGCCCAAATTTTTGGGCTGAAAGTGCCCCTCTCGGCTTATACTCGAGTCACGGTGGGCGGCAGGGTCGGCGGGTGAGGGGGAGAGGGCGCTGAGGCATACTTACCTAGTCCCGGCGATCCTGGCGCTCCCCCTGCCGTCCCACGGTCTTCGGGTGCTGCAGCTCTTCCCCTCTTCAGCGGTCACGTGGGACCGCTCATTAGAAAAATGAATATGGACTCCACTCCCATAGGGGTGGAGCCGCATATTCATTTCTCTAATCAGCGGTAACGGTGACCGCTAATAGAGGAAGAAGCTGCGGCACCGAAGACCAGCTGTCCGGGGGAAGGAGCGGGACGCCGGGAGCAGGTAAGTATCGCATATTCACCTGTCCACGTTCCACACGCCAGGCGTCGCTCCATCTTCCCGGCGTCTCTCCGCTCTGACTGTGCAGGTCAGAGGGCGCGATGACGCATATAGTGTGCGCGCCGCCCTCTGCCTGATCAGTCAGTGCGGAGAGACGCCGGGAGCTGCAAGCAAGAGAGGTGAGTATGGCATTTTTTTTTATTGCAGCAGCAATGGCACGGCTTTCTATGGCACAGCTATGGGGCAATAATGAACGGTGCAGAGCATTGTATGGCACAGCTATGGAACAATAATGAACGGTGCAGAGCACTATATGGCACAGCTATGGGGCAATAATGAACGGTGCAGAGCACTATATGGCACAGCTATGGGACAATAATGAACGGTGCAGAGCACTATATGGCACAGCTATGGGACAATAATGAACGGTGCAGAGCACTATATGGCACAGCTATGGGGCAATAATGAACGGTGCAGAGCACTATATGGCACATCTATGGAACAATACTGAACGGTGCAGAGCACTATATGGCACAGCTATGGGACAATAATGAACGGTGCAGAGCACTATATGGCACAGCTATGGGACAATAATGAACGGTGCAGAGCACTATATGGCACAGCTATGGGACAATAATGAACGGTGCAGAGCACTATATGGCACAGCTATGGGACAATAATGAACGGTGCAGAGCACTATATGGCACAGCTATGGGACAATAATGAACGGTGCAGAGCACTATATGGCACAGCTATGGGACAATAATGAACGGTGCAGAGCACTATATGGCACAGCTATGGGACAATAATGAACGGTGCAGAGCACTATATGGCACAGCTATGGGGCAATAATGAACGGTGCAGAGCACTATATGGCACAGCTATGGGGCAAGAATGAACGGTGCAGAGCACTATATGGCACAGCTATGGAACAATAATGAACGGTGCAGAGCACTATATGGCACAGCTATGGGACAATAATGAACGGTGCAGAGCACTATATGGCACAGCTATGGGACAATAATGAACGTGCAGAGCACTATATGGCACAGCTATGGGGCAATAATGAACGGTGCAGAGCACTATATGGCACAGCTATGGGACAATAATGAACGGTGCAGAGCACTATATGGCACAGCTATGGGACAATAATGAACGGTGCAGAGCACTATATGGCACAGCTATGGAACAATAATGAACGGTGCAGAGCACTATATGGCACAGCTATGGGGCAATAATGAACGGTGCAGAGCACTATATGGCACAGCTATGGGGCAATAATGAACGGTGCAGAGCACTATATGGCACAGCTATGAGGCAATAATGAACGGTTCAGAGCATTGTATATGGGGCACTGCTTTATATGGAGCATCTATGGGGCAATAATGAACTGTATGCAGCATTATATGGGGCTCCTGATTCAATATGGATATTCAAAAACACAACCTACTGATGTCTCAATTAATTTTACTTTTATTGGTATCTATTTTTATTTTTGACATTAACCGGTAGCTGCTCCATTTTCCACCCTAGGCTTCTACTCGAGTCAATAAGTTTTCCCAGTTTTTTGTGGCAAAATTAGGGGGGTCGGCTTATACTCGGGTCGGCTTATACTCGAGTATATACGGGTATGTTATGCCTAGTGCAGGACACAATGGGGCGATACATTTCATAGCAATTAAAACAACTCCAAATCCTGTGTCATGTCCCCCCCTTTAAGACCCTACACTAGGCATAATATAGCATGTGTAAGTTAAATCTATATTGTTATTTTTTTTTAAGCACTACTTAGCCTTAAATTACTTCGTTATTAATGGCCTATCATTAGAAATAAGTAATCAATAGCACACTGTTACCGCTCCAACAGAAACCATATAACACCCTGATGACCAATGGTGGGTGCCAGACCTTTCAGTGATATGAAAGGAGGAGAGCTGACAGAAGGGTTTGTAATGTGACACAGCTAAACTCAGCTGTGCTGTGCCTCCCCCACACTGACCCATGTAGGAGATTAGACTGGGTTCTTTATCTTTACATCTCATCCACTGAGAAACCTGCTCTGGAGCTATTATGGGGACATGTTTTTCCTTTGAGTGTTGATGATCGCTTATAATTGGTCAGCATCATACAGGGAGAAGCAGTACACATAATATATTTGCAGCCTAGGCAAAATTAAAGCAAAAAAATGTTTTGCTCCACTCAGAAGCCACTATTACATCGTGTGTCCAGCTCAACATGAAAGGTTCTCTTTAAAGGGACACTCACTATTCCATATGCCGTTTTGGAGAGGGTACCTTCTTCAGAAATTCACTCTACAAGACCATTTGAATAGTCCAAAAAGCAGCTCTTGGTATGGAGAATTCATGTGAGCATGTATTACATGCCCCATCATTCTATCACACCATGGAATCCCACATCACCAGCCGAGAAGGTAGAATTGTGCGGTACTTATGGACTTCCACCATTCTGATGCTTCTACTTTCCAAGTCAGGACCATGACTGGCCATCAGCATCCTGACAAGCTTAGCTCAACTTTCCATGTCATGTATGTATATAGGTAGGTAGAAGTGAATTACATACCCATGAGTATTTTATCCTTGGCAAACTCGAGCTCTCTCATGGTAACCATTTCCTTTCCATCCACAGCAGCTTTAAGAGCAGCCTGGTTAACCAGATTCTCCAGCTCTGCTCCAGAAAATCCCACAGTGCCACGTGCAATTATTTCAGCGTCAACAGCTATAACAGCAAGATAAACAATATTAAACATTTCTATTCACATGTCAAAAGGGGCTGTCCAGTAAACAAAAAAATACTGTTTTAATGTGTGTAAAGAGAAATAAAAAAAAAAAGAAACTAAAACTTGAATTAAGAAAGGAGCAGTGATCTGAAGACAGTCTGTGACTGGCGCATTTTCATAGTTACGCCAACCTCTGACATACCTAATTATGAGAAGGGGGCTGGCTTGGCATTTGAAATGAGCCTGCCAGCCAGCCCCCTTACAGAGAAATCTGACACAGGTAGGTCTCCTGTAACAAAGCAAAGGCAAAAAAGGAGGACAAGATACATACACTGGTAACAGTAAGGAACGATTAGGTCTATTAAATGACATAATATATATGCAGCTATGAGGGGAAAAAAATTATTCAGCTTCTTCAGACACATCATGTGCCTACTAATCATTACAGCTTTTTAAAACTCTATACGTCTCATGTCTCACCATGTTGTAAGTAAATGTGAAGACTTACATTGGTCATACTTGATTTTACAGAGATACCATTTCAGGATTTCTGTGCGACCCTTCACGTCTGGTCTGGGGACGGTAACCTGCATGTCAAAACGACCAGGGCGAACTAAGGCACTGTGTAGAGGAAAAAAAAAAAATGTAAAAGATAATATGCCAACATAGCTGCTTTCTTCCAGAAACCATATCACACTTGTGCACAGACAGTTTTATATTGTGGCTCAGCCCCAGTCACTTCTATGGAGCGAAGCTGCAATACCAAGGATATCATTTTATTCTAGTCATGTGCATCCTAATCAGAGTCTGATACGTACTTGTCCAAGGCTTCTGGGAAGTTTGTGGCTCCAATGATTATGACTCCTTCATTGGGTTTAAAGCTGAAAAACAATAAAAAACACAAAGATCTGGGCTTAAGCCTATATGCTTAACATGAGGAATGAAGAGACAAAACACTGTGCATGCAAGAATTGAGGAAAGTTGGGCATACTTAGGTTTGACTGCTAAATACAGTAGTTATTTTAGAAAATCTATACCTCAATATTCTTTTATGTGCTCTCTGTAAAGACACAAAGCTCTTGAGAGTCCATGTATAAGCCTTTGCTACGTTCATGGCCACTGTGATGGCAAAAGCTTTCTCTGTGGTTCAATGGGCCAGTAGACAATTTAGCATTTTCCCTCATTGAGCCTCTATAATGCTTCTCATTCTCCCCTTCATAAACTGCATGCCATAGAGCATGCCACAACTTTTCCTTACAGAAGTTGTGCGTTTTAACTTCCATTTATTGTAATGGAAATTTATCAAAATCTGAAATCCACTTGTCTGGCACAGAAGAGTTACAAATTATGCCGCTAGCCATCTCTCCCCTTATAAAGAGGGGGCTGAGTGTGGGGTGCCGCTTAATATGGCACATCTTGCTCCAATGCACTTCACTTAACTGGCATTAAGAGACACCCAGATGTACTAGCCGAATGCGTATTCTGACAAAACATATGCAAGAGAAATTTAAGTTCCTGCAGTAAAATAGCAATAAGAACATTTCATGCTGAAACAGCTATTCTTCAATAAACTCAAAATCATTATGATATAAAAGTATTATTTAATTTGGGACACTAACTACTCAAACACATACCCATCCATTTCTGCAAGCAGTTGGTTTATCGTCTGTCTAGAATACGGGTGCATGGGGGATTCAATCCTTTTTCCACCCACAGAATCCAACTCATCTATGAATATGACACATGGTGCATTGGTCTTGGCTTCCCCTTTAAAGAAGAAAAAGGAAAAGTGAACCAAAAAAAAAAAAAGCAACAATGTATCTATATACAACTACAAATTATCATCCTTCTCTGTGCTGCAAATAAGAAAACGGATTGTCAAAAATCTATATTAAATGCATTGCTACTAATATTAGGGAATTTATATTCCACAGCTGAAAATCTCACTTTTACATCTTTGCAATTTTATATCCACTATTGTAAAATGCTTTAACCCTGCTGTTCTGTTCGGTCTGGGGAGACCTATTTTGAACTTTGGTATTTTTTGGGGTGTTCAAGATGCGGTTCTGAAACTTGTGGTTGATTGACTTAAATGAGGATGGGTCAGTCGGCCACGGGTTTCAGAGCCGCATCTTGAATATTTTAAAGAATATTGAAGTTCAAAGTCGGTCATTTTTGACCAACAGAACAGCAGGGTTAAATGCAGCATTAGTGTTATAGAAGTTACATTGAGCCAAATGGAAGGATAAGGAAGAACACGAAGAAAAAAAAAAAAAAAGAAAAAAAACATAATTCTGGGTTATGCGGTCAGGAAAGGTTTCACAATTTAGGCATCTATATTAAGAGCTGAAGCCTATATGATGATATGTGAGACTCTTTCAGAGAAAGAAGGCGATGGCGGTGCTCATAGTGTTGCAGCGCCTTTAGTGGCGCTCCTGGCCACCACTGTCTGCTGTGAATGGTAAAATCGAGCTTAAGCTGCAGTTCCCTGCACAGTTTAGGTGATGATGCCCTCTGCAGTGGGTGGTGTCAGTAAAATAGGGCACGGCACTAATCCAGCACCATGCATTTATAAGCGTACATACTGAATAGAT
Source organism: Ranitomeya imitator (assembly GCF_032444005.1). Taxonomy (NCBI): domain Eukaryota; kingdom Metazoa; phylum Chordata; class Amphibia; order Anura; family Dendrobatidae; genus Ranitomeya; species Ranitomeya imitator. The sequence goes on along the minus strand of NC_091287.1, from coordinate 46,820,690 downwards.
TCCTAATGCGACTTGCTCCAACGCCTACAAACATCTCATCAAATTCAGAACCAGAAGCGTAATAGAAAGGGACGTCGGCTTCTCCAGCTACAGCTCGAGCAAGGAGGGTCTTCCCAGTTCCAGGTGGTCCGACCAAAAGGATTCCTAGAAGAAAAAGCTAATTATTAAGATTTCATTTTTACCATAACTTAGTAAATAATACATCACAAAAATAGTAATCCACAAGAATGGCTCATCACCGCCATAGTCTATGCATCAAAGACTATTCTAAGCAATCCCTATCAAACCCACCCAACTGTTACTCCTATCCTGTAAGTGGAAAGCTTAGTCACTAAGAGCTGGGAAAATTGTAATTTTCCTCTATGACTCATCATGGAAGGTTCCTTACCTTTGGGGAGTTTGCCTCCTAAAACTGTGAATTTCTGAGGATTTTTCAAGAACTCTACCACTTCTTGTAACTCTTGTTTTGCCTCTTCAACCTGTTCGTACATAAATTCAAGAATATTCACAAATTCTGACAACAGTGTTAGTTTTTAAGAAAAAAACCCAATGTATTTGTTCTAAAAGAAGAGTTTATTTGAACTCTGAGTCATTAAAGTCTCTGGTCATGTCGGGGAGCTTCGAAGGCACTGCAGAAAAGCTGTGTGAACGGGGCCTTAATCACATACCAGCCAACACTCCAGAATGATTAGGGGCTATTAGAGCATTTTGGGTACACAACAGAATGGGGTCTTGAGTAATTACCATAAATTGTTCTTGTAAAGTTAAAGGGAGCTGGTCACGTGATCCCTGATTGAGCAGTGGGCAGAATGAACCAGACACCTCATTACAAATATGCAAATTTTACTCCGAAACGCAGCAGCTTTAGTACAAAGCGGAGACAAAGTAATGGATTCTTGTCCCCATGGCCTTCTCCCTGTCCATTCAGACTGACAGATCAGTCCCTATATGAGTATAGGTAAAGCCCACCAATCTAGATGAATGGATGGACATGTCTCCATGACTAGTCATCTCGTCCATGGCCCTATTTCTCACCAGGTTTCTCTGAAACATTGTAATTTGGAGTAAAACATACATACGTAATGAGGGAGCTGGTCTCTGATGCAAAGGTTATGCCATACGTGTCCAACTGTATCAGGTCAAAGAGCTGAAAGTCGCATCCATGTCGAGAACAATACAGGAATGGAAAGGACATTGAAAGTTGCCAAGCACATTTGCGCTACTAATACTTGATCACCCATAGTGGTGAATGGTGAGAAGCCCGCCTGCGCGACCATCCCTAATACGCTCCCATATCCTCTGTACTCACCCCTTTTACATGTTCAAAAGTCACATTTTTCATCTGAATGGGATCCACAGCTGCATCAAGGCCGGATGTTGCTCTGAAACGAACTGCAAGAAAAAAAAAGATCACAAAATAAAAAGTGTGTCATTATCACTTACCTTTACAGATTAGTGCATTTCTCAGAGGTCCTAATACTCTAGGGTCATTAGATAAAAGGATAGACTGTTTCACTTATGGGGAAGAGAGGAAAAAAAAAAAGTGGTGGGGACATTTCTTCATCAGAAGAACAGCACACAAGCTAAAAATGCCAGTACTGTTCCGTTTCTTAGTATATTTCCAGATATTAAAAAAATAAGTTTTTCAGAACTTCTGTATTGTTGACTTCCTGCTAGGATTGGTAATCGATATCAGATTGGCAGGCCTCCCTCCTAGCACCCGCACCGATCCTCTGCATGAACTAAATTAAGGGCTGCAGAAATGGCTCTCGGTGGTATTATAAGTCATCTCAAAATTAGTTGAGAATTTAGAAAGGAGCTTAAAATATTTAAGTCCCAGGACACCTTTTAACATTTTTATTCATTTAATAGAAACGTTTATTATTTTAACATTATTTAAACTAAAAAAACATGCCTAGACTACATCAAAACTTTGCCAATAGGGCGTTTCACTGCACAGTGTGATACGGTCAGTACTGATGATTGTCAGTTTAAAACTATATATGGATATGTCCCCTTGACAAGAAGAAAGGTAACATCCCAACATCAATATATTCATACACTTACCAGGAGGAATAATAAAAGAATATTGCAAAGCTCCTGCATTGTATTTACAGGCATAGAACTGCAAAGGCACAAAGATTTAAAATACAGCAAAAGAAAAAAAAAACAAAACTCTCACCTGATAAAAATGGTGTTTTTGATAAACCATAGATGCCAAGCAGCAGCACGGCCAGTAGAATGTAGCGGGTTCTTTTCAATGATTCTAAAAAGAGAGACATTACAATGATTTCCTAATTTAATTTTATGAATAAAGCAAAAAGGAGGAGACTCGGGAACCATAAGATACAGATGTGACCAATAGTTATAAAATAGAATGAGATCAGCAGTAAAAACAAAACAGGATTTTTGGTTGCTTACCGTAAAATCTGTTTCTTGAAGCCTCCATTGGGGGACACAGGAACCATGGGTGTATGCTGCTGCCACTAGGAGGCTGACACTATGCAAATAAAAAAAATTAGCTCCTCCTCTGCAGTGTACACCCCACCGACTGGCATTAAACTCTTCAGTTAATGAGAAAGCAGTAGGAGAAAGAACAAGGTTGAAAAACCATAACCACAAACTTGAGAACTGTAAACGTGAGAACAGTCAGAGAACATATAACAAAAACATTGGGAGGGTGCTGTGTCCCCCAATGGAGGCTTCAAGAAACAGATTTTACGGTAAGCAACCAAAAATCCTGTTTTCCTTATCGCCTCTCATTGGGGGACACAGGAACCATGGGACGTCCCAAAGCAGTCCCAAGGGCGGGAAAAAACAGACTTCCATCAGGTCAGAGGACTCACCACTGCCGCCTGCAGGATCCTTCTGCCTAGGCTGGCGTCCGCCGATGCGTAGGTATGGACCTTGTAAAATTTGGCGAACGTGTGGATGGAAGACCAAGTTGCCGCTTTGCACAGCTGCAGGGCGGAAGCCCTGTGGTGCACCGCCCAGGAGGCGCCGACTGCCCGGGTAGAGTGAGCCTTAATCCCAGGAGGGGGCACTCTGTTCTTGACCCGGTAAGCCTCCAAGATTGCCATTCTGATCCATCGAGCAATAGTCGCTTTAGAAGCCGGCTGGCCTCTGCGCGTGCCATCAGGAATGACGAAAAAGGAATCAGTCTTCCGGAAAGTGGACGTTCTGTCCAGATAGATCCTCACAGCCCTGACAAGGTCCAGCTTGTTCAACGATCGCTCCAGAGGATGAGTCGGAGCTGGACAAAAGGAAGGTAGAACGATGTCCTCGTTGAGGTGGAAGGTGGAAACCACCTTAGGAAGAAAAGAAGGTGGGGGCCAGAAGACCACCTTGTCCTGGTGAATGACCAAAAACGGAGGGCGGCAAGACAGGGCCGCCAGCTCGGAAACGCGGCGAATGGACGTGATGGCCACAAGAAAGGCTACCTTCCATGATAAAACTGATAGAGGAATCTCCCTAAGAGGTTCAAAGGGAGAAACCTTCAGAACGTCCAGTACCAGGTTTAGGTCCCATGCCTCCACAGGGGCCCTGTACGGCGGGACGGTGTGGGCTACCCCCTGAAAGAAGGTCTTAACCTGTGGCCGAGAGGCCAAGGTCTTCTGAAAGAGGATGGAAAGCGCAGAGACCTGACCCTTCAGGGAACTAAGAGCCAGGCCCGAATCCAGTCCTGCCTGAAGGAAGGCCAAAAGAGAAGGCAGGGAAAAAACCATAGGCGGAACGCGGTTGGACTCGCACCACCGGAAGTAGGCCTTCCAGGTGCGGTAGTAGATCCTGGAAGACGAAGGCTTCCGAGCCTGAATCATGGTGTGAATCACCCGGTCCGAAAGGCCGGACGCTCTCAGAACCGCGGTCTCAACAGCCACGCCGTTAAACTGAGCGACCGAGAATTCGGGTGGCAGATCGGACCTTGGGACAGCAGATCGGGCCTGTCTGGAAGGCGCCAGGGAGCGTCCGCGAGAAGGTTGACGAGCTCCGCGAACCAAGCTCTCCTGGGCCAATCCGGGGCGATCAGGATGACCGGCACCCCTTCCGCTTTGATCTTCTTCAACAGTTTGGGAAGTAATGGAAGGGGTGGGAACAGGTAGGGCAGCTCGAACTGTGACCAAGGAATGGCCAGAGCATCGACGCCCACTGCGAGAGGATCGCGGGACCTGGAGACGAACTGCGGAACCTTCCTGTTGACTCGGGACGCCGTAAGATCCACATCCGGAGTTCCCCATCGAAGACAAATCTGATGGAAGACCTCCGGATGCAAGGACCATTCCCCTGCTGCGAGGCCCTCGCGGCTGAGGAAGTCGGCGGCCCAGTTTTCCACGCCGGGGGATATGCACCGCGGATATCACCGGAACCGTTGCCTCTGCCCAAAGGAGGATCTTGGATACCTCGGCAAGGGCCAAGGAGCTCCGAGTCCCCCCCTGATGGTTGACATATGCCACAGCCGTGGCGTTGTCCGTCTGGATCCGGACTGGAAGGCCCCTGAGGATCCTTTCCCAGTGGCGGAGGGACAGGAAGATGGCCCGAATTTCGAGGACGTTGATCGGCAGAGATGACTCCTGCGGCGACCAGCGGCCCTGAACCGTCAGGTGGCGAAAAACCGCACCCCAGCCGATCAGGCTGGCGTCCGTTGTCACCACCTGCCAGTGAACCGGAAGGAAGGACCTGCCCTGGGAGATGAGAGGTGACGTCGACCACCAGTTGAGAGACCGCTTGACCCGAAAGGAGAGTGATCGGCCGATCCAGGGAGAAGACCAACCTGTCCCACTGAGACAGAATGGCTTGCTGAAGGGGTCGCGAATGGAATTGGGCGAAGGGAATCGCTTCCAATGTAGCTACCATCCTCCCCAGAACCTTCATGGCCGAACGGAGGGAGGGAGGTCGAGGACCCTGGAGCAAGCGTATGTCCCGACAGAGAGTGGATCTCTTGTCTGTGGGAAGACTCTGCTCTGACGAGTATCGAAAAGCATGCCCAGAAAGATGATGCGCTGAGAAGGAATAAGACAGGACTTCTTCCGGTTTACCAGCCACCCGAAACGGGCTAAGGTGTCGAGAACAATGGACAGGCTTTCGTGGGCCTGAGCGAAGGACGGAGCCTTGATGAGGATGTCGTCGAGATATGGAAATAGGACCAGGCCTCTGACTCAAGATGGCCATCAGCGCCGCCATGATCTTCGTGAACACTCTTGACGCGGTTGCGAGACCGAACGGCAGGGCGACGAACTGAAAATGATCTCGTTGCACTGCAAAGCGCAGGAAACGGTGATGTCCGGGAAATATCGGGACATGGAGGTAGGCGTCCTGGTTATCTATTGAGCATAGAAACTCCTGAGCCTCCATGGAAGCAATTACTGAACGAAGGGATTCCATCCTGAAGTGTCTCAGGCGAACTCTCCTGTTCAGCAATTTGAGGTCCAGAATGGGGCGAACTTTGCCGTCTTTTTTCGGTACCACAAAAAGATTCGAGTAGAAACCCGTGAAGCGTTCTTTTTCTGGGACGGGAACGATTACCCCGGATTTGAGCAGAAAAGCGATGGCTGAGAAGAAGCCTGGAACTAGAGCGGGGTCTCTTGGAGGACGGGATTGGAAGAAACGATCCCGAGGTCGGGAAGCGAACTATTTTGTATCCCGAGGATACAACTTCCCTGACCCATGCATCCTCTACTGCGGAAATCCAGACGTCCCTGAAAAGGAGAAGACGGTCGCCCAATCTGGGAGTTGGGCTGGAGTCTTGCGGAGGAGTCATGCCGAGGTGGAGCTTCCAGTCCTGGGCCTGGAGGATCTACCCTGGGAGAAACGAGGACGCCAGGACGGAGTGGGCCTAAAGGACACCGCCTTCTTCTCTTGACGTGCCTGTGGCCTCTGTTGCTGCTGGGAAAAGGAGTTTGACGCAGCGAAGCGACGAAAAGGCCGAAAAAAACGAAACTGTCGTCTAGGAGGAGGGCGACGAGGCTTAGCCTGGGGGAGAAGAGAACTTGTACCCCCGGTGGCGTCCTTAATTATTTGGTCCAGCTGGGAACCAAAGAGGCGAGAGCCCTGGAAGGGCAGACTAGTGAGGGACTTTTTGGAGGACAAGTCCGCCTGCCAGGCCTTGAGCCAAACGGTCCGGCGGATGGCAACGGCATTGCTGGAAGCTTGAGCCGCACAAGACGCTGCATCCAGGGAGGCGGAAACCAGGTATTCACCAGCGTGGGAAATCTGGTTGGCAAGTTCCGCTAATTGCGCGGGAGGCGCCCCATCCAGGATACCTCGCCGAAGATCCTTGGCCCATTTTGAGATGGATTTTGAAGCCCAAGTGGACGCAAAAGCTGGACATAGAGCCGCTGAAGCCGCTTCAAAAGCAGATTTTGCGAAGGATTCTATAACTCTATCGTTAGAATCCTTCAGAGATGCTCTGCCGGACAGAGGAAGCACCGTGTTGGTGGACAGCCTGGAAACAGGGGGGTCCACCGAGGGAGAGGCCGTCCAATTGGCGGTAAGTTCTGGAGGAAAAGGATATAACACACCCAGGCGTTTTCCCCTCTGAAAACGCCTAGTGGGGTTCTCTCTCTCTCTGGACACGATTTCCTCGAATTCAGGATGAGGAGTGAAAAATTTTGAAGGTGGTTTGGCCCGTCTAAACGAAACCGCCTGATCTACGGGTTCCGTAGAGGGATCCTTGATGCCACATGTTTGGTTTATTGCCCCAATGAGGTTCTGGACTGTCTCACTCATGGTGGCGATTTGGTTAGGATCCAGCTCCGAAGTATCCTCCGAAGGCGCATCAGATAATGCCTCGCCTGACTCAGGGGAGGAGGATCGGTGGGACACCAACCGCAGGGGAGGGCCGAGCGGCGAGATGGAGCGCGAAGAGGACTCAGACCGACGTTCCTGTCTGGACCTTTTGTGGCTTATCAAGGAGGGCTCGGGCGGCGGTTCCTGCGACCCGCTGGCCACTGCAGGGGTAACAGATCCAGCGCGGACACTAGGGTTTGAGAGACCCGTGTTAAATCAGCCACCGATTGTGACAGAGAGGCGGCCCAGCCTGGGATGGGGGGAATCGCTCTCGGGCGGAACAGCCGGGGGATCCTGGGCGGTGGGAACAATCGGGTTGCTGCAGGACTGACACAGCGGGGAGGACTGACCTGAGGGAAGTTTGCTGTTACAGGACGAACATGCAAAGTACGTGACTAAGGCAGAAGATGAAGAGGTAGGGGGACGAGAGCGGCCCCCTTTAGAGGTAGCCATTTTTAGGGACCCTGAAGATGCCAGTGGGTTAGGGGACAGTGGGCAGAGGGGGGTGTCAGTCTGCAGTGCAGCTACTCACGGACCCGGTCCTGGAAGATGTCCCACTTGTCGATGGAGTGCCCTGAGGAGCTGTATTCAGCTCAGATAGAGCTGTGCCCACAGAAGATGCGGGTGCGCTTGCGAGAGCTGGTGCTGCTGCCGGTACAAAGCGGTGCTCACACCAGAGAAGTGTCCCAGGAGGAAGGGGGCGGAGCCAGACGCAGGGGCGCCGGTAGGCAGGGCACAGTAAGTCGGGCGGGAAAAAGCCCGCCCGCAGAACCGGAAGTGAGGAGCCGAGAAACCGGAAGTAGGCCCCGGCCTAAGCCGGGACCTAAATTAGAGGCCGGCGCCGCCGGAGAAGGAAACCGCGGCGCCGGAGCAGTGCACCGCAGGGACTGAGAAGAGCGGCAGCCTGCCAAGGCTGTCCGGGAAAGCGGAACTTGGGTCGCGGCGCCAGAAGTAGGCCCCGGCAGAAGCCGGGACCTAAATTAGAGGCCGCCGGAAAATCGCGGCGCCGGAGAATCGCGGCGTCGGAGCGCCGCCGGAGAATCGCGGCGTCGGAGCGCCGCAGAAAGTAAGTGGCACGACATCCTGCCAAGGACGCCGTGCAGACACAGGACGCATTGTGGCCCCCGAGCAGTGAGACCGCAGGGGGAAGCGGCGCAGCAGCCTGCTAGGCTGTGACTCTGTAAGGGGCTGTGCGGCTGCAGGGAGAGAACTGCGGCCGCTAAGGAAGAAGAGCTTATGGCTGTCCCTGGGATCCCTCTAAAATAAACGCCATGAGGGAGGACAGGGGGACATCTGGAGAAAAGATCCCGGGGGAATGGAGGGGAAATACTCACCTAAACATCCCACGCCGTTACTAACCTGAGGGGAATGAGACGTCCACGGAGCTGTGATGGACGTCCTCGTCGCCTCCAACCGACAGGCTCTGGTAGGCGAGTGGGTGGGGGACGGAGCCAGGACCGGACTTCTGAGCACGCTTCTGTGCTAGGATCTTGGTCCTGGAAAGGGATCTATGAGGATACGAGGTGGCAGTACACGCCGTACTCATAGTCCGCATTGTGGGAATACAGGTGTGACTGCTCACCCTGTATCCCTCCGGAAAAAACCTGAAAAGAAACGACGCACATTGAGGTAGATAAGGGTCTAATGAAAGACCCGTGTCCACCTCCTACTGACACTAAGCTAAACTGAAGAGTTTAATGCCAGTCGGTGGGGTGTACACTGCAGAGGAGGAGCTAATTTTTTTATTTGCATAGTGTCAGCCTCCTGTATGCAGCAGCATACACCCATGGTTCCTGTGTCCCCCAATGAGAGGCGATAAAGAAATGGACGATCTCCTGACGAGTATGAGGCTTGAGGAAGATGCCAGGACAGGGTGCGCCACAGCAATCCCACATATACCTAGAATCAGTTAACCCCCATAGGAACATCATTCACATAGGAATCACCAATTCACAGGATGGTTGTTAAAAATATTGTCCACTACTCAGATGACCCCTTTTCATAAAATAACTGCTATACTCCCCTCTGAGCGCTGTTCCATTGCTGGCGCGACACCTGCACAGAAGAGTATAGCAGTCGTTAAATTATAATGAGGGAACGTCATGATTGCAAAGGGGTTGTCCGAGTAGTGGACAACCCCTTTAAACTAATAGATTATGGAGGGGTCAGGGGACATCCGACTGCAAGAGCAGGGCCACAAAGTCGCCCAGCCAAGTCAATCAGCGCCCTCTTCATACACAATGTAGAGGACTGACAGAGTACAGAGCTCGGCCATTTGCATCAGTCCCGATGACTGAGGATCTGCAGTGAACATTTCACAGGGGGACATAGGAACATCCTTCTGGTGATTGGTGGCGGCCTAATGGCCAGGCCCCCCCCAATCTAGCAGTTATTCCCCATTTTGTAAATAAGTTATAACTCATTGAAACACCACTATAAATGCCTGACATTTCCATACCAGTGGTCCTCTGGGTGAGTGCTTGAGCTTTTAGGAAACCCTCTGCAAACCCATTCTTAAAAGCATCTTGTTGTCCTTCTGGGACATTTTTATTTTTAACTATCTTCTCCAGGTTTTCTACATCTGGGACCCGATCTCTCATCAAGAATCCCTAATAAATAAAGTAACAAAATCCTAAATTATACAGATTTTCATAAACAGAGCACATAAACATAGATTAACCTCTTCATGACTAAGCACATTTAGGCCTTAGAATTTCGGTGGCAATAAATGTTTAGTTTTTTTTTTTATTGAAGGGGTAATAAAAAAAATAAAGCTACAATTTTTGGTTACATCTGACGTTTCAAACCTGCTAGAACAATGGTCGTATTTCGATTTTTGGCATCTGTAGATCAGTATTTTTACATCCACAAAGAAAACGAGAAGCCCATTTGGCTCCTGCGTCATTTTTGCAACAGTTGAACGATGGATGATGGATAGATTCTGTATTATCTAATTTCTTTTTTTTTGGGCGGATTAGAGGTCTGTGTACAGCTTGTTGTGATGAAAAGACGCTGATCTGAACTCAGCCTTAAATGGCTTGGATTAGAGTAGTTACGTTAAGTGCCCACATCACGGCAAGCACCCACGTCATGGCAAGAGCAGCCTGGATCATATGTGATGGTCTTATTTTATGTCAAATAAAGCTTTTTAATGGTTTCTATAAAACATATTGGGGTCATAAGGGAGGTCTTACCACCAATTCATTGCACAAATGTTGTGACCTTAATTTGACCATCTCAAGGTCTGCACAACATATATATTAAAAAAAAAAATAATATAAGACTAAAATATCCATATGTACCTTCATGAATGAAGGAGTGGCATTTTCAGAGGCAGCGATGCGCTCGGAGGTGGACTGCAGACGTCTGTCTCTGGTTTTCAGGGTCTTGAATCCTCGAGACTGTATGTAACCTGAAAACAGTTTTATGCAAGTCACATTATAGCTACAGGCATTAGATTAGCATCTTCCGCTATATACTTTCTGCTGACGTTTTATAATGCGGTCGCTAATCTATACAATTTTTACCCTATAAGCGATAATTTCAAGAGGAAAAAGAAACAAAATCAAGTCTGGAAATATAGAATTCTTCTTACCCGGCCAACGTTGGAGGTCTGAACTGACTTGTTTTAGTGGACTTGGCTGTTGTATAGAAAGTGGTCGCAGAGTATGGAAAGTATTGGGGTATCCTAAGACAAAAACACAGTCAGGGATTACAGAGACTAACAGAGAGGTGAATCCTAAAACTACCTGCTGGGGAAGAGTTTTCACCAAACTTTCTTTTTAATGGGAGTTTCCCCACTTACAATAAATTGGGCCCCTAATTATCTAAAATACACAAAATAGCTAAGAGAATAAATTCCCAAAATGTCCAAACATAAAATTAATGGCACTTCATACGATGAATTCAAAACATACTATGGGTAACCCACCAAAGCAAAGAAGAGGTCCACTGAATTAAAATCAATCTTTATTGAAGAAAAAGGTCTAAAAAACAATTAAAAACACTGTGCAGGTGCCGCCCATCCCGGCTTCAGACAAGACAGATCCACAGTTATATACAAGATTTACCAGCTGGGTCACTACTTGCTAACTCCCCAATGATATCCAATTAAAAGGAATATGTAACTGGTATATCCGATCACTGGCAGCAGACATGATCCTCTACAGGCAGTGATGCAGCTGCTGTGGTGCCACGTCCGGGAAGGTGGTACAGACTGGCAGGGGAACAGGCAATTTTAGTGGAGGGAATCAGTGAGAAGACTATTCTCTAAATTTTACTTCCCAGACAATAATGATGTGGGTCACCACTCACAAGAGCAGGCCCCTGGTACGTGTGCTCAGCTGCATGCAGAGGTCCCACAGAGGACAATACAGAGAGGAGGCATGTATCAGTGGCCACCTCTCCACGTACAGCAGCCATGGCACCAGGCAGGACCGGGGTGGGGAGGTTCAGACCAAGCTTGTAGAGTACCACCAGCACTCACCATTTTTGTTTTCAAAGAAAGACTCAGCAGATACATGTGATGTGTGCCAGCTGGGGGAGGTTTTCTTGTTATCGGAGAAGAAGCCGGGTAGAAGCTTGTTCAGAAGTGAATCGAGATCTGTAGTCCTCAACTCAGACAAGCCCAGGTCTCTGAGGCTTAAAAGTGGCTGTTAGAAAAAAAAATAGGGATTTGTGTGTACTCACCGTAAAATCCTTTTCTCCAAGCCAATCATTGGGAGACACAGGACCATGGGGTGTTATGCTGCTGCCACTAGGAGGACACTAAGTGAATATAGAAAGATTAACTCCTCCTCTGCAGTATACACCCCTTCACTGGCCAGTATTCATCCAGTTCGGTAGTAAAGCAGTAGGAGAATTAAACGAAAGACAATAAAACTATGTCAAAACCAAAGTAGTAACAACAAGCCAAAGGGCTAACAGTGTGGGTGCTGTGTCCCCCAATGATTGGCTCAGAGAACAGGATTTTACGGTGAGTACACAAAAATCCCTATTTCTCCTACGCTTCATTGGCGGACACAGGACCATGGGACGTCCTAAAGCAGTCCCTGGGTGGGGAGCAACATAGCTGCTAATACCCCATCTACCACTGGCTTACAGCTAAGGTACCGCCGACTGCAGAATGCACCTGCCAAGGGCAGCGTCTGTAGAGGATAGAGAATAAATGTGGTAGTGTATTATAAAAGTATGCAAGCTGGACCAGGTCGCAGCTTTGCAGACCTATTGTGCTGACGCCTTGTGCCGAATGGCCCAAGAGGCACCCACTGACCGAGTAGAATGGGCCTTAATCCCTGCTGGGATAGGAACACCCCTGACACGATAGGATTCCTGAATAGCCGATCAAATCCATTTGGCTAGAGTAGCCTTGGAAGCAGGAGAGCCCTTCCTTTGTCCCTCTGGAAGTACGAATAGGACATCCGACTTGCGGAAGGGAGCCGTCCGTGAGATGTACCGTCGAAGGGTCCTAACCACATCGAGAGTGTGCAGTGTTTTCTCAACGCGATGGACTGGTGCCGGACAGAATGAAGGCAGAATAATCTCATTTAGGTGGAAGGAGGAAATGACTTTAGGTAGAAAAGAAGGAGAAGTCCTCAAGACTGCCTTATCTGGGTGAAAGATGAGAAACGGGGGTCGGCAGGAAAGAGCCGCAAATTCCGAGACATGCCTGATTGATGTAATAGCCACTAGAAAAGCTACCTTCCAGAAAAGGAAGGTCAGAGAAATGTCCTGCAGTGGTTCGAAGGGGGCCTCCTGAAGAGCTCCAAGGACTAAATTAAGATCCCATGGATCCAAAGGCATTTTGTAGGGAGGCACCACACGGGAAACTTCCTGAATGAACGTCTTAATCGGTAATCTGGTGACAATTATTCGTTGGAACAGGACTGACAATGCTGACACCTGTCCTTTGAGAGAGCTAAGTGCGAGACCCAACTCTAGGCCTGATTGGAGAAATTCCAATATGGAAGGAATGGAAAATACCAGAGGAGATCATCCATGGGCGTTGCATCATGCGAAAAAGATTCGCCAGGTACGGTGGTAAATGCGCATGGACACGAGTTTCCTAGCCTTGATCATGGTGGAGGATACCTTGGGAGAGAATCCAGCTTGGCCTAGAATCCAGGATTCAATGGCCATGCCATCAAAGACAGGGCCCAGGAGTTCTGGTGGTAAATCGGGCCCTGTGAGAGAATATCCATGCAATCTGGAAGCCGCCAGGGGACGTGGGTGACCAGCTGAACCAGTTCCGCGTACCATGACCGGCGCGGCCAGTCCGGCGCCACTAGGATCACTGGTACCCCCTCCGCCCTGATCTTCTTGATGACCCTCGGTAGCAGGGGAAGAGGAGGAAAAATGTGCGGGAGGCAGAATTGATGCCACGGCAGGACTAGGGCATCTGCCCGACGGCACGTGGGTCGAGGGATCGGGCAATGAACTGTGGGACCGTGTTGTTTAGCCTGGAAGCCATGAGGTCCACATCCGGGGTTCCCCAGCGAAGACAAATCTGCTGGGAAAACTTCCGGGTGGAGGGACCACTTGCCCGAGGCAAGACCCTGGCGACTGAGGAAGTCCGCAACCCAATTTTCCACACCTGGTATGTGGATCACCGACATGGGCGAATGGTTGCTCTCGGCCCAATGGAGAATGTGGGTGACTACGAGCATGGCTGTCTTGCCGCGGGTTCCCCCTTGACGGTTGATGTACGCCACCTCTGTGGCATTGTCGGACTGGATTCTGATGGGATTACCTGCCAGGAGATGGTGAAAGCTGAGTAACGCTAGTCTGGTCGCTCGTATTTCCAGGATATTGATGGGGAGATGCGACTCTTGAGTGGACCACCGCCCCTGTGCTGTGTGGTGGTTGAAAACTGCACCCCAGCCCAAGAGGCTGGCATCGGTGGTCACCACCAGCCAACACACTGGGAGAAAGGACTTTCCTTGGTTCAGGGAGGACTTCAGCGTCCACCACCTGAGGGTCTGCCTGACCTGTGGAGACAGACTGAAATGACAGTCGAGAGAACGGGTTCCCGTTCCATGCCAACAGCAGCGCATGTTGTAAGGGACGGAGGTGGATTTGCGAACGGAACCGCTTCTATGGCTGCTACCATCTTCCCGAGAATGCGCATGCTGTAACAAATGGAGTGGGAGACTGGGCCTTGTCTGGAGGGAGAATGGCCAGGCCGCGGGAAGTGTCCAGTGTCATTCCAAGAAAGGAAATTCGCTGAGCCGGGATCGGAGAAGATTTTTCGAAGTTTATCTTCCAACCCAGGTGAGAACGAGTATCCACCGTGAGATCGACGGACTCCTCGCAGGCTGGATATGACGGGCCTTTTATCAGTAGATCGTCCAGGTACGGAAGTACCACCACTCACCGAGCATGAAGAATGGCCATGGCAGCTGCCATGACAATGGTGAAGACTCTGGGAGTGGTGGCGAGGCCGAACTGTAAGGCCACAAACTGGACGTGTTCCTTGCGAAACGCGAAGCGAAGGAACTGTTGATGAGGAGGAAAAAAAATGGGATGTGGAAGTGAGCATCTATGATGTCTATGGATGCTAGGAACTCTCCCTTTTCCACGCGACGACAGAACGGAGAGATTCCATTCTGAAGCGTCGAACTTTGACAAAGTTGTTCAGAAGTTTTAGATCTAGTATCGGTCGCAGCGAATCGTCCTTTTTTAGGACCACGAAAAGGTTCGAGTAAAACCCCTTGAACCTTTGGTCTTGGGGAACCGGAATGATGACTCCATCCCCTTGTAGTGCCCGTATGGCCCGGAGAAAAGCTGGGCTTGATGGAACCAAAGTAGGCGGCCACCTACTTTGTCGATGTCCTCCGGATGTTGCGACGAGTCATTGAGTGGAGGATCTAATGGATCTGGTTCCCTTAGATCCAGATGACCTTGGTCTGGGTTTCCAGTTACGCTTAGGTCTGTATGAGACCTGGGAGCCTCTGTGTCTGCGCGAAACTCGTCCTGATCCGGGAGAGGAGGATGTAGATGACCAACTAGGAATGTTACGAAAAGGCTGGAATTGAGGTTGTTGCTGATACCGAAATGGCCGGGTAGGATTTGTTGAGGGAGAAATTTACTTTTCCCTCCGGTAGAGTCAAGAGATTATTTGGTCCAATTTTTCTCCAAATAAGCGACCGGCTTGGTAGGGCACAGATGTCAATGATTTTTTGGAAGCAGAATCTGCTCGCCAATCTCTTAGCCATAGGGCTCTTCTGATGGAGATTGCATTTGCGGCTGCCTGTGCAGCGCAATTGGCAGCGTCTATTGAGGCGTTAACTATGAAGTCCTCGGCTTGGGCTATCTGGTTAGCCAGGTTGATCGCCTCTGGAGGGAGATTAATGTCATGGATGGTTGTGGTAAGCACCTCCGCCAAAACGACCATAGCCTTAGCCACTCAAGAAGCGGCGAAGGATGGAAAAAGACGCTCCTGTGGTCTCGAAGAGCGAGCCAGGTAGTCAATTTGACGGTCAGTGGGGTTTTTGACCGAAGAACCGTCAGACAAAAGATAGGAGCGTTTTGGAGGCGAGATGCGATACGGCAGGATCCACTAAAGGAGACTGTAGCCAATCCTTCATTAGTTCCTGAGCAAAAGGGTATTTGGCCTCAATAGGCTTTTGACCCGTGAAGCGTTTATCAGGCTGGTCCCTGTGTTTCAGTACAATTTCCTTAAATTCAGGATGATTTTTGAACACGTTTAGTCTTTTTAAAAGACACTACGTGTTCCGGAGTGGATACGGATTCCTCGTCCACCTTCAGGGTCTTGTTGACCGCCTCAATGAGAAAATCGAGGGTCTCTTGGGAAGTCGAGGAATCCTGGATGAAAGAAGCCGCGGACTCGTATTCAGAGTCATTTAAGTTCTCCGGAGAAGGGGGAACGAGAAACTGAGCTCACAGATGCTGAAACGCAAGCCATAATGGAATGGAAGCCATAGATCGTGACAGGGAAGCGGCCCCCTCAGGGGGGACTAGGCTCTGCAGGGTCAGCGGTGGTGTTGGCGGGAGGCAATTGCACAGAGGCCGGGTCATAATCCGCACATAACGGAGTATTGTGAGCTCGGGGCAGGGCAGTATTGCAAGTGGCACAAGAAGTGAAAAACACTGTGCTTTTTGTTAACTCTTTTGGCCTCTTTAGGTTGAGACAGTGTGTCTTGAGATAAGGACAGGATAGGCAGGGTATGCGCTATAGTGCAGGGAAGGGGTTAAGCTCTCCTGGTGCAGCTTACCCATGGTCCTGTGCCTGTGTCCCTGGGGAGGAATAGGATGGCTGTTCGGTGGTCCTGTAGCTTTGGGAGCTGTCAGCGTGATGTCCCAGCAGAAGAGGAGAAGCAATATGGCCCCCGAGATTTACAGAGCGCCTCTCGTCCCAAACAAGAAGCGCCGAGATAGGGGTCTGAAAAGCCGGGGACTAAATTTCTGGGGTCTGCTGGCGATGCGCGCCGGCGGCCGCGATGGAGCGCTGCTGACCGCCGCTGTCACCCGGCCAACGGCGCCTCTCCCCAGGGACCAGGACCGCACATTCCGACGCAGGGAAGCGCGAAGAAGGTACATACAGTGCAGCAGGCCTCCAGTCACTGTGATGGTGCGTGCTCAATCCATGCCCGATTGGGGGATGGAAGGGACCCATCATCCATCTTTGCCTCTGTCCTCCAAGGGTTTTTTTTTTTCAGTCGCGGGGCTGCAGTGACGCCATCAGGTGTGGACCTTTGTTCAGCTGTCAGGCCCTGGAGAAGAACATGAGAGGCAGGACTCTGTGCTCACAGTCTTTCAAGAGGGGTGAGGGCAGGGAGGGGAGGCGGGGAGAAGAGATCGGGACCAAAAGAGGACCTGTCGCCCCAGTAAGATTAGGCGTGCCCCAGACGTCGCAGGAGAGGGACGGAGAGGTATACTCTGCTTGCTCGCCTGTTAATTGTTCGGGGGAGAGCGGACCCTAGAAAAGGAATCCGTTGCCCCCTTCACTCCGTTAGTTAAAAAATAAGAATTAACAGAAAAATTAAAATTAAAATAAGAAAGTTGGGGTCTGAAACAGACCCAAGTGCCTCCTACAGACACTAAGCAAGAACTGGATGAATACTGGCCAGAGAAGGGGTGTATACTGCAGAGGAGGAGTTAATCTTTCTATATTCACTTAGTGTCCTCCAAGTGGCAGCAGTCTAACACCCCATGGTCCTGTGTCCCCCAATGAGGCGTAGGAGAAATAGACATTTCAAACCAGAATGGCAGATTGGCCATTAACATTTATCTTTAGTTTTAAAGCATTGGCAATATGTACTGAAAAATGGAGCAGATTTTCATTTGTCTGGATGGATTATTACTTTTGTGTTAATTTGCAAAGTTGCTTGTATCTACTTCTCAAGTTTAGTGCTCGTTGCCCAGCTTACCGGCCACCTATGCAGTCTATCAGGGGTGGCCGGTGACCTAGGCAAGGAGCTCTGTTTTTACATTGGAGCACTGCTCTGAAGCTCAGACCAATATTAAAACCTGTGTGATACGGCAATATTATTAATAATGGCAGACAGAGGGGCATGTGAAGAGATAATGACAGAAATTATTTAAATCCACCTTACCAGACATTTACGTCTATAACGTGCGATTATCATAAAATGGATCGTCTAATACTCCTTAAAATTGGGTCATCAGCATCGGTGGAGGTCCAACACCCGCACTCCCACCAATCAGCTTTTTGCCGCTTAGACCAGATGTACATTTATGTAGTCTGAAGAGCTCAGCTCCATTCACTGTGTTGAGGCCGTGCTCGGGTGCTGCAGCTCAGCTCTTACTGAAGTGAATGGGAGCCGAGTTGCAGTAGAGGACAACACCTTTGACCATGAGGTACATGGAATTCCCTGGGAGAATATTACCTACCTCAGAACTGTATGTTTCAGTGTCGGGGGTCACTTCACGGGGCAGAACCTGAATGGAGGATGAGCTGGGAAAATACACCGCAGTCTTGGGAGAGTGGAAGGCAGTAATGAGGTGGCTTAATGGTATTGTAACCTATAAAGAAGAAAACCAATAAATGTGAATGAGTCCGATGTGGAACTGAATTGTAGATACACAGCTCTGGCAAAAATTAAGAGACCACTGCAAAATTTTCAGTTTGTCTGTATTTTCTCTTTGTAGGTATATTATTGAGTAAAATGTAAGTTGTTCTTTAAGTCTACGTTCACATTTGCGTTGTTGTGTGCTGCATCTGCGACGCAACGCACAACGCATGCAAAACGCTGCGTTGTGACGCATGCGTTCATTTTTATAGCGCAAAAAAAATGCAACAAGCAGCGTCCTCTGCGCCCTGACGCTTGTGCCCAAAAAACGCATGCGTCACAAAACGCATGTCCATGCGCCCCCCCATGTTAAATATAGGGGCGCATGCGTCGCCGCGGTTGCGCCGATGCACCGCAAATGTGAACGTGGCCTTATTCTATAAACTTCTGACAACATGTCTCCAAAGTTCCAAGCAATAAATTTAGTTTTTATTTTCTGAAAATGAGAAACTATATCAGCAAGCACAAGAGAAAACGTATTTTGCTTTTAACTTCAAGTTCGGAATTTTTTTTTGTGTGTGTATATATATATATATATATATATATATATATATATATATATATATATATTAGTTTGGTATCACTGTAAATTGTACAGACTTCCTGAAGAATCAGGTCACGAGGTCATTTTTGTACCACGGTACTCAATGTCGTGAAAACAAAACCCAGAAACAAAAAGGAACTGAACTTTTTTCCCCCCACATGGAATTTTTATTTCCCTGTTTTCTATTACACTGAATGGTAAAATGAACTCATCATGAAAAAAAAAAAAAAATTAAAGCAATGTTTTGACTCTTGGACAAGCAGGAAAAAAAGTGAAAAGGAAAATGGTTGACATTGGTAAAAGGGTAGTTATTCTGGAGGTAGCAGCTACCACCATGTCTGAACAGAACACGTACCGTATGTTTATGACAACATGTATCGAATGTCAGATGAGCGAGTGTTAATAATAGCGGAATGTGGCTGTTACACAACATCCCAAACCTCTCACACAGAGACAGAAGTGATATAGTATAACACAAGGTGGGTAAGGTCACAGTAACACGGTGCAGTCGCGTGATCGACTGTCACTTTACCTCCTGACAGACACGCCGGCAACGCCACAAGTCATAACAGAGTAATCATAGAATCACTGAATGATAGAGTTGGAAGGAACCTCCTGGGTCATCTGGTCCAACCCCCTGCTCAATGCAGGATTCACTAAATTATCCCAGATGTCTGTCCAGCCTCTGTTTGAAGACTTCCATTGAAGGAGAACTCACCACCTCTCGTGGCAGCCTGTTCCACTCATTGATCATTCTGTCAAAAAGTTTTTCCTAATATCTAATCTGTATCTTCTCCCTTTCAGTTTCATCCCATTGCTTCTAGTCTTTCCTTGTGCAAATGAGAATAAAGATGATCCTTCTACAATGTGACTGCCCTTGAGATATTTGTAGACAGCTATTAAGTCTCCTCTCAGTCTTCTTTTTTGCAAGCTAAACATTCCCAAATCCTGTGACCGCTTCTCATCTCATAGGACATGGTTTGCAGACCGGTCACCATTCTGGTTGATCTTCTCTGAACTTTCTCGAGTTTGTTGAGGTGTTTTATATGATGTGATGCCCAAACTGGAAACAGTATTCCAGATGAGGTCTGATCAAAGAGTAGAGGGCAATAATGACTTCACGTGATCTAGACTGTAAGCTTCTGTTAATACATCCCAGAATTGCATTTGCCCTTTTTGCTGCTGCATCACACTGTTGACTCATGTGCAGTCTGTGATCTATTAGTATACCCAAGTCTTTTTATCATGTGCTGTTACTTAGCCATATTCCTCCCATTCTATATAAGTTTTTTTCATTGTTATTGCCCAGATGTAGTACTTTGGTTTTTAAACAGGATAAAATACATTCTGTTAGTTGCTGCCCACTGCTCCAGTTTATTTATATCTATTTATATCTTTTTGAATCCTCTCTCTCTTCTCTACTATTAGCTATCCCTCCTAGCTTTGTGTCATTCGCAGATTTAATCAGTGTACCCTCAATTCCTTCATCTAAATCATTGATAAAGATGTTGAACAATACAGGGCCAAGGACAGAGCCCTGCGGCACCCCACTTGAGACATTCTTCCAACTGGATGTGCAGCCATTTACGTCCACTCTTTGGGTCCGATCACGAAGCCAGTTATGAGTCCACCTAACAGTTGCCTTGTCCATTGCATACTTAGTGATTTTTTTCTTCAATAAGGATTGTGTGAGATACTTTGCAAATACTCTGCTTAAGTCAAGATATACTATATCTCCAGCATTTCCCTGATCCACCCAGTCAGTGACTGTCACAGAAGGAAATTAAGTTAGTCTGACATGACTTATTAGTTATAAACCCATGCGGACTCTGGTTAATCACTTCATTCTTATCAAGGCACTTACAGTTAAGTCCATATATATTTGGACAGAGACAACATTTTTCTAATTTTGGTTATAGACATAACCACAATGAATTTTAAACAAAACAATTCAGATGCAGTTGAAGTTCAGACTTTCAGCTTTCATTTGAGGGTATCCACATTAAAATTGGATGAAGGGTTTAGGAGTTTCAGCTCCTTAACATGTGCCACCCTGTTTTTAAAATGGACCAAAAGTAATTGGACAGATTCAATAATTTTAAATAAAATGTTCATTTCTAGTACTTGGTTGAAAACCCTTTGTTGGCAATGACTGCCTGAAGTCTTGAACTCATGGACATGACCAGACGCTGTGTTTCCTCCTTTTTGATGTTCTGCCAGGTCTTCACTGTGGTGGTTTTCGGTTGCTGTTTGTTTGTGGGAATTTCTGTCTGAAGTTTAGTCTTTAACAAATGAAATGCTGCTCAATTGGGTTGAGATCAGGTGACTGACTTGGCCATTCAAGAATATTCCACTTCTTTGCTTTAATAAACTCCTGGGTTACTTTGGCTTTATGTTTTGGGTCATTGTCCATCTGTAGTATGAAACGACGACCAATCAGTTTGGCTGCATTTGGCTGGATCGGAGCACACAGTATGGCTTGGAATACCTCAGAATTAATTCGGCTGCTTCTGTCCTGTGTCACATCATCAATAAACACTAGTGACCCAGTGCCACTGGCAGCCATGCATGCCCAAGCCATCACATTGCCTCCGCCGGGTTTTACAGATGAGGTGGTATGCTTTGGATCATGAGCTGTACCACGCCTTCGCCATACTTTTCTCTTTCCATTATTCTGGCAGAGGTTGATCTTGGTTTCATCTATCCAACGAATGTTCTTCCAGAACTGTGCTGGCTTTTTTAGATGTTTTTTAGCCTTTTTATTCTTGATGCTTATGAGTGGCTTGCGCCGTGCAGTGAACCCTCTATATTTACTTTCATGCAGTCTTCTCTTTATGGTAGATTTGGATATTGATACGCCGACCTCCTGGAGAGTGTTGGTCACTTGGTTGGCTGTTGTGAAGGGGGTTCTCCATGGAGATTATTCTCCGATCATCCACCACTGTTGTCTTCCGTGGGCGCCCAGGTCTTTTTGCATTGATGAGTTCACCAGTGCTTTCTTTCTTTTTCAGGATGTACCAAACTGTAGATTTTGCCACTCCTAATATTGTAGCAATTTCTCGGATGGGTTTTTTCTGTTTTCGCAGCTTAAGGATGGCTTGTTTTATCTGCATGGAGAGCTCCTTTACCGCATGTTTACTTTACAGCAAAACCTTCCAAATGCAAGCACCACGCCTCAGATCAACTCCAGGGCTTTTATCTGCTTAATTGAGAATGACATAACGAAGGGATTGCCCACACCTGTCCATGAAATAGCCGTGGAGTCAATTGTCCAATTACTTTTGGGCCCTTTAAAAACAGGGTGGCACATGTTAAGGAGCTGAAACTCCTAAACCCTTCATCCAATTTTAATGTGGATACCCTCAAATGAAAGCTGAAAGTCTGAACTTCAACTGCATCTGAATTGTTTTGTTTAAAATTCATTGTGGTAATGTCTATAACCAAAATTAGAAAAATGTTGTCTCTGCACAAATATATATGGACTTAACTGTACAAACATGTTGTTTAATAATTTGTTCAATGTAAAAAAAGACACCGACAATGACTGTAGAGGAAGAACTTGCAACTGATGAAAGCTGATTGATGTGGGGCGTCAGATACCCAGCAATTGATATTCATGAACAACGGCCGATCAGGGGGTTTCCAGGTGTCCGATAAGTCATCAATATTACATCCCTGGACAAAACCTTTAAGGATCAGACCTAGTTTGGCCTTAAAACTTTTTGGGGAAATTTTGATTGTTGCATTTCAGACGCCATCAATTTTTGTCGACGTTGATGTGAGATTTATCAGACGAGTTATTTTTAGTTACATATAACAACTAGAGTTGTATTACTTAACCCCTTTCTACCATTGGACGTACTATTCCGTCCATGTGGGGTGGGCCCAACTTCCCAAGGATGGAATCGTACATCCAGAGCAGGGGTCCCCAACTCCAGGCCTCGAGGGCCGCCAACAGTGCAGGTTTTCAGGATTTCTTTAGTATTGCATCGGTGATAATGTGATCATCTGCACAGGTGATAATTCCAACCCCTGTGCAATACTAAGGAAATCCTGAAAACTCGCACTGTTGGCGGCCCTCGAGGCCTGGAGTTGGGGACCACTGGTCCAGAGCGATCAGCCAGGCTCACGGGGGGAGCGCGGCCGAGTGTCAGCTGACTATCGCAGCTGACATCCGGCACTATGTGCCAGGAGTGGTCAAGGACCGCCCCTGGCACACTGCGATCAAACATGATCGCAGTGTTCCAGCGGTATAGGGAAGCATCGTTCAGGGAGGGGGCTCCCTGCGTGCTTCCCTGAGACCCCCGGAGCAACGACATGTGATCGCATTGCTGCGATTGTCTCTTACCTCCTCCTCCCTGCAGGTCCGGATCCAAAATGGCCACAGGGCTGCATCCGGGTCCTGCAGGGAGGTGGCTTCACAGCGCCTGTTCAGAGCAGTCGCCGGGAAGCCTCCCTGCTGTGCATGTCAGATCGCTGATCTGACAGTGCACAGCCAACTGTCAGATCAGCGATCTGTCACTTTACTGTGATATGGATAAATTATAGCTCTCAAAATGTGGTTACGCAAAAAATATTTTTTGCAATAAAAAGCGTCTTTTAGCGTGTGACGGCTGCCAGTCATAAAAATCCGCTAAAACCCCGCTATAAATAGTAAATCAAACCCCCTTTCATCACCCCCTTAGGTAAGGAAAAAATAAAAAATGTTTTTTTTTCCTTTTTCCCGCTAGGGTTAGGGTTGGGGCTAAAGTTAGGGTTAGGATTACATTTACGGTTGAGAATAGGGTTGGGATTAGGGTTAGGGGTGTGTTAGGTTTAGGGGTGTGGTTAGGGTTACTGTTGGGATTAGGGTTAGGGGTGTGTTTGGATTAGGGTTTCAGTTAGAATTGGGGGGGGGGGTTACCACTGTTTAGGCACATCAGGGGCTCTCCAAATGCGATATGGCGTCTGATCTCAATTCTAGCCAATTCTGCGTTGAAAAAGTAAAACAGTGCGCCTTCTCTTCCGCGCATTCCCGTGCGCCCAAACAGGGGTTTACCCCAACATATGGGGTATCAGCATACTCAGGACACATTGGACAACAACTTTTGGGGTCCAAATTCTCCTGTTACCCTTGGGAAAATACAAAACTGGGGGCTAAAAAATAATTTTTGTGGAAAAAAAAAAAAGATTTTTTTTTATTTTCACGGCTCTGCGTTATAAACTGTAGTGATACACCTGGGGGTTCAAAGTTCTCACAACACATCTAAATTTCTTTGGGGGGTCTAGTTTCCAATATAGGGTCACTCGTGGGGGGTTTCTTCTATTTAGGTACATTAGGGGCTCTGCAAATGCAATGTGACGCCTGCTGACCATTCCATCTAAGTCTGCATTCCAAACGGCGCTCCTTCTGAGCTCTGCCATGCGCCCAAACGGTGGTTCCCCCACACATATGGGGTATCAGCGTACTCAGGACAAATTGGACAACAACTTTTGGGGTCCAATTTCTCCTGTTACCCTTGGGAAAATACAAAACTGGGGGCTAAAAAATAATTTGTGGAAAAAAAAAAAAGGTTTTTATTTTCACGGCTCTGCGTTATAAACCGTAGTGAAACACTTGGGGGTTCAAAGCTCTCACAACACATCTAGATGAGTTCCTTAGGGGGTCTACTTTCCAAAATGGTGTCACTTGTGGGGGGTTTCAATGTTTAGGCACATCAGTGGCTATCTAAACGCAACATGGCGTCCCATCTCAATTCCAGTCAATTTTGCATTGAAAAGTCAAATGGCGCTCCTTCGCTTCCGAGCTCTGCCATGCGCCCAAACAATTGTTTACCCCCACATATGGGGTATCAGCGTACTCAGAACAAATTGTACAACAACTTTTGGGGTCCATTTTCTCCTACCTTTGGTAAAATAAAACAAATTGTAACTGAAGTAAATTTTGTGTGAAAAAAAGTTAAATGTTCATTTTTATTTAAACATTCCAAAAATTCCTGTGAAACATCTGAAGGGTTAATAAACTTCTTGAATGTGGTTTTGAGCACCTTGAGTGGTGCAGTTTTTAGAATGGTGTCACACTTGGTTATTTTCTATCAAATAGACCCCTCAAAATGACTTCAAATGTGATGTGGTCCCTTTTAAAAAATAGTGTTGTAAAAATGAGAAATTGCTGGTCAACTTTTAACCCTTGTGACTCCCTAACAAAAATAAATGTTGGCTCCAAAATTGTGCTGATGTAAAGTAGACATGTAAGAAATGTTACTTATTAAGTATTTTGTGTGACATATCTGATTTAATTGCATAAAAATTCAAAGTTGGAAAATTGCAACATGTTCGCCAAATTTCCGTTTTATCACAAATAAACGCAGGTAATATCAAAGAAATTTTCCCACTATCATGAAGTTCAATATGTCACGAGAAAACAATGTCAGAATCACCGGGATCCGTTAAAGCGTTCCAGATTTATAACCTTATAATTCTGACCACTTGGCCTGGTCATTAACATGCAAACCACCCTTGGGGGTAAAGGGGTGAAAAAGTAATTCTGCATTTTTTATGTTTTTCAAGTGCTGCACAAAATGAAGTTCAGACTTTGTTCTTTGGGTCAGTAGAATACCAGCAATATTAAATTCATATAGTCTTAAGTACTATAAACACTGTTAAAGAAAAAAGGGATATGGTACTTTGTTTTTGTATCGCCATATACTGCGAGCCCAAGGTTTGGCACTGTCCGTGGAGCTGTATTAGTGCAAGATGGAGAGTGCACGAGAATTTATAACTCAGTAGGACTTGACATAAGATCCTTTGACTGAATCAATAACACACTGAACTACCCAGCCTGGACATTATAGTGACAGGCAGGGTGAATGACCCTGCTCCTGGACTGGCATGTGACAGATATAGAATTCATGCTGTGAGGCTTCCGATTTCCATTGCAACCAGAGTTAAACAAGAAAGATTTGTGCAGCCCTGTTCTAACATCCTGTCTGGATCTTCATGCAAGCCAGACGATGGAGTCTTTAGCTCTGCGCTCAGGATACTTGGCCCAAGATCATGAGCTCCTCTTGCACTAACAAGGCACCACAATGTCATAATGCTGCATGAGCCATCACTATCTGTCACAGAGCACAAAGCAACAGGTTCTGATGGTGGGTATACACAATATATGGAGGTAGGGTTTAATACAAATTACTGGGGCTAGCTTAGAACCACACAAAGTGCAACTGCGCATTTCCAAATGTATTAGGCTACGTTCACATTAGGGTCATGCGACGCTGCGTCGCCGACGCACGGCAACGCATGCGTCATGCGCCCCTATCTTTTACATTGGGGACGCATGCGTTGCGTTGTCGTGCGTTTTCGGTAAAACGCACGACGCATGCGTCGTTTCACCGCACCTGGGTGGCGTCGGAGACGCGACAATGTTGCATTTTTCGAGCGTCTAAAAAACGCATGCGTCGCACTTGCGTCGCTCGTGCGTCGACATTGCGTTAAAATCTCCATTGAAACACATTGACAACGCACTTGCGTCGCGTGTGTGCGTCGTGCGTGCGTTGTACGACGCATGCGTCGTTACATAAAATTGAACAAAAAGGTGTCTAGACAGTGCAAACAGTAGATAAACATCCCCCCTATATAAAGAAAATGTTTGGATTGTTTGTCACTTCTACTGCAGCATCTTGAGGCAAGAAATCCATCACCAGAACACTTCTACACATCCCAGAACACTTCTACTTATCCGCTGTCCAGAGATGTAAGTATACAATGATTCTGTGCATTTTCTACATGTGGTTTAAAATTATTTTTGCAAGTTGTGTTTTATATTCTGCACTGTGGTTAAAGATATTGTTGTATTTTTAGTCTGGTTGTGATGTATGGCGTTGTATAGGATGGCGTTTCATTGTGTCTGCGGCCTTGATGATTGTTCTTTTCAGGATAGAATTTTATTTTCAATTATTTGGTTTGGTGGTGTTTTTTGTATTCTGTTGTGATGTTTAAAAATTGCGTTATATGATGGCGTTTAATAGTCTAATGATTATGCGCCCTTTTACATGTAATAATTTTTTTATTGCAAGTTGTGTAGTTCTGCACTGTGGTTGTGTAAAGACATTGTTGTATGTTTCTGGCTGTGATGTATGGCGTTGTATGCCCTTCTATTGTCTCCGGCCCTGTCGGTTTTATTGTAAAGTATGGTGTTTTTAAATATTTACATTTTTTTCCTTTCAAAAATCTATTGTGTTTTTGGGGTTTCTTGCTCCGTGGATTACTGTACTTTAAAAAAAAAAAAATCTTTTGGTATTACAACATGGGGTCTGTTGTAGATCTTATCTTTAGGCTTTAGTTTAATCTGGCATTGGGTTGTCTCAGCCATTGTTTCTTTAATTTAATCAATGTGGCAGTGTTGTTTGCTCAGCGTTAGGTTGGAGTGCAATGTTGTTTGTGGTTTAAATGCCTTTTTTTTTTGTTTTGTTTTTTTATATTGCTGGATTGTGCATAGGAGCATAGGAACAGTTATTTTGTTCTTTATTTCAGAATTGCATTAATAGTCATGGCCAGCGGCAGTGATTCCAGCACCCCACCGCTGAGGAGTGAGGTGAGTACATGATCTACTATTACTATATTCGCTTTCATTTGTAGATGGGTCACTCAACTTTTTGGTAAACTATTTTGCAGGCTTCTTCAAGTGAGGAGGAGAGCCAGGAGGAAGAGAGGGAGCAGGAGCAGAGACCGGAGCAGGAGCAGAGACCACGGGGCCAAGCTGTGGTTGCAGGACGGAGAGTAAGTTTTTTTTTTTAAACTTTTTTTTTTTTTTTTTTTTGGGCGGGTATGGGGGGTGGCGGGATGGGGTGGTGTTGTGTGTGGTAGGTGGCGGTGGAGGAGGTAGGGTCAACTTTTATTTATCTTGCAACAATTAATATTTTCCATTTTTTCTAGGTTTCACAACGGGCCCTGGATGAACCCCTCAACATCGACCTCATGGTGGCATCCATAGAGGAACGGGGCCCGTTGTGGGACAGCCGTGACCCCCGGCACGCGGACCAGGGCATATTGCGGTGTCTGTGGAAAGAGGTGGCACAATTGCTGTGGGATGGCTTCGACAGCGCTTCCCCCACGGTCAAAGCTAGTTTTCGTAAGTATTTCCAAAATGCTGCTGTGACCCATCATGCTAGGATTACACAACCGTCTGTGATGTCTTCTATTGGTATTGCACACGGTTGCGTAATCGTTGTCAATATATTCTCTAAATTTTGTTTTGTTTTTTTATTTATTTATACACAGTTCGAAAACTGCGGACCAGATGGCGCTCCATGAAGGACCGTTTCAAGAGGGGCCTGAAAAAGGAAGGACAGGCCCGTAGTGGTGAAAAAACGGATGGGAGATTTGTTTTGTGAAAACGGAAAGGCGGAAAGGCACAATAAACTTTATTAACAAACACAACGCATTAGACAATCGGGTGACATTAATAACCAAACATATGATGGTTACATTACATGGGCTCCACAGTGTTTACATAACATCATAACAACACGTTGAATTACACCATTTGATCTTGCCAAGAAACACGGCCAACATCGGAAACAAAATATGCAGCAAATTGGTCCCTCATATGAGCAATCTCCAAAGTTGTCCGCAGAGGATGAGCTTGATAATCAGGCAATGGATTTTGTATGGGTTCATCGAGTTCAACGTTGACTCTCTCTTTATCAATAATAAAATTGTGTAGAACCACACACGCCTTCACCACCTCATCCACTGTCTCAATTTTCAAATTTATTGCGGATCCTAAGATACGCCATTTGGACACCAGAATGCCAAAGGCGCACTCCACAGTTCTTCGGGCCCTGGACAGTCTATAATTAAAAATACTTTTTGTGCGGTCCAACCCCCGACTAGAGTACGGTTTAAGTAGGTTGCCACACATTTGAAAAGCCTCATCCCCAACCACAACAAATGGCAGGGCCGGGCCTTCGGTGTTAGGAAGAGGTCGTGGATGGGGGAAATTAAAATTGTTCTCGTATAATCTTCGGCCCATGTCAGACTCCTTAAATGTCCGTGAATCATTTGCACGACCAAACGCTCCAATGTCCACAGCGAGAAACCTGCAGTCCGCACCTGCAATTGCCATCAGCACGGTGGAAAAGTATTTTTTATAATTATAAAAAAAGAGATCCACTTCTTGAAGGCTTGGTAATCCTAATGTGCTTGCCATCCACGGCTCCGATACAGTTAGGGAAATCACAAACTTTTTCAAATTTTTGGGCGTTGGCATGCCATAATTCTCTTGTAGGGATGGGTAAAAATTCCTCCCTGAGGTTGTCCCACAATGCGCGGCATGTGTCTGCAATAATACCCGACAGTGTTGAGACTCCAATCCGAAACTGGAAATGCAGTGATCTCAATGTCTCTCCGGTAGCCAGGAAACTGACAAGAAGAAAAATAAATAAATAAATATAATTAATTTAATTGTTATGAAAGAATTTTTCATTTTTAATTACAATCCCCCACCCCAAAAAACAAAAACACGTTAATTTAAAAAGTGGCAAGAACATATAAATCCTTCACATTCCATTACGTACCGTAGAGTCACCAGCAGACGTTCCTCAGGGGAAATCGATTTACGGAGCTGCGTGTCCTGCCTGGAAATGGCTCCTTCCACCAGACGCAGCAGATATCGGAAGCTGTCTTTTGACATCCTGGTGTACTCAAAATATTTGTCCTGGTTCTCATTTAATTCGCCAAAAAGACAATGGTACACTCCACGACTCTCTCGGACTTCCACTATAGGGTGTAGCCAAAAACGCCGACGACTCCTTCTCCGTTGTTTGTCTCTTTTCCTCTGTTCTTGACAGGCAAAAGCATAAGCTATAGCAAGGGCTAATTCCAGCTGAAAAGTGAGGTAGATACTCTCCATGGAACGATCCATCTTGATGCTCTATGGTTGGAAATAATGTATGCCGGGGTATATATACCACTATTACATTAACCCCTTCCCGACCTGTGACACAGCGTATGCGTCATGAAAGTCGGTGCCAATCCGACCTGTGACGCATATGCTGTGTCACAGAAAGATCGCGTCCCTGCAGATCGGGTGAAAGGGTTAACTCCCATTTCACCCGATCTGCAGGGACAGGGGGAGTGGTAGTTTAGCCCAGGGGGGGTGGCTTCACCCCCTCGTGGCTACGATCGCTCTGATTGGCTGTTGAAAGTGAAACTGCCAATCAGAGCGATTTGTAATATTTCACCTAAAAAAATGGTGAAATATTACAATCCAGCCATGGCCGATGCTGCAATATCATCGGCCATGGCTGGAAATACTAATGTGCACCCACCCCACCCCTCCGATCGCCCCCCCAGCCCTCCGATCTGTGGCCCGCTCCCCTCCGTCCTGTGCTCCGCTCCCCCGTCCTCCTGCCCGCTCCCCCCGTGCTCCAGTCACACCCCCCGCGCTCCAATCAAACCCCCCCGCACTCCGATCCCCCCCCCCGTGCTCCGAACCACCCCCCCTGCACACCGATCCACCCCCCCTGCACACCGATCCACCCGCCCGCACACCGATCACTCTCCCCCATGCTCCGATCCCTCCCCCCCCGTGCTCCGACGCCCCCCCCCCGTGCCCTGATCTCCCCCCCTGTGCCCTGATCTCCCCCCCTTATACTTACCGATCCTGGCGGGGTCCCGTCCGTCTTCTTCCCCGAGCGCCGCCATGTTCCAAAATGGCGGGCGCATGCGCAGTGCGCCCGCCGAATCTGCCGGCCGGCAGATTCGTTCCAATGTGAATTTTGATCACTGTGATATAATCTATCACAGTGGTCAAAATAAAAAAAACAGTAAATGACCCCCCCCCCCCCCATTTGTCCCCCATAGATAGGGACAATAATAAAATAATTTTTTTTTTTTTTTTTTCACTAAGGTTGGAGTTAGAACTAGGGTTAGGGTTAGGGTTAGGGGTAGGGTTAGGGGTAGGGGTAGGGGTAGGGTTAGGGGTAGGGTTAGGGGTAGGGTTAGGGGTAGGGGTAGGGGTAGGGTTAGGGGTAGGGTTAGGGGTAGGGTTAGGGGTAGGGTTAGGGGTAGGGTTAGGGTTTCGGTATGTGCACACGTATTCTGGTCCTCTGCGGATTTTTCCGCAGCGGATTTGATAAATCCGCAGTGCTAAACCGCTGCGGATTTATGGCAGATTTACCGCGGTTTTTCTGCGCATTTCACTGCGGTTTTACAACTGCGATTTTCTATTGGAGCAGTTGTAAAACCGCTGTGGAATCCGCAGAAAGAAGTGACATGCTGCGGAATGTAAACCGCTGCGTTTCCGTGCAGTTTTTCCGCAGCATGTGTACAGCGATTTTTGTTTCCCATAGGTTTACATTGAACTGTAAACTCATGGGAAACTGCTGCGGATCCGCAGCGTTTTCCGAAGCGTGTGCACATACCTTTAGAATTAGGCTATGTGCACACGGTGCGGATTTGGCTGCGGATCTGCAGCGGATTGGCCGCTGCGGATTCGCAGCAGTGTTCCATCAGGTTTACAGTACCATGTAAACCTATGGAAAACCAAATCCGCTGTGCCCATGGTGCGGAAAATACCGCACGGAAACGCTGCGTTGTATTTTCCGCAGCATGTCAATTCTTTGTGCGGATTCCGCAGCGTTTTACACCTATTCCTCAATAGGAATCCGCAGGTGAAATCCGCAGTAAATCCGCAGGTAAAACGCAGTGCCTTTTACCCGCGGATTTTTCAAAAATGGTGCGGAAAAATCTCACACGAATCCGCAACGTGGGTACATAGCCTTAGGGTTAGGGGTGTGTTGGGGTTAGGGTTGTGGTTAGGGGTGTGTTGCGGTTAGGGTTGTGGTTAGGGTTACGGCTACAGTTGGGATAAGGGTTAGGGGTGTGTTGGCGTTAGAATTGAGGGGTTTCCACTGTTTAGGCACATCAGGGGGTCTCCAAACGCAACATGGCGCCACCATTGATTCCAGCCAATCTTTTATTCAAAAAGTCAAATGGTGCTCCTTCCCTTCCGAGCCCCGACGTGTGCCCAAACAGTGGTTTACCCCCACATATGGGGTATCAGTGTACTCAGGACAAACTGGGCAACAATTACTGGGGTCCAATTTCTCCTGTTACCCTTGAGAAAATAAAAAATTGCTTGCTAAAACATCATTTTTGAGGAAAGTAAAATGATTTTTTATTTTCACGGCTCTGCGTTGTAAACGTCTGTGAAGCACTTGGGGGTTCAAAGTGCTCACCACATATCTAGATAAGTTCCTTGGGGGGTCTAGTTTCCAAAATGGGGGCACTTGTGGGGGGTTTCTACTGTTTAGGCACACCAGGGGCTCTGCAAACGCAACGTGACGCCCGCAGACCATTCCATCAAAGTCTGCATTTCAAAACGTCACTACTTGACTTCCGAGCCCCGACATGTGCCCAAACAGTGGTTTACCCCCACATATGGGGTATCAGCGTACTCAGGACAAACTGGGCAACAATTACTGGGGTCCAATTTCTCCTGTTACCCTTGAGAAAATAAAAAATTGCTTGCTAAAACATCATTTTTGAGGAAAGAAAAATGATTTTTTATTTTCACGGCTCTGCGTTGTAAACGTCTGTGAAGCACTTGGGGGTTCAAAGTGCTCACCACATATCTAGATAAGTTCCTTGGGGGGTCTAGTTTCCAAAATGGGGTCACTTGTGGGGGGTTTCTACTGTTTAGGCACACCAGGGGCTCTGCAAACGCAACGTGACGCCCGCAGACCATTCCATCAAAGTCTGCATTTCAAAACGTCACTACTTGACTTCCGAGCCCCGACATGTGCCCAAACAGTGGTTTACCCCCACATATGGGGTATCAGCGTACTCAGGACAAACTGGGCAACAATTACTGGGGTCCAATTTCTCCTGTTACCCTTGAGAAAATAAAAAATTGCTTGCTAAAACATCATTTTTGAGGAAAGAAAAATGATTTTTTATTTTCACGGCTCTGCGTTGTAAACGTCTGTGAAGCACTTGGGGGTTCAAAGTGCTCACCACATATCTAGATAAGTTCCTTGGGGGGTCTAGTTTCCAAAATGGGGTCACTTGTGGGGGGTTTCTACTGTTTAGGCACACCAGGGGCTCTGCAAACGCAACGTGACGCCCGCAGACCATTCCATCAAAGTCTGCATTTCAAAACGTCACTACTTGACTTCCGAGCCCCGACATGTGCCCAAACAGTGGTTTACCCCCACATATGGGGTATCAGCGTACTCAGGACAAACTGGGCAACAATTACTGGGGTCCAATTTCTCCTGTTACCCTTGAGAAAATAAAAAATTGCTTGCTAAAACATCATTTTTGAGGAAAGAAAAATGATTTTTTATTTTCACGGCTCTGCGTTGTAAACGTCTGTGAAGCACTTGGGGGTTCAAAGTGCTCACCACATATCTAGATAAGTTCCTTTCGGGGTCTAGTTTCTAAAATGGGGTCACTTGTGGGGGGTTTCTACTGTTTAGCCACATCAGGGGCTCTGCAAACGCAACGTAACGCCCGCAGAGCATTCCATCAAAGTCTGCATTTCAAAATGTCACTACTTGACTTCCGAGCCCCGACATGTGCCCAAACTGTGGTTTACCCCCACATATGGGGTATCAGCGTACTCAGGAGAAACTGTACAACAACTTTTGGGGTCAAATTTCTCCTTTTACCCTTGGGAAAATAATAAATTGCAGGCTAAAAAATCATTTTAGAGAAAATAAAATTTTTATTTTATTTTCATGGCTCTGCGTTATAAACTTCTGTGAAGCACTTGGAAGTTCAAAGTCCTCACCACACATCTAGATTAGTTCCTTTGGGGGTCTAGTTTCCAAAATGGGGTCATATGTGGGGGATCTCCAATGTTTAGGCACACAGGGGCTCTCCAAACGTGACATGGTGTCCGCTAATGATTGGAGCTAATTTTCCATTTAAAAAGCCAATTGGCGTGCCTTCCCTTCCGAGCCCTGCCGTGCGCCCAAACAGTGGTTTACCCCCACATATGGGGTATCAGCGTACTCAGGACAAACTGGACAACAACATTTGCGGTCCAATTTCTCCTATTACCCTTGGCAAAATAGGAAATTCCAGGCTAAAAATCATTTTTGAGGAAAGAAAAATTATTTTTTATTTTCATGGCTCTGCATTATAAACTTCTGTGAAGCACCTGGGGGTTTAAAGTGCTCAATATGCATCTAGATAAGTTCCTTGGGGGGTCTAGTTTCCAAAATGGGGTCACTTGTGGGGGAGCTCCAATGCATAGGCACACAGGAGCTCTCTAAACGCGACATGGTGTCCGCTAACAATTGGAGCTAATTTTCCATTCAAAAAGTCAAATGGCGCGCCTTCCCTTCCGAGCCCTGCCGTGTGCCCAAACAGTGGTTTACCCCCACATATGAGGTATCGGCGTACTCGGGAGAAATTGCCCAACAAATTTTAGGATTCATTTTATCCTATTGCCCATGTGAAAATGAAAAACTGAGGCGAAAAGAATTTTTTTGTGAAAAAAAAAGTACTTTTTCATTTTTACAGATCAATTTGTGAAGCACCTGAGGGTTTAAAGTGCTCAATATGCATCTAGATAAGTTCCTTGGGGGGTCTAGTTTCCAAAATGGGGTCATTTGTGGGGGAGCTCCAATGTTTAGGCACACGGGGGCTCTCCAAACACGACATGGTGTCCGCTAACGATGGAGATAATTTTCCATTCAAAAAGTCAAATGGCGCTCCTTCCCTTCCGAACCTTACCATGTGCCCAAACAGTGGTTTACCCCCACATGTGAGGTATCGGTGTACTCAGGAGAAATTGCCAAACACATTTTAGGATCCATTTTATCCTGTTACCCATGTGAAAATGAAAAAAATTGAGGCTAAAAGAATTTTTTTGTGAAAAAAAAGTACTTTTTCATTTTTACGGATCAATTTGTGAAGCCCCCGGGGGTTCAAAGTTCTCACTATGCATCTAGATAAGTTCCTTGGGGCGTCTAGTTTCCAAAATGGGGTCACGTGTGGGGGAGCTCCAATTTTTAGGCACACGGGGGCTCTCCAAACGTGACATGGTGTCCGCTAAAGAGTGGAGCCAATTTTTCATTCAAAAAGTCAAATGGCGCTCCTTCCCTTCCAAGCCCTGCCGTGCGCCCAAACAGTGGTTTACCCCCACATATGAGGTATCAGCGTACTCAGGACAAATTGGACAACAACTTTCGTGGTTCAGTTTCTCCTTGTACCATTGGGAAAATAAACAAAATGTTGCTAAAAGATAATTTTTGTGACTAAAAAGTTAAATGTTCATTTTTTCCTTCCATGTTGCTTCTGCTGCTGTGAAGCACCTGAAGGGTTAAAAAACTTCTTGAATGTGGTTTTGAGTACCTTGAGGGGTGCAGTTTTTAGAATGGTGTCACTTTTGGGTATTTTCAGCCATATAGACCCCTCAAACTGACTTCAAATGTGAGGTGGTCCCTAAAAAAAATGGTTTTGTAAATTTCGTTGTAAAAATGAGAAATCGCTGGTCAAATTTTAACTCTTATAACTTCCTAGCAAAAAAAAATTTTGTTTCCAAAATTGTGCTGGTGTAAAGTAGACATGTGGGAAATGTTATTTATTAACTATTTTGTGTCACATAACTCTCTGGTTTAACAGAATAAAAATTCAAAATGTGAAAATTGCGAAATTTTCAAAATTTTCGCCAAATTTCCGTTTTTATCACAAATAAACGCAGAATTTATTGACCTAAATTTACCACTAACATGAAGCCCAATATGTCACGAAAAAACAATCTCAGAACCGCTAGGATCCGTTGAAGCGTTCCTGAGTTATTACCTCATAAAGGGACACTGGTCAGAATTGCAAAAAACGGCCAGGTCATTAAGGTCAAAATAGGCTGGGTCATGAAGGGGTTAATACCCACCCCCATCTACCCATTGGTGGCATTATCGATTGTCTAGACACTAGACCCACCCTCTTCTATTCATTGGTGGTGTTATCTAGTGTCTAGACACTAAATTGTGTGTAAAGATCTAATCAGTGTTTGACAACGCATGCGTCGTAAAACGCTGCGTTTTTGTAAAAACGCACCAAAAACGCACCAAAAACGCTGCATTTTACGACACATGCGTCCGACGCTTGCGTCACAAAAGTTGCGTTTTTGCGTGCGTTTCCGATGCGTTGTGCGTTGCGTCGGCGACGCAGCGTCGCATGACGCTAATGTGAACGTAGCCTTAGGCTGCCTTCACACGGTCAGTATTTGGCCAGTATTTTACATCAGTATTTGTAAGCCAAAACCAGGAGTGGAACAATTAGAGGAAAAGTATAATAGAAACATATGCACCACTTCTGCATTTATCACCCACTCCTGGTTTTGGCTTACAAATACTGATGTAAAATACTGACCAAATACTGATAGTGTGACGGCAGCCTTAATGTGTCAGAGACATATCAGGATTTTACATCAGTGTGGACCAAGTGTTGAGACCCCCCCGATCACAAGACACTCAGAGGTTACCCTCTTCACAGAAGTAAAGGTACCTTCACACATAACGATATCGTTAACGATATCGTTGCTTTTTGTGACGTAGCAATGATATCGTTAAGGAAATCGTTATGTGTGACAGCGACCAACGATCAGGCCCGTGCTGGGAGATCGTTGGTCGCTGAGGAAAGTCCAGAACTTTATTTCGTCGCTGGATCGGCGTGTGTGACGCCGATTCAGCGATGTCTTCACTGGTAACCAGGGTAAACATCGGGTTACTAAGCGCAGGGCCGCGCTTAGTAACCCGATATTTACCCTGGTTACCAGCGTAAACGTTAAAAAAACAAACACTACATACTTACCTTCAGCTGTCTGTCCCCGGCGCTGTGCTTCTCTGCACTCCTCCTGCATCCTGTGTCAGCGCCGGCCAGCCGGAAAGCACAGCGGTGATGTCACCGCTCTGCTTTCCGGCTGACCGGCGCCGACAGTGCAGAGGAAAGCAGAGCGCCGGAGGACAGACAGCTGAAGGTAAGTATGTAGTGTTTGTTTTTTTAACGTTTACGCTGGTAACCAGGGTAAACATCGGGTTACTAAGCGCGGCCCTGCGCTTAGTAACCCGATGTTTACCCTGGTTACCGGGGACCTCGGGATCGTTGGTCGCTGGAGAGCTGTCTGTGTGACAGCTCTCCAGCGACGCTGCAGCGATCGACATCGTTGTCGGTATCGCTGCAGCGTCGCTGAGTGTGAAGGTACCTCAAGAGTGGTTCAGTGGAAAGTCTAAGGAGTCCTACAGTCTCTGGCCGGCTCAATGTTTCTGCTACTTTGATTTCAGCACGCGGAGTCCAACATTCAAATTAGTAGGGAGACTGGAGACAAGTTTGTCTTTTGGTAGTAAATGAACCACACCTTTAAATGGAGATCCGAAGGCTCATTTCTGTAAGCAGGGTCCTATCTGGAGTACAGCCGATCGCTGCTAGAACCACGGTCATCAAGGGAACTGCTTTGTAACCGAGTATTTCCTATGCAAATCATTACATGGCACGTGTGCAAATCAATGGGCCTCATCAGTGTAGGACAGATACTCTGGGTCCTAAAGTGAACGGCTTTTAACAGCGCCCCGCTACACAAAAGGATCCTAAATGTAATAATTACCACAGGTTGGTCATTCAATTGCTCAACATTTTAAGATAGGACTATTCAAAAGGGACTGAGCTCAGAATGACTGTTGAAACCAAGTACAGGTGCTCAGTGCTCTATGGCGGGGCCAATCACTTATATACACACCTTCCCACCAGGTGCTTGAAGAACGGGACACCGATTTCTGATCCAATGGAGACAACCAGATCAGGAGATGCTCGAGAGGCTGGGAAGACAGCTGACTAGGATGGCTGTGTGTGTTATTTTATCACATTCCCTTGGGGAAGTAAACTTTCATACCTTCTGCTTATTTCGGCCGTGTCACCAGTCCTTAGAGATCATCATAAATTAATTCAGTGACATAAGAGCTGAGCCTGCCTGTCACCGATTGTTTATGATGAGGTCAGAAGACTGATGCACGGTCACAAAGCCATTATACAGTACACAACAGGGGGACAGTTCTAAAATTCTCTACACAGGAACAATTTTTTTTAACTAATCAAATTGAAGAACTTACTATTCTAAGATCTACCGCTTAAAATGTACTTTGTGAGAAAAACAAACCCTTAAAGAATACGATACCATACGATTAATTCCATGTTACAGTTAGACACGTACGGTGGCTTACTATCTGGATTATTGTCTATGGGAGTAGATACAAGAGAAACATAACTCACTCCTGGAGTGTTCTGTTAGACTGATCACCTCGGGGGTTACACACATGAAAGGTCTCATCACTTCTAAGATTCACAGGTCAACAAGTGAATGTCCAGGAATGCAGCCGGCGAACCAATGTAAAACCATACTGCACAAGTGTGGACCGACAACCAGCACACACCAGTCACCAAGAAGTCTGGTTTCTAGCAGAACAAGTTGTACTCTACAGTTTCCATTTGTGGGGTACGTACATAATCATTTCATTTGGAGCGATTAGCAAAAAAAAAAAACAAACAACAATTGAAGTGTATATATGCACGCCATGGTAGGGAAGCACTTCCCGAGCAATGAGATGCGTACAGTGGGGCAAAAAAGTATTTAGTCAGTCAGCAATAGTGCAAGTTCCACCACTTAAAAAGATGAGAGGCGTCTGTAATT
The DNA here is from genome assembly GCF_032444005.1 of Ranitomeya imitator. Lineage (NCBI taxonomy): Eukaryota > Metazoa > Chordata > Amphibia > Anura > Dendrobatidae > Ranitomeya > Ranitomeya imitator. The sequence goes on along the minus strand of NC_091287.1, from coordinate 46,782,631 downwards.
TACATCATAGGTAGACCTCAACTATGGGAGACAAACTGAGAAAAAAAAAATCCAGAAAATCACATTGTCTGTTTTTTAACATTTTATTTGCATATTATGGTGGAAAATAAGTATTTGGTCAGAAACAAACAATCAAGATTTCTGTCTCTCACAGACCTGTAACTTCTTCTTTAAGAGTCTCCTCTTTCCTCCACTCATTACCTGTAGTAATGGCACCTGTTTAAACTTGTTATTAGTATAAAAAGACACCTGTGCACACCCTCAAACAGTCTGACTCCAAACTCCACTATGGTGAAGACCAAAGAGCTGTCAAAGGACACCAGAAACAAAATTGTAGCCCTGCACCAGGCTGGGAAGACTGAATCTGCAATAGCCAACCAGCTTGGAGTGAAGAAATCAACAGTGGGAGCAATAATTAGAAAATGGAAGACACACAAGACCACTGATAATCTCCCTCGATCTGGGGCTCCACGCAAAATCCCACCCCGTGGGCTCAGAATGATCACAAGAACGGTGAGCAAAAATCCCAGAACCACGCGGGGGGACCTAGTGAATGAACTGCAGAGAGCTCGGACCAATGTAACAAGGCCTACCATAAGTAACACACTACGCCGCCATGGACTCAGATCCTGCAGTGCCAGACGTGTTCCACTGCTTAAGCCAGTACATGTCCGGGCCCGTCTGAAGTTTGCTAGAGAGCATTTGGATGATCCAGAGGAGTTTTGGGAGAATGTCCTATGGTCTGATGAAACCAAACTGGAACTGTTTGGTAGAAACACAACTTGTCGTGTTTGGAGGAAAAAGAATACTGAGTTGCATCCATCAAACACCATACCTACTGTAAAGCATGGTGGTGGAAACATCATGCTTTGGGGCTGTTTCTCTGCAAAGGGGCCAGGACGACTGATCCGGGTACATGAAAGAATGAATGGGGCCATGTATCGTGAGATTTTGAGTGCAAACCTCCTTCCATCAGCAAGGGCATTGAAGATGAAACGTGGCTGGGTCTTTCAACATGACAATGATCCAAAGCACACCGCCAGGGCAACGAAGGAGTGGCTTCGTAAGAAGCATTTCAAGGTCCTGGAGTGGCCTAGCCAGTCTCCAGATCTCAACCCTATAGAAAACCTTTGGAGGGAGTTGAAAGTCCGTGTTGCCAAGCGAAAAGCCAAAAACATCACTGCTCTAGAGGAGATCTGCATGGAGGAATGGGCCAACATACCAACAACAGTGTGTGGCAACCTTGTGAAGACTTACAGAAAACGTTTGACCTCTGTCATTGCCAATAAAGGATATATTACAAAGTATTGAGATGAAATTTTGTTTCTGACCAAATACTTATTTTCCACCATAATATGCAAATAAAATGTTAAAAAAACAGACAGTGATTTCCTGGATATTTTTTTCTCTGTTTGTCTCCCATAGTTGAGGTCTACCTATGATGTAAATTACAGACGCCTCTCATCTTTTTAAGTGGTGGAACTTGTACTATTGCTGACTGACTAAATACTTTTTTGCCCCACTGTATATGCCATAGAGATCGCGAGCCAAACTCCAGCAGTGGTTCAGAGAACATCACAGCTGAGACCCAACTCACTGCCGGGAGCGGTGCCGGCCTACATACCCCTCAGAGACCCCCGTATACACTGATATATACCGGTGCGGTGACCTGAGACCATAGTAATGTACGTCCCCTCCTATATACCCCCATATACACTGATATACAGTTGTGGCCAAAAGTATTGACACCCCTGCAATTCTGTCAGATAATACTCAGTTTCTTCCTGAAAATGATTGCAATCACAAATTCTTTGGTATTATTATCTTCATTTAATTTGTCTTAAACTAAAAAAAAACTCAAAAATAATTGTCCTAAAGCCAAATTGGATATAATTCCACACCAAACATAAAAAGGGGGTGGACAAAAGTATTGGCACTGTTCGAAAAATCATGTGCTGCTTCTCTAATTTGTGTAATTAACAGCACCTGTAACTTACCTGTGGCACCTAACAGGTGTTGGCAATAACTAAATCACACTTGCAGCCAGTTGACATGGATTAAAGTTGACTCAACCTCTGTCCTGTGTCCTTGTGTGTACCACATTGAGCATGGAGAAAAGAAAGAAGACCAAAGAACTGTCTGAGGACTTGAGAAACCAAATTGTGAGGAAGCATGAGCAATCTCAAGGCTACAAGTCCATCTCCAAAGACCTGAATGTTCCTGTGTCTACTTTGCGCAGTGTCATCAAGAAGTTTGAAGCCCATGGCACTGTGGCTAACCTCCCTAGATGTGGACGGAAAAGAAAATTTGACAAGAGATTTCAACGCAAGATTGTGCGGATGTTGGATAAATAACCTCGACTAACATCCAAACAAGTTCAAGCTGCCCTGCAGTCTGAGGGTACAACAGTGTCAACCCATACTATCTGTCGGCATCTGAATGAAAAGGGACTGTATGGTAGGAGACCCAGGAAGACCCTACTTCTTACCCCGAGACATAAAAAAGCCAGGCTGGAGTTTGCCAAAACTTACCTGAAAAAGCCTAAAACGTTTTGGAAGAATGTTCTTTGAGACAAAATTAGAGCTTTTTGGGCAAAGGCATCAACATAGAGTTTACAGGAGAAAAAAAAGAGGCATTCAAAGAAAAGAACACGGCCCCTACAGTCAAACATGGCGGAGGTTCCCTGATGTTTTGGGGTTGCTTTGCTGCCTCTGGCACTGGACTGCTTGACCGTGTGCCTGGCATTATGAAGTCTGAAGACTACCAACAAATTTTGCAGCATAATGTAGGGCCCAGCGTGAGAAAGCTGGGTCTCCCTCAGAGGTCATGGGTCTTCCAGCAGGACAATGACCCAAAACACACTTCAAAAAGCACTAGAAAATGGTTTGAGAGAAAGTACTGGAGACTTCTAAGGTGGCCAGCAATGAGTCCAGACCTGAATCCCATAGAACACCTGTGGAGAGATCTAAAAATGGCAGTTTGGAGAAGGCAGCCTTCAAATATCGGGGAACTGGAGCAGTTTGCCAAAGAAGAATGGTCTAAAATTCCAGCAGAGCATTGTAAGAAACTCACTGATGGTTACCGGAAGCGGTTGTTCGCAGTTATTTTGGCTAAAGGTTGTGCAACCAAGTATTAGGCTGAGGGTGCCAATACTTTTGTCTGGCCCATTTTTGAAGTTTTGTGTGAAGCGATCAATGTTTTGCTTTTTGCTTCATTCTCTTTTGTGTTTTTTTCATTTAAAACAAATTAAATGAAGATAATACCAAAGAATTTGTGATTGCAATCATTTTCAGGAAGTAACTGAGTATTATCTGACAGAATTGCAGGGGTGTCAATACTTTTGGCCACAACTGTATTCCAGTGCGGTGACCTGTGACCATAGTAAGGTAGGTCTCCTCCTATATACTCCTCAGAGACCCCCATATCCACTAATATATCCCGGAACAGGGACCTGTGACCATAGTAAGGTACGTCCCCTCCTATATACCCCTCACAGACCCCCGTATACACTGTTATATACCAATGCGGTGACCTTAGTAAGGTAGGTCCCCTCCTATATACCCCTCAACAGAGACCCCCGTATACACGGATATATCTCGCTGCAGAGACCTGTGACCATAGTAAGGTACGTCCCCTCCTATATACCCCATATACAGTGGGGCAAAAAAGTATTTAGTCAGTCAGCAATAGTGCAAGTTCCACCACTTAAAAAGATGAGAGGCGTCTGTAATTTACATCATAGGTAGATCTCAACTATGGGAGACAAACGGCAAAAAAAAAAATCCAGAAAATCACATTGTCTGTTTTTTAACATTTTATTTGCATATTATGGTGGAAAATAAGTATTTGGTCAGAAACAAAATTTCATCTCAATACTTTGTAATATATCCTTTGTTGGCAATGACAGAGGTCAAACGTTTTCTGTAAGTCTTCACAAGGTTGCCACACCCTGTTGTTGGTATGTTGGCCCATTCCTCCATGCAGATCTCCTCTAGAGCAGTGATGTTTTTGGCTTTTCGCTTGGCAACACGGACTTTCAACTCCCTCCAAAGGTTTTCTATAGGGTTGAGATCTGGAGACTGGCTAGGCCACTCCAGGACCTTGAAATGCTTCTTACGAAGCCACTCCTTCGTTGCCCTGGCGGTGTGCTTTGGATCATTGTCATGTTGAAAGACCCAGCCACGTTTCATCTTCAATGCCCTTGCTGATGGAAGGAGGTTTGCACTCAAAATCTCACGATACATGGCCCCATTCATTCTTTCATGTACCCGGATCAGTCGTCCTGGCCCCTTTGCAGAGAAACAGCCCCAAAGCATGATGTTTCCACCACCATGCTTTACAGTAGGTATGGTGTTTGATGGATGCAACTCAGTATTCTTTTTCCTCCAAACACGACAAGTTGTGTTTCTACCAAACAGTTCCAGTTTGGTTTCATCAGATCATAGGACATTCTCCCAAAACTCCTCTGGATCAACCAAATGCTCTCTAGCAAACTTCAGACGGGCCCGGACATGTACTGGCTTAAGCAGTGGAACACGTCTGGCACTGCAGGATCTGAGTCCATGGTGGCGTAGTGTGTTACTTATGGTAGGCCTTGTTACATTGGTCCCAGCTCTCTGCAGTTCATTCACTAGGTCCCCCCGCGTGGTTCTGGGATTTTTGCTCACCGTTCTTGTGATCATTCTGACCCCACGGGGTGGGATTTTGCGTGGAGCCCCAGATCGAGAGAGATTATCAGTGGTCTTGTATGTCTTCCATTTTCTAATTATTGCTCCCACTGTTGATTTCTTCACTCCAAGCTGGTTGGCTATTGCAGATTCAGTCTTCCCAGCCTGGTGCAGGGCTACAATTTTGTTTCTGGTGTCCTTACAGCTCTTTGGTCTTCACCATAGTGGAGTTTGGAGTCAGACTGTTTGAGGGTGTGCACAGGTGTCTTTTTATACTGATAACAAGTTTAAACAGGTGCCATTACTACAGGTAATGAGTGGAGGAAAGAGGAGACTCTTAAAGAAGAAGTTACAGGTCTGTGAGAGACAGAAATCTTGATTGTTTGTTTCTGACCAAATACTTATTTTCCACCATAATATGCAAATAAATTGTTAAAAAAACAGACAATGTGATTTTCTGGATTTTTTTCTTCTCAGTTTGTCTCCCATAGTTGAGGTCTACCTATGATGTAAATTACAGACGCCTCTCATCTTTTTAAGTGGTGGAACTTGCACTATTGCTGACTGACTAAATACTTTTTTGCCCCACTGTACATCGATGTATACCAGTGCGGTGACCTGTGACCATAGTAATGTACATCCCCTCCTATATACCCCTCAGAGACCCCCGTATACCCTGATATATACCAGTGCGGTGACCTGTGACCATAGTAATGTACATCCCCTCCTATATACCCCTCAGAGACCCCCGTATACCCTGATATATACCGGTGCGGTGACCTGTGTTCATAGTAATGTACATCCCCTCCTATATACCCCTCAGAGACCCCCGTATACAATGATATATACCGGTGCGGTGACCTGTGTTCATAGTAATGTACATCCCCTCCTATATACCCCTCAGAGACCCCCGTATACACTGTTATATACCAGTACGGTGACCTTAGTAAGGTACATCCCCTCCTACATACCCCCGCATACACTGATATATACCGGTGCGGTGACCTGTGTTCATAGTAATGTACATCCCCTTCTATATACCCTTCAGAGACCCCCGCATACACTGATATACACCGGTGTAGTGACCTGTGACCATAGTAAGGTACATCCCCTCCTATATACCCCTCAGAGACCCCCGTATACACTGTTATATACCGGTGCGGTGACCTGTGACCATAGTAAGGTACATCCCCTCCTATATACCCCTCACAGACGCCCGTATACACGGTTATATAGCAGTGCGGTGACCATAGTAATGCACATCCCCTCCTATATACCCCCATATACACTGATATATACATATGGCTGCGGTATCAGGCAGTTTTGTAGATGGCGGCACGGTTTATGACGGTGCAGGTGGCTGACGCGGCTCTTCCCTGTGACAGGACACATGACAGGCGGCTGACATTACTGACACCTCTCCACACAGAGGTCACTATGGAGCCCGGGACTGATGTGTCATCCTCGTGTCCGGCCGGGGACGGACTGCACGATCCTGCGTGACCGGCGACGTCGTCACACCACAACTACGTCACTCGTATAGGTCACACGGCGCCACCACGTGACGTCACTCACCTGCGGCTGCACCGAGTTGCTGAGCGAGAACATGGCGTCCGCAGACCGGGAATCACGCCCGGCTTGTGTGAATCTCCGGCCACTTGTCAGCTACCCGGCGTGATGTAACAAAGGTGACCCGGATAACCCGGCTTTCAGGAACTTCCGGGTCGATTGCGTCACTTCCAGTTCTTTCTAAGAAGCAATGGTAACCATAGTGACTTCACAGCGTGGTGGAAGAGTGCGACACCTAGTGGTGGCGCTCGGCGGTGACAATAGATGGCTGTGTGCTTTGTTTTCTGTACTTGGAAGAATGCAGCCAAAATAATGACCGTATACGTTCTGCCTGACGGACCCGTTACCCATTCATGGCGAGAAGATTTTTCTTCACTTTTTTTTTCTCTTTATTTATTTTTCTTTTCTTTTTCCTTTTTTTTTTTTTTACCACCATTGCTGTTTAGGTTTTGTTTTTTAACGACGATCATTGTACAGTAAGAACTGGCCAGCAACATGATTCTCGGGGTGAATGCGATCACGGCGATGCCAAACTTACTTTTATTTTAGTCGTTAAAAAAAATGTTTTTTTGTTGCCGTTTTCCAAAATGTGGAACTTTAATTTTTCCCTAAGGCTTCTATTCTGTTTTCGGGGGTTTTTTTTCATTGTAAGTTGAAGTTTTTCCATTTTTTTAATTAAAATTACCAAACTTTTTTCCATTTTTACTTTTTTCTTTAGTCCCCTGTGGCCCCTCTGATCGTCTGCTCTGTATATATCAATACTCCAATACTGCAGTAGATCGAAGAAATGACCGTACTTACGATCTCAGCCTGTGGCTGGGCTTCATGGAAGTGCACAGATGGCGGTGATGGAGACCATGAAAAGGCCGCCCATCAGCACCACGCGATGGCGTCAGAGGCAATTGTCGGCCAAATCGGTGGTCCTCTAGGATTGCACCGCTTAAATGCCATTGTTGGAGATTGACAAATGGTTAACGGGGTTGTCTAGTCTCACTCTATGTCACTGCAGACTTGTGAATCCTCACAGTCCGCACTGTAAGGATTCTCCGACACCGGCAACGGCAGTCATGTGACTACAAGTATGTGATTTGCATACATGCGGTCACATGCAGACTAGATGTGCGTGGCCTCGCTCAGTGTAAGTGTGTTGAGCAAGGCCAGACAGGTCTAGTCGGTATGTGGCCAAAAGTATGCAAATCGCGTACTAGCGGTCACATGGCCACCCAGTCTCGCCACCGGCATCAGAGAGTCCTCACATTGCACACTGTGAGGATTCAGAGGTCTGCAGTCAGATAGTGACTCTGAACTTGAAGCTTAAGGCTACTTTCACACTAGCGTCGTACAACGCACGTCGCAATGCGTCGTTTTGCAGAAAAAACGCATCCTGCAAAGTTGTCTGCAGGATGCGTTTTTTCTCCATAGGCTCCTATTAGCGACGCATTGCCACACGTCGCAACCGTCGTGCGACTGTTGCGTCGGACCGCCAGCACCAAAAAACGTTGCTTGTAACGTTTTTTTGGTGCGTCATGTCCGCCATTTCTGACCCTCACAGTGGGGCAGCGGATGCGTTGTAATAATGCATCCGCTGCCCCTGTTGTGCTGCGTTGTGACAGGATGCGTCGGTACGACGCACTGCGACGGGCCGACGCTAGTGTTAAAGTAGCCTTAGGCTGTAGCTCCTCCTCGGGGGATGGGGCTGCATCTCTCTGCATAAATTACATTTAACCCTTCCTTTTGGTAGCAGCTCTAGCAACGAGTCACAGCCCACAATCATGTAGAGAGGAGAATTTGGAAGTTTTGAGTAGTGATGAGCGAATTTGTTTGGAAATCGATCGCCAAACATAAATTCGGCACGAATATGGCACATTCGGATTCATGATCGAAAACACGATCAAAATGTTATAAAATCGTGAAAAATCGTTAACATTCGATAAAAAGTCCAGGAAAAAAATTTGCATTGCCGCAGAGGTATTTTCAGCACCTTAGCAACGATAATGGTGGTGTATCATGAGCGTTTGATGAGGGGAGGTTTGCAGAGCTCAGAGGCACGGCGTTCTCGTCAGCAGTATTTTGTTTCCTAACTTTATGTGTGCACACCCACAATGTCCTGACACAACGGCTTCTGTCATTGGCTGCTGAAATCACATGTCCCTCGCCATTTAATCAGCGGACATCTTGTTTTAGCACCATTTTGACACTGTCACCGCACAGAGAGGCTGCTCCTGACACTGTTAGCAGCAAGATTTTAGCTAGTTAGGTGGTTGTTTCTTAGGCCGGGGTCACACTTGTGAGTGCAATGCGAGAGACACGCAGCTGAATGCAGCGGTCCCGAGTGTCGGCGGCAGTGCTGGGTAATGATGTGAGAGACTCGTGCGAGTCTCTCGCATTGCACTCGCAAGTGTGACCCCGGCCTTACTCAGATAGTTTAGCTAGGTGGCTGTGAAATCGACCTTCCAGCAATTTTTTTTTTTTTGCCATTACTGAGGTCCACAGACAAAGCCAGCGGGGCACATGTATACAAGTGTGTTGTGCACCACTTCTATTGTGCTCTATGCACGAGTATAGCATTCTAAATTAATATATTTTCACTAGCTAAATGTGAAACAGCCTGCTGAATCCCACCTTGTCATTTAGTGCTGTGGTGACATAGTTCTGCGATTTGAGCTGTTCTGCATGAAGAAATATTTTGGGGGGGGCAATTGCTAGCGTGCTTCACCATGCCATATCTCACCTTGTTATGTAGTGGCGGTGAAATTCCACAGTATGCATAGCTCATGCACATTTTAAAAAAATATATTAATTTTTTCTGTTGCTAAATGTGGTACAGCCCGCCGAATTCCACTTTATTTTGTGGCGGTGATATGAAGCCTCTGCAGACCTAATGCACATTAAAAATGAAAGTTTTAATTTTTTTCTGTTGTAAAACACTATACAGCCCTCTGTATCCCACATTGTCATTTTATGATGGTGATATGAAGCTAGTTGCAGACCTAATGCACATTAACCCCCAGAGCTTTTTTCGGTTTTGCGTTTTCTTTTTTCTTCCCAGAGCCATAACTTTTTTTATTTTTCCATCAATATGGCCATGTGAGGGCTTGTTTTTTGCGGGACAAGTTGTACTTTTGAACGACACCATTGGTTTTACCATGTCGTGTACTAGAAAACGGGAAAAAAATCAAAGTACTGTGAAATTCCCCCAAAAAAGTGCAATCCCACACTGTTTTTTTGTTTGGTTTCTTTGCAAGGTTCACTAAATACTAAAACCGACCTGCCACTATGATTCTCCAGGTCATTATGGGTTCATAGACACCAAACATGTCTAGGTTCTTTTTTTATATAAGTGGTGAAAAAAAATTCCAAACTTTGTTACAAAAAAAAAAAACCTCACTATTTTCCGATACCCGTAGTGCCTCCATTTTTCGTGATCTCAGGTGAGGACTTATTTTTTGTGTGCCGAGCTGATGTTTTTAACCCCTTCATGACCCAGCCTATTTTGACCTTAAAGACCTTGCCGTTTTTTGCAATTCTGACCAGTGTCCCTTTATGAGGTAATAACTCAGGAACGCTTCAACGGATCCTAGCGATTCTGAGATTGTTTTTTCGTGACATATTGGGCTTCATGTTAGTGGTAAATTTAGGTCAATAAATTCTGCGTTTATTTGTGATAAAAACGGAAATTTGGCGAAAATATTGAAAATTTTGCAATTTTCACATTTTGAATTTTTATTCTGTTAAACCAGAGAGATATGTGACACAAAATAGTTAATAAATAACATTTCCCACATGTTTACTTTACATCAGCACAATTTTGGAAACAAAATTTTTTTTTGTTAGGAAGTTATAAGGGTTAAAATTTGACCAGCGATTTGTCATTTTTACAACGAAATTTACAAAACCATTTTTTTTAGGGACCACCTCACATTTGAAGTCAGTTTGAGGGGTCTATATGGCTGAAAATACCCAAAAGTGACACCATTCTAAAAACTGCACCCCTCAAGGTACTCAAAACCACATTCAAGAAGTTTATTAACCCTTCAGGTGCTTCACAGCAGCAGAAGCAACATGGAAGGAAAAAATGAACATTTAACTTTTTAGTCACAAAAATTATCTTTTAGCAACAATTTTTTTATTTTCCCAATGGTAAAAGGAGAAACTGAACCACGAAAGTTGTTGTCCAATTTGTCCTGAGTACGCTGATACCTCATATGTGGGGGTAAACCACTGTTTGGGCGCACGGCAGGGCTTGGAAGGGAAGGAGCGCCATTTGACTTTTTGAATCAAAAATTGGCTCCACTCTTTAGCGGACACCATGTCACGTTTGGAGAGCCCCCGTGTGCCTAAAAATTGGAGCTCCCCCACAAGTGACCCCATTTTGGAAACTAGACGTCCCAAGGAACTTATCTAGATGCATAGTGAGCACTTTGAACCCCCAGGTGCTTCACAAATTAATCCGTAAAAATGAAAAAGTACTTTTTTTTCACAAAAAAATTCTTTTAGCCTCAATTTTTTCATTTTCACATGGGCAACAGGATAAAATGGATCCTAAAATGTGTTGGGCAATTTCTCCTGAGTACACCAATACCTCACATGTGGGGGTAAACCACTGTTTGGGCACATGGTAAGGCTCGGAAGGGAAGGAGCGCCATTTGACTTTTTGAATGAATAATTATTTCCATCGTTAGCGGACACCATGTCGCGTTTGGAGAGCTCCTGTGTGCCTAAACATTGGCGCTCCCCCACCAGTAACCCCATTTTGGAAACTAGACCCCCCAAGGAACTTATTTAGATGCCTAGTGAGCACTTTAAACCCTCAGGTGCTTCACAAATTGATCTGTAAAAATGAAAAAGTACTTTTTTTTCACAAAAAAATTCTTTTCGCCTCAATTTTTTCATTTTCACATGGGCAGTAGGGTAAAATGGATCATAAAATTTGTTGGGCAATTTCTCCCGAGTACGTCGATACCTCATATGTGGGGGTAAACCACTGTTTGGGCACTCGGCAGGGCTCGGAAGGGAAGGCGCGCCATTTGACTTTTTGAATGGAAAATTAGCTCCAATTGTTAGCGGACACCATGTCGCGTTTGGAGAGCCCCTGTGTGCCTAAACATTGGAGCTCCCCCACAAGTGACCCCATTTTGGAAACTAGACCCCCCAAGGAACTTATCTAGATGCATATTGAGCACTTTAAACCCCCAGGTGCTTCACAGAAGTTTATAACGCAGAGCCATGAAAATAAAAAATAATTTTTCTTTCCTCAAAAATGATTTTTTTAGCCTGGAATTTCCTATTTTGCCAAGGATAATAGGAGAAATTGGACCCCAAATATTGTTGTCCTGTTTGTCCTGAGTACGCAGATACCCAATATGTGGGGGTAAACCACTGTTTGGGCGCACGGCAGGGCTCGGAAGGGATGGCACGCCATTTGGCTTTTTAAATGGAAAATTAGCTCCAATCATTAGCGGACACCATGTCACGTTTGGAGAGCCCCTGTGTGCCTAAACATTGGAGATCCCCCAGAAATGACACCATTTTGGAAACTAGACCCCCAAAGGAACTAATCTAGATGTGTGGTGAGGACTTTGAACCCCCAAGTGCTTCACAGAAGTTTATAACGCAGAGCCATGAAAAAAAAAAAAAAATTATTTTCTCAAAAATGATCTTTTAGCCTGCAATTTTTTATTTTCCCAAGGGTAACAGGAGAAATTTGACCCCAAAAGTTGTTGTCCAGTTTCTCCTGAGTACGATGATACCCTATATGTGGGGGTAAATCACTGTTTGGGCACATGCCGGGGCTCGGAAGTGAAGTAGTGACGTTTTGAAATGCAGACTTTGATGGAATGCTCTGTGGGCGTCACGTTGCGTTTGCAGAGCCCCTGATGTGGCTTAACAGTAGAAACCCCCCACAAGTGACCGCATTTTGGAAACTAGACCCCGAAAGGAACTTATCTAGATGTGTGGTGAGCACTTTGAACCCCCAAGCGCTTCATAGAAGTTTATAATGCAGAGCCGTGAAAATAATAAATACGTTTTCTTTCCTCAAAAATAATTATTTAGCCCAGAATTTTTTAATTTTCTCAAGGGTAACAGGAGATATTTGACCCCAATATTTGTTGTCCAGTTTCTCCTGAGTACGGTGATACCCCATATGTGGGGGTAAACTACTGTTTGGGCACATGCCGGGGCTTGGAATTGAAGTAGTGACGTTTTGAAATGCAGACTTTGATGGAATGCTCTGCGGGCGTCACGTTGCGTTTGCAGAGCCCCTGATGTGCCTAAACAGTAGAAACCCCCCACAAGTGACCCCATTTTGGAAACTAGACCCCGAAAGGAACTTATCTAGATGTGTGGTGAGCACTTTGAACCCCCAAGTGCTTCATAGAAGTTTATAATGCAGAGCCGTGAAAATAATAAATACGTTTTCTTTCCTCAAAAATAATTATTTAGCCCAGAATTTTTTATTTTCCCAAGGGTTACAGGAGAAATTGGACCCCAAAAGTTGTTGTCCAGTTTCTCCTGAGTACGCTGATACCCCATGAGTGGGGGTAAACCACTGTTTGGGCACACGTCGGGGCTCAGAAGGGAAGTAGTGACTTTTGAAATGCAGACTTTGATGGAATGGTCTGCGGGTGTCACGTTGCGTTTGCAGAGCCCCTGGTGTGCCTAAACAGTAGAAACCCCCACAAGTGACCCCATTTTAGAAATTAGACCCCCCAAGGAACTTATCTAGATATGTGGTGAGCACTTTGAACCCCCAAGTGCTTCACAGACGTTTACAACGCAGAGCCGTGAAAATAAAAAATCATTTTTCTTTCCTCAAAAATTATGTTTTAGCAAGCATTTTTTTTGATTCACAAGGGTAACAGGAGAAATTGGACCCCAATAATTGTTGCGCAGTTTGTCCTGAGTATGCTGGTACCCCATATGTGGGGGTAAACCACTGTTTGGGCACACGTCAGGGCTCGGAAGTGAGGGAGCACCATTTGACTTTTTGAATACGAGATTGGCTGGAATCAATGGTGGCGCCATGTTGCGTTTGGAGACCCCTGATGTGCCTAAACAGTGGTAACCCCTCAATTCTACCTCCAACACTAACCCCAACACACCCCTAACCCTAATCCCAACTGTAGCCATAACCCTAAACACAACCCTAACCGCAACACACCCCTAACCACAACCCTAACCCCAACACACCCCTAACCATAACCACAACCCTAATTCCAACCCTAACCCTAAGGCTATGTGCCCACGTTGCGGATTCGTGTGAGATATTTTCGCACCATTTTTGAAAAATCCGCGGGTAAAAGGCACTGCGTTTTACCTGCGGATTTTCCGCGGATTTCCAGTGTTTTTTGTGCGGATTTCACCTGCGGATTCCTATTGAGGAACAGGTGTAAAACGCTGCGGAATCCGCACAAAGAATTGACATGCTGCGGAAAATACAACGCAGCGTTTCCGCGCGGTATTTTCCGCACCATGGGCACAGCGGATTTGGTTTTTCATATGTTTACATGGTACTGTAAACCTGATTGAACACTGCTGCGGATCCGCAGCCAAATCCGCACCGTGTGCACATGGCCTAATTCTAAAGGTATGTGCACACGCTGCGGAAAACGCTGCGGATCCGCAGCAGTTTCCCATGAGTTTACAGTTCAATGTAAACCTACGGGAAACAAAAATCGCTGTGCCCATGCTGCGGAAAAACTGCACGGAAACGCAGCGGTTTACATTCCGCAGCATGTCACTTCTTTGTGCGGATTCCGCAGCGGTTTTACAACTGCTCAAATAGAAAATCGCAGTTGTAAAACCGCAGTGAAATGCGCAGAAAAAACGCGGTAAATCCGCCATAAATCCGCAGCGGTTTAGCACTGCGGATTTATCAAATCCGCAGCGGAAAAATCCGCAGAGGACCAGAATACGTGTGCACATACCGAAACCCTAACCCTAGCCCTAACCCTACCCCTAGCCCTAACCCTACCCCTAACCCTAACCCTACCCCTACCCCTACCCCTAACCCTACCCCTAGCCCTAACCCTAACCCTATTCTAACATTAGTGGAAAAAAAAAATTTCTTTATTTTTTTATTGTCCCTACCTATGGGGGTGACAAAGGGGGGGGGGGGTCATTTATTATTTTTTTTATTTTGATCACTGAGATATAATCTATCTCAGTGATCAAAATGCACTTTGGAACGAATCTGCCGGCCGGCAGATTCGGCGGGCGCACTGCGCATGCGCCCGCCATTTTGGAAGATGGCGGCGCCCAGGGAGAAGACGGACGGGACCCCGGCTGGATCGGTATGTATGATGGGGTGGGGGGGGACCACGGGGGGGGGATCGGAGCACGGGGGGGGGAATCGGAGTGCGGGAGGGGTGGAACGGAGCACGGGGGGCGTGGAACGGAGCACGGGGGGGCTGGAATGGAGCACGGGGGGGTGGAACGGAGCACCGGGGGGGGTGGATCGGAGTGCAGGGGGGGTGATTGGAGCACGGGGGGGTGATTGGAGCACAGGGGGAGCGGACAAGAGCACGGGGGGGAGCGGAGCACTGGACGGAGGGGAGCCGGAGCAGTGTACCGGCCAGATCGGAGGGCTGGGGGGGCGATCGGTGGGGTGGGGTGGGGGCACACTAGTATTTCCAGCCATGGCCGATGATATTTCAGCATCGGCCATGGCTGGATTGTAATATTTCACCCGTTATAATAGGTGAAATATTACAAATCGCTCTGATTGGCAGTTTCACTTTCAACAGCCAATCAGAGCGATCGTAGCCACGAGGGGGTGAAGCCACCCCCCCTGGGCTAAACTACCACTCCCCCTGTCCCTGCAGATCGGGTGAAATGGGAGTTAACCCTTTCACCCGGCCTGCAGGGACGCGATCTTTCCATGACGCCGCATAGGCGTCATGGGTCGGAATGGCACCGACTTTCATGACGCCTACGTGGCGTCATGGGTCGGGAAGGGGTTAATTATACCATTTTGGTGCAGATACGATCTTTTGATCACCTGTTATTGCATTTTAATGCAATGTCACGGTGACCAAAAAAAACGTAATTCTGGCGTTTTTGACTTTTTTTTCTTCGCTACGCTGTTAAGTTAATGTCCGCGGGTGGATCACAATTCCACCCGCGGCTATTGCGGGCACATGTCAGCTGTTCAAAACAGTTAACATGTCCCAGGAAAGATGTGGGCTCACCGCCGGAGCCCACATCAAAGGGAGGGTATCCGACATCGGCATACTATTACGTCCGATGTTGGAAGGGGTTAAAGGAAAACTGTAGAAATGATTGTATGCAGCATCTTCGAAGTCTCCTCCGGTCTATCAGGCTCAGTTTAGGAGGACGCTTACAGTTGTGTATAAAAGAAACCGCTCCCATTCTCATCCAGGAGAACGGGATGATTTGTTCGCACTCCTCATTGGTGTGCTATCTCAGTTTTTGATAATCAGGAGCTATTAATCTTTTCCAGGACCATTTTCAATTTTCCATATTACAGAATTGTATGTTTATAAATGTTGCACTGATGGGCCATATGGCGTCCAATGTTTTCTGCTCACACCCATCTGATTTCAGTCACATTGGAGCCCAATACAACGAAAAAAAACTCAACAGATCGTCCCGGCCTGATAGAAGAACATTGTTCCGAGTGCAGGCCAACACGGGCAGCAGGGTGGCTCAGTGGATAGCACAGCAGCCTTGCAGCGCTGGGGTCCTGGGTTCAAACCCCACCAAGGACGACATCTGCAAGGAGTTTGTATGTTCTCCCCGTGTTTGTGTGGGTTTCCTCCAGGTACTCCGATTTCCTCCCACATTCCAAAGACATACTGATAGGGAATTTAGATTGTGAGCCCCATCAGGGACAGTGATGATAATGTGTGCAAACTGTAAAGTGCTGCGGAATATGTTAGCGCCATATAAAAATTATCATTATTTTTACTCTTCGCCATGACAGCACCCACTGGAGAGAGGGAACCGCCCAATAGGAACAGGAAACCTACAGAAAAAATAAAAGGGGGCAGTTTGCCTCTCCTTCTCAGTTGGTTTCCTGTTCCTATGGGAACCACAGGACTATCTTACAGAAGACATACCTGGGCCAGTGCATGCCGCCTGTGCGGTCTCTGTGGGAACGGCAGGGGCTGCGGTCCAGAGGCAGCGTCGGGGGAGTTCCATTAAGACGGCTCCCCCCTTGTTTGATGGATGCAGTGAGATCCGGGGAAGGCCGCCCGGTCTCACTCAGGAGCGGAGTAGGTGGTGATGCGGGGGCTGAAGTGTGGAGCATTTCCCAGATGCTAGCCAGTGTGGGAAGCCGGGTCCGTGCATGCGCCAGCCAGCGCAGAAACTCCTGCAGCAGCGATCGCCGGGTAAGAGAAAGTGGCGTTTCCCGCACGCCAGCCGGTGTGGGAAGCCGGGCCGCTTGTGCGCAGAAATTCCTGCCCGGAAGTAAAAGTTAGGACTTCCGGGGCACGCAGACATCGGTGGGGAAAGCGCTACAGGTGCATGCGCAGTATACCGTGATCTTTAGAATGGAACTTCCGGGGTAAAAAACAAAAGTGTGTATGGCCTATAAAAGAAAGAGCATTGCTGGCAGGCGGCGATGCAATCATGTCATGCCCAGGCCAGATGGTGAACCCAGCAGGCAGAGATCACTCCGGCAGAGGGTCTACAGATGTCAGCCGCAAGAGTGATACAGCGGACTCTAGCTTCAGGACTGTATCTCAGCCACCTGATCTGGTACCAAAAAGCTTCACTGGGTTTTAACTCTTCATATTAAGCTGATACATCTTTTTTTTCTGTCTTGCCATATTCCCCCTCCAGGCCAAAAAGAAGCAAAAATCCAAGCCTTATGCAGTCAACCTCTCCCTGATTCCTACCCCAAGAAACTCTGTAAACAGGGCATTAGTGAAACCAGAATGCAACAATATCAGTCACTGATATACGGACTAATTAGAGAGGAGTTGCAAGCCATTACCCAGGCCAGTGCACCCCTAGAAAGGAAAAGCAATAAAAAAGTAGCCTCCAGCTCAGAGCCCGATAATGATCAAGTAGTAGCCTCGGACTCCTCACACGCATCATCTTCATCACCATCAGATATTGAAGGTCGATCATGCTTCCCTATAGATGGGGTGCATAATTTGGTAAAGTCAATCAGAAACACTATAGGATGTGAAGAAACAAAAGATACTCAAACTATACAAGATATAATGTTTCCGGGGTTGGCAGAGAGGAAAAGGAGAGCTTTTCCAGTAATTCTGGCAGATAAGGCCTTGATAAAGAAGGAATGGGAAAAGCAGGATCAAAGAAGCTTCCTCCCATCAGCCTCCAAAAGGAAATATCACTTTAGTGATGAGGAACTAATAACATGGACTAAGATCCCTAAGGTGGACACAGCTGTCGCCTCTACCTCAAAACAATCCACACTACCAGTAGAAGACGCAGGCCTGCTTTCTGATCCTCTTGACCGTAAAGCAGAGTCATCATTAAAAAGGTCATGAGAAGCCTCCACGGGCATATTTAAACCAGCAATATCCAGTACATGCACCGCCAGATCCATGCTCATATGGATTGATCAACTAGACCAACAAATTGAACAGAGAATCTCTATAAACTGCGGGATGCTATACCTTTAATTAGAGGGGCAGCAGCTTTTATGGCTGACGCATCATCTGATACACTACGCCTAGCAGCAAGATCAGCGGGTCTAGTAAATAATGCCAGACGAGCTTTGTGGATGAAGAGTTGGAAGGGGGACATGCAGTCGAAAACAAAGATCTGCGCTATCCCATGTGAGGGTGAGTTTCTCTTTGGGAAAGCCCTAGATGACATCCTTAAAAAAGCAAAAGAAAGAAAGAAGGCTTTCTCTGACCCCTCAATTCCTTTCTATAGGAGAACATTTAAAAGGAGGCCATTCGGAAGAAGGAAACAATGAGAAAGAACAACGCGATGGACCACAAAAGAAGAAAAACAGAGGGGTACAATGTTTAGAATAGAATTCCTTCAAATTCCCCACGACTCATCCCTCAGCTCGCCAATACACCAAAAAGCCCTTGAAATAGAAATTTAAAGCCTATTAAACAAAAGAGTCTTAAAGGGACTCTGTCACCTGAATTTGGAGGGAACAATCTTCAGCCATAGGGGCGGGGTTTTTGGGTGTTTGATTCACCCTTTCCTTACCCGCTGGCTGCATGCTGGCTGCAATATTGGATTGAAGTTCATTTTCTGTCCTCCATAGTACACGCCTGTGCAAGGCAAGATTACCTTGTGCAGGCATGTACTACGGAGGACAGAGAATGAACTTCAATCCAATATTGCAGCCAGCATGCAGCCAGCAGGTAAGGAAAGGGTGAATCAAACACCCAAAAACCCCGCCCCTATGGCTGAAGATTGTTCCCTCCAAATTCGGGTGACAGAGTCCCTTTAAGGTACCTTCACACTGAACAACTTTCCAACGAGAACGACAATGATCCGTGACGTTGCAGCGTCCTGGATAGCGATCTCGTTGTGTTTGACACACAGCAGCGATCAGGATCCTGCTGTGACATCGCTGGTCGTCGCTGAAAGTCCAGAACTTTATTTAGTCGTCAGGTCGGCGTGTATCGTCATGTTTGACAGCAAAAGCAACGATGCCAGCAATGTTTTTTCATGGAGCAACAACCAGCGAGAACGATAAGTACGTCACTGGATCGCTCCTGCATCGTTCAGCTGTTGCCGGTATTTGACGTCTCCTAGTGACCTAAACTGCGACGCTGCAGCGATCGGCTCGTTGTCTATATCGCTGCAGCGTCGCTAAATGTGATGGTACCTTTAGTCAGAGTTTCAGAGGGGCAAGAAGGTAGGGGGTTTTACTCTCCTTTATTTCTAATCCCTAATCCCGATGGATCATTTAGAACAATTATAAATCTAAAAAGGCTTAATACATTTATTCGAAACCATAAATTTAAAATGGAATCTATCAGGTCCACCATTAAGCTTCTTTTTCCAAATTGCATGATGGGGGGCATTGATCTAAAAGATGCATATTACCATCTCCCTATCTATGACAGTGTAACGCTCGCGCCGAGACTGGTTGGCGCAGGCGCCTGGGGGTGTGGCCCCACTGGACCACAGACCGAACTTCCCTGGAAGGGGCGTAACTAAGTAGTTTCCTAGGTGTTCGCTGGAGCCTCTGATGGTGAGGTCAGACTTGTGCAATAGGAAGCTACCAGGTACCACTCCAGGGTGGAGTCGGACTGTGGATGCTGATCCCACCGGGGACAAGACACGGGCAGGCAGGCACGGCTGTGACACTGGCTGACAGACGGGTATGGCAGAGGCCCTGACAGGTGGACTGGCTTGACAGAGATACAGGCAGGCAGACGGGCGCGGCTGGCACTCAGGCAGACAGGACTGATACTCTGGTAGGAACTGGTATTCGGATGGATGGAAATAGGTAAGAACCTGTTCAGACTGGAGAGTATATGGAAACAGGTAGGTACCTGTACGGCAAGTTGCTGAACAGAGGTAGAGCAAGAGCGGATGCAAAGCAGAACCACAGGAGGCGGAGTAAGAGCAGGAAGGTGAAGGCAGAGCTGAGAGCAGAGAAGGAAGAGCTAAGAGCAGAGAAGGAGAAGGCGGAGCCACGTGTAGAAACGCAGGAGGCGGAGCCAAGAGCAAGAGACGTAGAACCGCAAGGAGCGGAGCCAGGTAGAACCGCAAGGAGCGGAGCCGCAGAGCGAGAGCTGAGCAGAACCGCAGAGCAAAGCCACAGTGCAGAGCAAGGTCAGAGTGCAGAGCAAAGTTACAGAGAGCAGAGCTGAGAGCAAAGCCACAGTGCAGAACTGAGGGAAAAGCTGAGAGACACAGAACCACTGATTGTGGTAGAACTGAGCAGAGAGAAGCAGAGCCACAGAGAGTGGCGAACAGAGCAGAAAGATAAGGTGAAGGTACACACAGCAGAGTGGGAAATGATTAATGACAAAGGAGGGGCAGGGACGGACATAAACCAGAGTACAGACAGGAATGGACATAGACCAGAGTACAGACACGACGGACACACAAACAGAACACAGATTGAGGCCTGCTAATTGCAGCCCTCTGAGACAGGAAACAGACACGACCTGGCAGCTCAGTAGCAAGTGCTAACTGAGAGAAATAGTCTGCTCAGGCATCCTCCAATGGGTGAGGATGCCTTAAGTATCAGAGGCCTCAAGGCTATTGGCCAGAAGCACCTTAGGGAGGCGCACACTGTTGTGAGTTCTGTGGTCAAGCTCCCTCCTGTGGTCATGAGTAATACTTCGGCTGGTTCTGTCCATGAGCTTCCTTTGGTGGATGTGAGTGGGGCTGCGGCTTCTGAGTTTTCTTCCTCAGGTGACGAGGTTAAGTCGTTAGGTGCTGCTCTATTTAACTCCACCTAGTGCTTTGATCCTAGCCTCCAGTCAATGTTCCAGTATTGGTCTTGCTCTCTGTTGTGATAAGGTAATTCAGTACCACAATGGACATAGAGGTCAGAGCACATACAGTGACCTGACAATAACATAGTAACATAGTTAGTAAGGCCGAAAAAAGACATTTGTCCATCCAGTTCAGCCTATATTCCATCATAATAAATCCCCAGATCTACGTCCTTCTACAGAACCTAATAATTGTATGATACAATATTGTTCTGCTCCAGGAAGACATCCAGGCCTCTCTTGAACCCCTCGACTGAGTTCGCCATCACCACCTCCTCAGGCAAGCAATTCCAGATTCTCCCTGCCCTAACAGTAAAGAATCCTCTTCTATGTTGGTGGAAAAACCTTCTCTCCTCCAGACGCAAAGAATGCCCCCTTGTGCCCCTCACCTTCCTTGGTATAAACAGATCCTCAGCGAGATATTTGTATTGTCCCCTTATATACTTATACATGGTTATTAGATCGCCCCTCAGTCGTCTTTTTTCTAGACTAAATAATCCTAATTTCGCTAATCTATCTGGGTATTGTAGTTCTCCCATCCCCTTTATTAATTTTGTTGCCCTCCTTTGTACTCTCTCTAGTTCCATTATATCCTTCCTGAGCACCGGTGCCCAAAACTGGACACAGTAACCAAAAACATAGAACGAGCTCTGAGACGTGGGAACTCTGCTGACCGCAATCCCTAATCCTCTCCAACCACACTAGAGGCAGCTGTGGATTGCGCCTAACGCTCCCTATGCAACTCGGCACAGCCTGAGAAACTAGCTAGCCTGAAGATAGAAAATAAGCCTACCTTGCCTCAGAGAAATACCCCAAAGGAAAAGGCAGCCCCCACATATAATGACTGTGAGTTAAGATGAAAAGACAAACGCAGAGATGAAATAGATTTAGCAAAGTGAGGCCCGACTTTCTGAACAGAGCGAGGATAGGAAAGATAACTTTGCGGTCAACACAAAACACTACAAAAACCACGCAAAGGGGGCAAAAAGACCCTCCGTACCGAACTAACGGCACGGAGGTACACCCTCTGCGTCCCAGAGCTTCCAGCAAGCAGGAAAAAACAAATAGACAAGCTGGACAGAAAAAAACAGCAAACAAAATAGCAAAGCGGAACTTAGCTATGCAGAGCAGCAGGCCACAGGAACGATCCAGGAGGAAACAGGTCCAATACTAGAACATTGACTGGAGGCCAGGATCAAAGCACTAGGTGGAGTTAAATAGAGCAGCACCTAACGACTTCACCATATCACCTGAGGAGGGAAACTCAGAAGCCGCAGTACCACTTTCCTCCACCAACGGAAGCTCACAGAGAGAATCAGCCGAAGTACCACTTGTGACCACAGGAGGGAGCTCTGCCACAGAATTCACAACAGTACCCCCCCCCTTGAGGAGGGGTCACCGAACCCTCACCAGAGCCCCCAGGACGACCAGGATGAGCCATATGAAAGGCACGAACAAGATCAGGAGCATGGACATCAGAGGCAAAGACCCAGGAATTATCTTCCTGAGCATAACCCTTCCACTTAACCAGATACTGGAGTTTCCGTCTTGAAACACGAGAATCCAAAATCTTCTCCACAATATACTCCAATTCCCCCTCCACCAAAACCGGGGCAGGAGGATCAACAGATGGAACCATAGGTGCCACGTATCTCCGCAACAATGACCTATGGAATACGTTATGTATGGAAAAAGAATCTGGAAGGGTCAGACGAAAAGACACAGGATTAAGAACCTCAGAAATCCTATACGGACCAATGAAACGAGGTTTAAACTTAGGAGAGGAAACCTTCATAGGAATATGACGAGAAGATAACCAAACCAAATCCCCAACACGAAGTTGGGGACCCACACAGCGTCTGCGATTAGCGAAACGTTGAGCCTTCTCCTGGGACAAGGTCAAATTGTCCACTACATGAGTCCAAATCTGCTGCAACCTGTCCACCACAGTATCCACACCAGGACAGTCCGAAGACTCAACCTGCCCTGAAGAGAAACGAGGATGGAACCCAGAGTTGCAGAAAAACGGCGAAACCAAGGTAGCCGAGCTGGCCCGATTATTAAGGGCGAACTCAGCCAAAGGCAAAAAGGACACCCAATCATCCTGATCAGCAGAAACAAAACATCTCAGATATGTTTCCAAGGTCTGATTGGTTCGTTCGGTCTGGCCATTAGTCTGAGGATGGAAAGCCGAGGAAAAAGACAAGTCAATGCCAATGCCCATCCTACCACAAAAGGCTCGCCAAAACCTCGAAACAAACTGGGAACCTCTGTCAGAAACGATATTCTCTGGAATGCCATGTAAACGAACCACATGCTAGAAGAACAATGGCACCAAATCAGAGGAGGAAGGTAATTTAGACAAGGGTACCAAATGGACCATCTTAGAGAAGCGATCACAGACCACCCAAATGACTGACATCTTTTGAGAGACGGGAAGATCTGAAATAAAATCCATAGAGATATGTGTCCAAGGCCTCTTCGGGACCGGCAAGGGCAAAAGCAACCCACTGGCACGAGAACAGCAGGGCTTAGCCCGAGCACAAATCCAACAGGACTGCACAAAAGTACGCACATCCCGCGACAGAGATGGCCACCAAAAGGATCTAGCCACTAACTCTCTGGTACCAAAGATTCCAGGATGACCAGCCAACACCGAACAATGAACCTCAGAGATAACTTTATTCGTCCACCTATCAGGGACAAACAGTTTCTCCGCTGGGCAACGATCAGGTTTATTAGCCTGAAATTTTTGCAGCACCCGCCGCAAATCAGGGGAGATGGCAGACACAATTACTCCCTCTTTGAGGATACCCGCCGGCTCAGATAAACCCGGAGAGTCGGGCACAAAACTCCTAGACAGAGCATCCGCCTTCACATTTTTAGAGCCCGGAAGGTACGAAATCACAAAGTCAAAACGGGCAAAAAACAGCGACCAACGAGCCTGTCTAGGATTCAACCGCTTGGCAGACTCGAGATAAGTCAAGTTCTTATGATCAGTCAAGACCACCACGCGATGCTTAGCTCCTTCAAGCCAATGACGCCACTCCTCGAATGCCCACTTCATGGCCAGCAACTCTCGATTGCCCACATCATAATTTCGCTCAGCAGGCGAAAACTTCCTGGAAAAGAAGGCGCATGGTTTCATCACCGAGCAATCAGAACTTCTCTGCGTCAAAACAGCCTCTGCTCCAATCTCAGAAGCATCAACCTCGAACTGGAACGGAAGCGAAACATCTGGTTGACACAACACAGGGGCAGAAGAAAAACGACGCTTCAACTCTTGAAAAGCTTCCACAGCGGCAGAAGACCAATTGACCACATCAGCACCCTTCTTGGTCAAATCGGTCAATGGTTTAGCAATACTAGAAAAATTGCAGATGAAGCGACGATAAAAATTAGCAAAGCCCAGGAACTTTTGCAGACTTTTCAGAGATGTCGGCTGAGTCCAATCATGGATGGCTTGGACCTTAACAGGGTCCATCTCGATAGTAGAAGGGGAAAAGATGAACCCCAAAAATGAAACCTTCTGAACACCAAAGAGACACTTTGATCCCTTCACAAACAAAGAATTAGCACGCAGGACCTGAAATACCGTTCTGACCTGCTTCACATCAGACTCCTAATCATCCGAGAAGATCAAAATGTCATTCAAGTACACAATCAGGAATTTATCCGGGTACTCTCGGAAGATGTCATGCATGAAGGACTGAAACACTGATGTAGCATTGGCAAGTCCGAATGGCATTACTAGATACTCAAAATGGCCCTCGGGCGTATTAAATGCTGTTTTCCATTCATCGCCTCGCTTAATACGCACAAGATTATACGCACCACGAAGATCTATCTTGGTGAACCAACTAGCCCCCTTAATCCGAGCAAACAAATCAGATAACAACGGCAAGGGGTACTGAAATTTAACCGTGATCTTATTAAGAAGGCGGTAATCTATACAAGGTCTCAGTGAACCATCCTTCTTGGCTACAAAAAAGAACCCTGCTCCTAATGGCGACGATGACGGGCGAATATGCCCCTTCTCCAAAGACTCCTTCACATAACTCCGCATAGCGGCGTGCTCAGGCACAGATAAATTAAACAGTCGACCTTTTGGGAATTTACTACCAGGAATCAAATTGATAGCACAATCACAATCCCTATGCGGAGGTAGGGTATCGGACTTGGGCTCATCAAATACATTCCGGTAATCAGACAAGAACTCTGGAACCTCAGAAGGGGTGGATGACGAAATAGTCAGAAATGGGACATCACCATGTACCCCCTGACAACCCCAGCTGGACACAGACATAGATTTCCAATCTAATACTGGATTATGGACTTGAAGCCATGGCAACCCCAACACGACCACATCATGCAGATTATGCAACACCAGAAAGCGAATAACCTCCTGATGTGCAGGAGCCATGCACATGGTCAGCTGGGTCCAGTACTGAGGCTTATTCTTGGCCAAAGGCGTAGCATCAATTCCTCTCAATGGAATTGGACAGTGCAAGGGCTCCAAGAAAAACCCACAACGCCTAGCATACTCCAAGTCCATCAAATTCAGGGCAGCGCCTGAATCCACAAATGCCATGACAGAATACGATGACAAAGAGCAGATCAAGGTAACGGACAGAAGAAATTTTGACTGTACCGTACCAATGGTGGCAGACCTAGCGAACCGCTTAGTGCGCTTAGGACAATCAGAGATAGCATGAGTGGAATCACCAAAGTAGAAACACAGCCCATTCCGACGTCTGTGTTCTTGCCGCTCAACTCTGGTCAAAGTCCTATCGCACTGCATAGACTCAGGTTTAAGCTCAGGTAATACCGCCAAATGGTGCACAGATTTACGCTCACGCAAGCGTCGACCGATCTGAATGGCCAAAGACATAGACTCATTCAGACCAGCAGGCATAGGAAATCCCACCATGACATTCTTAAGGGCTTCAGAGAGACCTTTTCTGAAAATAGCTGCGAGCGCACCTTCATTCCATTGAGTGAGTACGGACCACTTTCTAAATTTCTGACAATATACCTCTATTTCATCCTGACCCTGACACAGAGCCAGCAAATTCTTCTCTGCCTGATCCACAGAATTAGGCTCATCGTACAGCAATCCGAGCGCCAGGAAAAACGCATCAATATTACTTAATGCAGGATCTCCTGACGCAAGAGAAAATGCCCAGTCCTGAGGGTCGCCACGTAAAAAAGAAATAATGATCCTAACTTGTTGAACAGGGTCACCAGAGGAGCGAGGTTTCAAAGCCAGAAATAGTTTACAATTATTTTTGAAACTCAGAAATTTAGTTCTATCTCCAAAAAACAAATCAGGAATAGGAATTCTCGGTTCTAACATAGAATTCTGAACCACAAAGTCTTGAATATTTTGTACTCTTGCCGTGAGCTGATCCACACATGAAGACAGACCTTTAATGTCCATTGCTACACCTGTGTCCTGAACCACCCAAATGTCTAGGGGAAAAAAAAGGCAAAACACAATGCAGAGAAAAAAAAATGGTCTCAGAACTTCTTTTTTCCCTCTATTGAGAATCATTAGTACTGTGGGCCTCCAGTACTGTTGTGATAAGGTAATTCAGTACCACAATGGACATAGAGGTCAGAGCACATACAGTGACCTGACAATAACCAAAAACATAGAACGAGCTCTGAGACATGGGAACTCTGCTGACCGCAATCCCTAATCCTCTCCAACCACACTAGAGGCAGCTGTGGATTGCGCCTAACGCTCCCTATGCAACTCGGCACAGCCTGAGAAACTAGCTAGCCTGAAGATAGAAAATAAGCCTACCTTGCCTCAGAGAAATACCCCAAAGGAAAAGGCAGCCCCCACATATAATGACTGTGAGTTAAGATGAAAAGACAAACGCAGAGATGAAATAGATTTAGCAAAGTGAGGCCCGACTTTCTGAACAGAGCGAGGATAGGAAAGGTAACTTTGCGGTCAACACAAAACCCTACAAAAACCACGCAAAGGGGGCAAAAAGACCCTCCGTACCGAACTAATGGCACGGAGGTACACCCTCTGCGTCCCAGAGCTTCTAGCAAGCAGGAAAAAACAAATAGACAAGCTGGACAGAAAAAAACAGCAAACAAAATAGCAAAGCGGAACTTAGCTATGCAGAGCAGCAGGCCACAGGAACGATCCAGGAGGAAACAGGTCCAATACTAGAACATTGACTGGAGGCCAGGATCAAAGCACTAGGTGGAGTTAAATAGAGCAGCACCTAACGACTTCACCATATCACCTGAGGAGGGAAACTCAGAAGCCGCAGTACCACTTTCCTCCACCAACGGAAGCTCACAGAGAGAATCAGCCGAAGTACCACTTGTGACCACAGGAGGGAGCTCTGCCACAGAATTCTCAACAGCTCTCTCCTGGATCGTTCATGTGGCCTGTCTGCTCTGCATAAGCTAAGTTCTGCTTGTGTTACTTTTGTTTGCTATTTTTTCTGTCCAGCTTGCTATATTGGTTTTTCTTGCTTGCTGGAAGCTCAGGGACGCAGAGGAAGCACCTCCATACCGTTAGTCGGTGCGGAGGGTCTTTTTGCGCCCTCTGCGTGGTTGTTTGTAGGTTTTTGTGCTGACCGCAAAGCTATCTTTCCTATCCTCGGTCTATTCAGTAAGTCGGGCCTCACTTTGCTAAAATCTATTTCATCTCTGTGTTTGTATTTTCATCTTTACTCACAGTCATTATATGTGGGGGGCTGCCTTTTCCTTTGGGGAATTTCTCTGAGGCAAGGTAGGCTTATTTTTCTATCTTCAGGGCTAGCTAGTTTCTCAGGCTGTGCCCGAGGCGCCTAGGTCTGGTCAGGAGCGCTCCACGGCTACCTCTAGTGTGGTATGATAGGATTAGGGATTGCGGTCAGCAGAGTTCCCATGTCTCAGAGCTCTTCCTATGTGATTAGCAACTATCAGGTCATTTTCTGTGCTCGTAACCACCAGGTCCATTGTGGTTCTGAATCACCAGTTCATAACAGCACACAGTCTCAATAAGAATCCGGAGTGGCTGGCGCCGCCCCCCTATGCACACAGCCAGGAAGTGTACACAGAGCAAGCTGCCATAAAGCACATGGCATGGAGCCGACAGCAGACAGATCTCACAGCATGGCACTGGGTGAGTGAGTTGATGTAACAGGCAGGTGGGGAATGGAAGGCCATGCAGTGATGTCGGCAGGGTTGTTACAGACAGATATCAAAGATACTTCAGGGTCGCAGTGACATTCGAAGGCCAAATCCGTCACTTCCAGTACACGGCCATGCCCTTTGGCCTCTCTACAGAACCAAGGATCTTTACCAAAGTGATGTTAGAGGTGATGGCTTATCTACGTCAAAAAGACACCTTAATTATCCCTAACCTAGATGACTTTTTAGTTATCGGGAATTCGGCTATCCAGTGTGCTGTTTAGCTTACACTGTCTCATCTTTACAGGATCTAGGCTTGATCATCAACTTCAAGAAATCCAGACTTATCCCACTTTTCCTCTAGACGTTTTTAGGGTTCCATCTGGATTCCACAAGCCAGAGGTGTCTACTCCCTCAGGTAAAGATTTTGCTCCTAAAAAATAAGGTGACAGCCGCAATAGACAGACCACGAATGTCTGTTAGGGAAGCAATGTCCTTGTTAGGATCCCTTTCTTCCTGTACCCCAGCGGTCCAGTGGGCACAATACCATACCCAGATGTTGCAACATCAAATCCTTCAAGATGAGAAACGACTTCTTGGCCACCTCGAAAACAAAGATAACCTTATCTAAGGAAGCCCTAGCTTCTCTAGTGTGGTGGTTATGATAGTAAACACTTGGCGGGTGGTGTCCCTTGGGTTATAACACCATCTCATACTCTAATTACTGATGCTAGTCCCCGCGGAAGGGGCGCCCATATGGGAAATAGTTTCTGCCAAGGCATATGGAATAAAGAAATCCGACAGTCATCAAACTTAAAAGAACTAAATGCAGTAAATCATGCATTACATAATTTTCTTCCACAGCTTCGAGGAAAACACATCAGAATTTTGTCAGACAACACTACGACAGTGGCATATCTAAACAAACAAGAAGGTACTGGATCAGACGCTCTAATGTCTTCCGCAGGAAAGATCTTGAACTTGGCCGAAAGACATCTCTCTTTCTGCCCTTCACATCAAGGGAGAGAACAACCAACAGGCGGACTTCCTAAGTCGATATGCTCTACGACAAGGAGAATGGTGCCTAAATCATCACATCTTCCAAAAAATAGCATCATTATGGGGTCATCCTCAGAGGGGTTAATTTATACACTCTTGCACAGCAGGAAACAGTCCACCACAAAGATTTACCCTAAAATATGGAAGAAGTTTCTTCAGTTCCATACAACTTCTGATTCTACAGAAGTCCCGATAGAGCCCATCTTAGAATTCCTAAAAAAGGGAAAAGATTTGGGGCTTTCTGTAAATACACTACACTGTGTGCAGAATTGTTAGGCAAGTTGTATTTTAGAGGATTATTTTTTTTATTATTGATCAACAACTATGTTCTCCATCAACCCAAAAGACTCATAAATATCAAAGCTTAATATTTTTGGAAGTTGGAGTGTTTTTTTTTTTTAGATTTGGCTATCTTAGGAGGATATCTGTTTGTGCAGGTAACTATTACTGTGCAGAATTATTAGGCAACTTAATAAAAACCAAATATATTCCCATCTCACTTGTTTATTTTCACCGGGTAAACCAATGTAACTGCACAAAGTTTAGAAATAAACATTTCTGACATGCAAAAACAAACCCCAAAAATTAGTGACCAATCTAGCCACCTTTCTCTATGATGACACTCAGCAGCCTCCATCCATAGATTCTGTCAGTTGCTTTATCTGTTTACGACCAACATTGCGTGCAGCAGCCACCACAGCCTCCAGACACTGCTCCGAGAGGTGGACTGTTTTCCCTCCCTGTAGATCTCACATTTTATGAGGGACCACAGGTTCTCTATGGGGTTCAGATCAGGTGAACAAGGGGGCCGTGTCATTATTGTTTCTTCTTTGAGACCTTTACTGGCCAGCCACGCTGTGGAGTAGTTGGAGGCATGTGATGGAGCATTGTCCTGCATGAAAATCATGGTTTTTCTTGAACGATACCGACTTCTTCCTGTACCACTGCTTGAAGAAGTTGTCTTCCAGAAACTGGCAGTAGGTCTGGGAGTTGAGCTTCACTCCATCCTCAACCCGAAAAGGTCCCACAAGTTTATCTTTGATGATACCAGCCCATACCAGTACCCCACCTCCACCTTGCTGGCGTCTGAGTCGGAGTGGAGCTCTCTGCCCTTTACTGATCCAGCCTCTGGCCCATCCATCTGGCCCGTCAAGAGTCACTCTCTTCATCAGTCCATAAAACCTTTGAAAAGTCAGTCTTAAAGGGAACCTGTCACCT
This sequence comes from Ranitomeya imitator, assembly GCF_032444005.1. Classification (NCBI taxonomy): domain Eukaryota; kingdom Metazoa; phylum Chordata; class Amphibia; order Anura; family Dendrobatidae; genus Ranitomeya; species Ranitomeya imitator. The sequence continues at coordinate 46,752,555 of NC_091287.1, read as the reverse complement.
GAATTTGGCGGGACAGGTTTGCGGTCATATGGGCAGGGTTTTCGGGTGTTTGATTCACCCTTTCCTTACCCGCTGGCTGCATGCTGGCCGCAATATTGGGTTGAAGCTCATGCTGTGTCTTCCGAAGTACACGCCTGCGCAAGGCAAGATTGCCTAATCCCGCCAAATTCAGGTGACAGGTTCCCTTTAAGAGCCCCATATTTGCAAAATGTTTGTTCCCCATTGAGACTCATCCCAGGATCCATCTCCACCCATCGAACCTTCCACAGTCCCACCGCCCACTCTTGGAAAAACTCCACTTCTGCACCACGTCCTCACCAATCACACTAACAATTCCCATGGAGAACATCAACAATATCCCATACATAGCCAGCAGCCCAAAGAGAGTAACATAACCCCCCTTCCCCATGCAGACCCCCAGCATGAAACATCACCCCCTTCCCCAGAAAGACCCACAGTACACACACGCAGCCCCATGCAAGGATCAACCCCTTCCCCAGAAACCCCCAACATGCAGCCCCATGCAAGCATCACCGCTTTCCCCGGGCAGACTCCCAGCATGCAGTCCCATGCAAGCAACATCGCCCCCTTCCCCGCGCAGACTCCCAGCATGCAGTCCCATGCAAGCAACATCACCCCCTTCCCCGGTCAGACTCCAAGCACGCAGTCCCACGCAAGCAACATCACCCCTTTCCCCAAGAAGACTCCCATCATGCAGTCCCACGCAAGTAACATCACCCCCTTGCCCAGGCAGCCCCCCAGCGCGCAGTCCCACACAAGCAACGTCACCCCTTCCCCATGCAAGCGATGTCATTCCCTTTCCAAGGCAGACCCCCAGCGTGGAGTCCCATGTAAGCATCACTCCCCCCCAGGCAGACCCCCAGGGTGCAGTCCCATGTAAGCATCATCCCCTTCCCCTGCCAGACCCAGCGCACAGTCCCATGTAAGCATCACCCTCTTCCCCAGACAGAACCCCAGCGAGCAGTCCCATGTAAGCATCACCCCCTTCCCCAGGCAGACTACCAGCGTGCAGTCCCATGTAAGCATCACCCTCTTCCCGGGCAGACCCCAGCATGCAGTCCCATGTAAGCATCACCCCCTTCCTCAGGCAGAACCCCAGCGTGCAGTCCCATGTAAGCATTACCCTCTTTCCCAGGCAGACCCCAGCGTGCAGTCCCATGTAAGCATTACCCTCTTTCCCAGGCAGACCCCAGCGTGCAGTCCCATGTAAGCATCACCCTCTTCCCCAGGCAGACCCCCAGCATGCAGTCCCATGTAAGCATCACCCCCTTCCCCAGACCCCCAGCGCGCAGTCCCATGTAAGCATCACCCCTTCCCCAGGCAGACCCCCAGCGTGCAGTCCCATGTAAGCATCACCCTCTTCCCCAGGCAGACCCCCAGCACGCAGTCCCATGTAAGCATCACCCCCTTCCTCAGGCAGAACCCCAGCGTGCAGTCCCATGTAAGCATCCCCCTCTTTCCCAGGCAGACCCCAGCGTGCAGTCCCATGTAAGCATCACCCTCTTCCCCAGGCAGACCCCCAGCATGCAGTCCCATGTAAGCATCACCCCCTTCCCTAGACAGATCCCCAGCGTGCAGTCCCATGTAAGCATCACCCTCTTCCCCAGGCAGACCCCCAGCACGCAGTCCCATGTAAGCATCACCCTCTTCCCCAGACAGATCCCCAGCGTGCAGTCCCATGTAAGCATCACCCCCTTCCCCAGACAGATCCCCAGCGTGCAGTCCCATGTAAGCATCACCCCCTTCCCCAGGCAGACCCACAGCACGCAGTCCCATGTAAGCATCACCCACTTCCCCAGGCAGACCCACAGCATGCAGTCCCATGTAAGCATCACCCCCTTCCCTAGACAGATCCCCAGCGTGCAGTCCCATGTAAGCATCACCCTCTTCCCCAGGCAGACCCCCAGCACGCAGTCCCATGTAAGCATCACCCTCTTCCCCAGACAGATCCCCAGCGTGCAGTCCCATGTAAGCATCACCCCCTTCCCCAGACAGATCCCCAGCGTGCAGTCCCATGTAAGCATCACCCCCTTCCCCAGGCAGACCCACAGCACGCAGTCCCATGTAAGCATCACCCACTTCCCCAGGCAGACCCACAGCACGTGCATAAACATCTGATCCGTAACTCTATGGAGGAACAGGCGCCGCCCATTCCTGTGACGTCATCCCCACACATGGTCACATGGGCATGACGTCAGCAGAGGTCCTTCCGGCCATTTTGCTGTAGCCTCTACCCTATAGGCTGTTCTGGCCACAATGCTAGAAGGTTATTGGTAGGGAGGATTGGTGACGTAGTGGAGGCGTGTCGCCTGTTTAAACTGTAGCGGCGGCGCCGAGGTCCTGTGTGACGGGCAGCACAGAGCGCAGGGCGGCGGCGGCGGCGGGCACCATGGGGGTGGTGGGAGCCCCGGAGACGGCGGCGGACAAGGGGCAGCTGTCGGTGTGCGGGGAGAAGCGGTTCACGGTGCCGCAGCCGCCGTCCATCGAGGACTTCACCATAGTGAAGCCTATCAGCCGCGGGGCTTTTGGGAAGGTTTATCTGGCTCGTAAGAAAATCAACAACAAGCTGTTCGCAGTGAAGGTGAGCGACCCGAGCATAGCGAGCGGCAGGGCATGCTGAGACTTGCAGTGCACCGGGGGAATCCTGTGCATGACTACTCCCAGCATTGCATCTATTGGTTGTCAGGGCATGCTGGGAGTTGTAGTTGTGCCACGGCTTGCAGACCCCTTGGATAACTGGCACACCTAATTAAAGGGATGGGATGATGAAAACTGGGTCTGGACTCCTACATTTAAAGGGGGTTACTGCCAAACGTTCACACTATCCCCAACCCATCAGATAAGGGGATGACTTACTGACAGAGGGGGTCTGACACACTGGGAACCCCAGTGATCCCAAGGAATGGAGCGTGGGTGCACATGATCGGCCTCCACTCTGTCCATGGTGTACGGTACTGTCAGGTGCAGATCTCTACTATGTCCCATAGACAATGGATGGAGCGTGATTGGCCTCCACTCTGTCCATGGTGTATGGGACTGTCAGGTGCAGCGCTCCACTATGTTCCATAGACAATGAATGGAGCATGATTGGCCTCCACTCTGTCCATGGTGTACGGTACTGTCAGGTGCGGATCTCTACTATGTCCCATAGACAATGAATGGAGCGTGATTGGACTACGCTCTGTCCATGGTGTACGGGACTGTCAGATGCAGCGCTCCACTATGTCCCATAGACAATGAATGGAGCGTCATTGCCCTATGCTCTGTCCATGGTGTACAAGACTGTCAGGTGCAGCGCTCCACTATATCCCATAGACAATGAATAGAGCTGATCCTGAGCCCACGCAAGATCGGGCTCCTCAAGATAAAGGGATCAGTGAGTTACCCCCAATCATTGTAATTTTTGGAAGATGCCTGTAAACGGAGGTGGTCTCACATGTGCAATACCACTGTTACAGAGCATAAGAGCGCCGGCGTGTGTAGCTATCGGAGGGGTCAGACACCCGGCCCCCCACTGATCAGCTGATGTTAGCGGCTGTAAATCCTTCTCAGACCCTTTATGGACCCTGAAGCTGAAAGGGCTTTTACACTTTTTTCAGGCGATCACTGGGGACCGGAGGTCGAACCCTTCTGCACATAATGTCATATGTAGCTGTCATGATGGGAATACCCCTTTAAAGGCATTGACTGGTTCAAAGGGGTGTACAAACAATGATCCTCTGTGCAGTGGATAGGTGATCAGTGAGGATTCCCTGTTCTCACCTGTATGCTGCTCCTATAATGCTGCTGTCTGATCATGTGGCCGTGTGGGGTCTATGCCCCTCGTATTATCAGGACGATGTTTTGCATCATTAGTCTCTATATGAACGTGACTGCGACGCACAAGATGGGACAATTGCGCTACAATATCAGACATTACTGTGGGTCCTGTGTGGCCGCCTCCATGTGACCCCTGTTACCGTTTGTCCCCTATAAGTTACCAGTGGTCACCAATGCGTTTGGGATCAGCAAAGTTACAAGGTGTTATCTCAGCATGCTCAGGTGCTAACCGAGTGTCTTCGGCGTGCTTGAAAACTTTGTTTTAGTCCCTGCAGCTGCGTGGCTCGTGGCTGTGGAAACAGCTGAGAGACATGCAGCCGTGGGGACTCGAACACTGTGTTAGAGCCCGCCGGAGACCCCACCCGAGTGTGTTCATCACTTAAGGTACCTTCACACATAACGATATTGTTAACGATATCGTTGCTATTTGTGACGTAGCAACGATATCGTTAATGAAATCGTTATGTGTGACAGCGACCAACGATCAGGCCCCTGCTGGGAGATCGTTGGTCGCTGAATAAAGTCCAGAACTTTATTTCGTCGCTGGACTCCCTGGAGACATCGCTGGATCGGCGTGTGTGAATTGTACTGGACACAATGGTGTCCTGATTGTTGTCAGATGTTCCTATCACTTAGGACAATGGCTGGGATAAAGCACAAGGTCTCGGTCCAGAAAAACCTATTGAGGGCAACAGTTCAGTTTAGATGGAAAAATGGTGACAATGAGGCGGCTTTGACGGTATGTATAGTATCCACACAGTCGGCGTATGACCAGGAGGGGTCCCGTTGGGCTACTATCTAGGGTATGTTCACACATAACAGAAATGTAGTGTTTTATTGTATCCAGCAAAGTGAATGAGATTTCTGATGCAAGCGGTGAAAGAAGGAAACCTGCTCACCGGAACAACGCCAGAAATGCGCTGGTGATACGTCTTATGGATGCAGCCGTGAGATTATGATCAACTAATAAAAGTTCAACATAATATCTCCATCCTAGGTTTCTTAAAGGGGTTGTCCACCACTTGTACAACCCCGTCTCACTGCTCATGTTTAGCGTTGGCCTCTCAGTGGTTAGCACTGCAGCCTTGCAGCGCTGGGGTCCTGGGTTCTAATCCCACCTTGGACAACATCTGCAAAGAGTTTGTATGTTCTCTCCGTGTTTGCGTGGGTTTCCTACGGGCACTCCGGTTTCCTCCCACATTCCAAAGACATACTGATAGGGAATTTAGATTGTGAGCCCCATCGGGGACAGTGATGATAATGTGCGCAAAAATTGTAAAGCGCTGCGGAATATGTTAGCGCTATATAAAAATAAAGATTATTATTATTATTACATAACCACATGTGAGCCATGAGATCGCGAGTGCCGACACTGGAGGAGGGGAGATGTTCTTATTATAACCGGGTCAAACATGAGGAATCACAATGGCTTGTCCCAATAGTGGACGACCCCTTGAAATGTAACGCTCACGATGCTTTTTCCTTGCAGATTTGAAGCAGGTTTCTATTCTGCGACATCAGTTCTTTCAGTGTCTCTAATAGCATTTTCCACCGATTCAAATGAATGAGAGAAAAAAACGTACCCCAAACTGCACTTATTTCCACTATTTTTTTTTTCCAGCCAACACTCCAGTATTTGCTGCAAACTTTTCTGCTGCAAATATTGAATGTGTGCACGCATCCTTAAAGGGGTTGTATGGCCTAAAGCACCAAGTGTGTGCAGTCACTCTGTAAGTGCCGACTTATGACTTCCAACATCGTGCACCCTGCGCCGTGAGGATTCTCCCATGCAGTGTTTTATTAGCAGGAGATTATCACTACAGGACTGGGTGTCTTGTGCCTACTAGTCTAACCACACTTCCACCAATGATTGGCTGCTCTTTGTCAATATACAATATACACAGAACGCAGCCAATCGGAGGTGTGGGCGGGGTCATACAGAGCTCAGCATTCAGAGCTCTGCTAGATCTGCAGCAGAGAGAAAAAAAAACATGGACAGAATATGGATGACCTCCACAGACTTTTTTTTTTATTATTTATTTAATGGGCAGGAAAAGCTTGGAAAGGTGTTTTTTTGTTTGGGTATTTTTTTTTTGCATACATTACATCTAAATAAAGCCTAATAAACATTTCACTGTGAACGTGACCATGTCAGGATCTGATTGTAAGCGAGGATGTTAATAATCACTGGAAGCAAGTATGTTCCGAAACCGCTTTAAATTCTTCATATTGATCCTTTCTTTCCTGTGTTCTTCACCTGCTGTTTGCAGGACAGTCCTGTACTGAGCCGCGGAGAACCACGTGGCAGAAATTCCAACAATTTTCAGCGAGTCCAAGTGAAGCAACAAAACGAAAATTGTGCCTGACCTGGAAGTTATGCGAAACTTTGATAAGTCGCATTAAAACTTTTGCAGTGTCGGCTGCAGGGCGGCGCGCTAGTACCCAGAGCCACTGTGAGAAAAGCTGGAATTAAATCTAATATATTTATTAATTAATGTGTTTTTCTTTTTTCTGTTTCCCAGTTGGTAAAGAAAGCGGATATGATTAATAAGAACATGGTGCATCAGGTTCAAGCGGAGAGGGACGCGCTCGCCTTAAGTAAAAGTCCTTTTATTGTACATTTATATTACTCCCTGCAGTCGGCCAACAATATCTACCTGGTAAGTGCCCAGAAGCCTCACTGCGCCCATCGTCTGCTCTACAAGCCGCGCACATAAAGTGTTCGCTCTATAAATACAAACCTCAGTAAAAGGATTAATCCTCATTACATAGTGGAGTGTTACTGCTGATTCAGCCATTTCTTCTTTCTAGTCTGTGCCAAGAGAATAACAGCGGGTTTAGGTTTTTTTTTATATATAACATAACTTTTATTCCTATTTATTTAAAAATAACAAACCCCAAAATATCTGAAAGTGCAAATCAAACTGTGCAATGTAAAGTGCTATGTGCAAGATATGGAAAAAGTGCCAGTTAAACGTATAGTACCACTGGAACAACGTTTAGGGGGCTTTTTCACATAACCATATGGTGTCATCTACAAGCTTACCCCTATAAAACAAAAATCTGTTGGATTTTACATAGGTTACACTACCTTATTAATCTTCTAGGACTCGTATCACATCAAATCCTCTTTACAGATTATTGCACAAATAGGGGTGATCTAATAGGGTATACTTCCCCACATATACATTATTTCATTACATCTCCCCATGTGTCAATAACAATAAACAGCAGAAATACTAATATATTGATTAACGTCATTAATTATCATTTGACTTCGTATATACGCTGTTATTCTATCCGGACAGATTGTGGTATCAGCGCGCTCATACAAATAGTTTAAAGGGAAATGTCACATTAATCACATTTCCTTCACACATCTCTTACCCCAAATAACCACTTGAATACATCTCTGCCTCTATACTTTCTGGCATACGTTCTTATTTATGATCAAAAATGGGTTCAGTGTGTATTATATATATTTTTGTTATACTCATCTGGATCACCAAGCGTGTCGCTGGATTTAGCCACCAAGTTCATAAGGTGCCGTCTACGGCAATCGCCATTTCATAAGATGCTGTTATCCGGTTCCCTTCCCATATTATGTCTCCCGACGCGTTTCATCATACAGATTCTTCAGGGGCAAATGACATCTTAAAAGATATGAGCATAGCCATGGTGCTCCTCCATCTACTTGCCTTGTATAGATCAATACAAAAATGCCCAGACTCATAGTAATCGGTCAGCCAAGCGCCATCACCTAGCTACCTGTATACCACTCCATTACCATATACTAACAAAGGAGAAACATAGGAGTTTTATGGTAGAAAAGTTTATGACAAATCTTTATTAATACAATCACACGTATATTGACAAACAATTTTTAAAAAAATTGAGAAAGCCATGCTGTACATCGGCGAAACGTACGTCGGGGTGCGTCCAGTTGTGTATTACGGCACTGGTAAGGTTAACCCTTATTCTTTCTGTCTAATATCTGTTATAACTTTGTACCTATATGATGGCATGTGAGACGGAGCTATTATGAACTGTGGACATTATCATGCATTAACCATTGGGACAGAACTTGTGCTGTCCTCCCCCCTAGAGGTCTTGTGGGGATATGTTTGGACACACTATTGGATAGGGTTACTTACCATATATACTTTTGGTCCTTCTCTTTGGACGTTCATATTTACATGGTGCTGTATGTTGCTCATTGGTGTCCTTTACCAATATATATATATACAGTGGGGCAAAAAAGTATTTAGTCAGTCAGCAGTAGTGCAAGTTCCACCACTTAAAAAGATGAGAGGCGTCTGTAATTTGCATCATAGGTAGACCTCAACTATGGGAGACAAACTGAGAAAAAAAAATCCAGAAAATCACATTGGTTTTTTTTTTAACATTTTATTTGCATATTATGGTGGAAAATAAGTATTTGGTCAGAAACAAACAATCAAGATTTCTGGCTCTCACAGACCTGTAACTTCTTCTTTAAGAGTCTCCTCTTTACTCCACTCATTACCTGTAGTAATGGCACCTGTTTAAACTTGTTATCAGTATAAAAAGACACCTGTGCACACCCTCAAACAGTCTGACTCCAAACTCCACTATGGTGAAGACCAAAGAGCTGTCAAAGGACACCAGAAATAAAATTGTAGCCCTGCACCAGGCTGGGAAGACTGAATCTGCAATAGCCAACCAGCTTGGAGTGAAGAAATCAACATTGGGAGCAATAATTAGAAAATGGAAGACATACAAGACCACTGATAATCTCCCTCGATCTGGGGCTCCATGCAAAATCCCACCCCGTGGGGTCAGAATGATCACAAGAACGGTGAGCAAAAATCCCAGAACCACGCGGGGGGACCTAGTGAATGAACTGCAGAGAGCTGGGACCAATGTAACAAGGCCTACCATAAGTAACACACTACGCCACCATGGACTCAGATCCTGCAGTGCCAGACGTGTCCTACTGCTTAAGCCAGTACATGTCCGGGCCCATCTGAAGTTTGCTAGAGAGCATTTGGATGATCCAGAGGAGTTTTTGGAGAATGTCCTATGGTCTAATGAAACCAAACTGGAACTGTTTGGTAGAAACACAACTTGTGTTTGGAGGAAAAAGAATACTGAGTTGCATCCATCAAACACCATACCTACTGTAAAGCATGGTGGTGGAAACATCATGCTTTGGGGTTGTTTCTCTGCAAAGGGGCCAGGACGACTGATCCGGGTACATGAAAGAATGAATGGGGCCATGTATCGTGAGATTTTGAGTGCAAACCTCCCTCCATCAGCAAGGGCATTGAAGATGAAACGTGGCTGGGTCTTTCAACATGACAATGATCCAAAGCACACCACCAGGGCAACGAAGGAGTGGCTTCGTAAGAAGCATTTCAAGGTCCTGGAGTGGCCTAGCCAGTCTCCAGATCTCAACCCTATAGAAAACCTTTGGAGGGAGTTGAAAGTCCGTGTTGCCAAGCGAAAAGCCAAAAACATCACTGCTCTAGAGGAGATCTGCATGGAGGAATGGGCCAACATACCAACAACAGTGTGTGGCAACCTTGTGAAGACTTACAGAAAACGTTTGACCTCTGTCATTGCCAACAAAGGATATATTACAAAGTATTGAGATGAAATTTTGTTTCTGACCAAATACTTATTTTCCACCATAATATGCAAATAAAATGTTAAAAAAACAGACAATGTGATTTTCTGGATTTTTTTTTCTCAGTTTGTCTCCCATAGTTGAGGTCTACCTATGATGTAAATTACAGACGCCTCTCATCTTTTTAAGTGGTGGAACTTGCACTATTGCTGACTGACTAAATACTTTTTTGCCCCACTGTGTATATGTGTATATGTGTATATATATATATATATATATATATATATATATATATATATATATATATATATATATATATATATATATATATTTTTTTTTAAATTGTTAATATACGTGTGATTTGTATTAATAAAGATTTGTCATAAATTTTTGTACCCTAAAACCCCTTTGTTTCTCCTCTGTTAGTTGCCTTATATAGATTATGCGTGGCTTCTTGCGGTCGCATGTTTCCGTACGCCGGCACCTCCGGTAATTGGGGCGCATGCGCCGTTAGAACCAGACCGCTTACATCCCGTCCGGATATTGGAACGCAAGCGGTAAACAGTGATCCGCCAGCGTCATATCCGGTACACGAACATTACCGCATATTGCGGCCGATCGTGACTGTGACAAGCGTACGGCCCGTGCCTTTCGCTACGAGCCTGTATTACGTGGATATTCGTTATCCTATCAATTTCTTTTATAGTAACAGAATACATCATATTCTGTCTATCGCCTTTTTGGGCATATGCAGATTTTATTCTTCTTTTAATCTTCACAGTTAATTATTTACTTTATTGGATATGGTCCTACCCGAGGATCTTCTGATTTTAATACCACACAAATCAAAGAGCACCATCTTATACAAAAAATATGACAAATGAGAGAGAGTAAGTAGGGATTTATTTTAGTATTTGCCCTAAAAAAAGAACACAAAGAAAATGATACGACAGACCTCTCATTACTTATCATTAGGAAAGATAGAAAGGGAGTAGGTGCAGGAGCACCATGGCTATGCTCATATCTTTTAAGATGTCATTTTTCCCTGAAGAATCTGTATGATGAAACGCGTCGGGAGACATAATATGGGAAGGGAACCGGATAACAGCATCTTATGAAATGGCGATTGCTGTAGACGGCACCTTATGAACTTGGTGGCTAAATCCAGCGACACGATTGGTGATCCAGATGAGTATAACAAAAATATATATAATACACACTAAACCCATTTTTGATCATAAATAAGAACATATGCCAGAAAGTATAGAGGCAGAGATGTATTCAAGTGGTTATTTGGGGTAAGAGATGTGTGAAGGAAATGTGATTGATGTGACATTTCCCTTTATACTATTTGTATGAGCGCGCTGATACCACAATCTGTCCGGATTGAATAACAGCATATATATGAAGTCAAATGATAATTAATGACGTTAATCAATATATTAGTATTTCTGCTGTTTATTGTTATTGACACATGGGGAGATATAATGAAATAATGTATATGTGGGGAAGTATACCCTATTAGATCACCCCTATTTGTGCAATAATCTGTAAAGAGGATTTGATGTGATATGAGTCCTAGAAGACTTTTTTTTTTTTTTAATAAATCGGAATAAGTTATGTTTTATATATATATAAAAAAAACCTAAACCTGCTGTTATTCTCAAAAAATTTTGGTTTTGGTTGAATCAAAGCCCTTGCTAAAAAGTAGTCAGTGCCAAGCAATCCAGTGGCCGTATTCTGTGGATGTCAGATGGTGGCCTGGAGAACAGTCTCCTGCCTCTCTCTTCCTTTTCCTCCCCCGGCTCTGCCTCTCTCTTCCTTTTTCCTCCCCCGGCTCTGCCTCTCTCTTCCTTTTTCCTCCCCCGGCTCTGCCTCTCTCTTCCTTTTCCTCCCCCGGCTCTGCCTCTCTCTTCCTTTTCCTCCCCCAGGTCTCTGCCTCTCTCTTCCTTTTCCTCCCCCAGGTTTCTGCCTCTCTCTTCCTTTTCCTCCCCCAGGTCTCTGCCTCTCTTCCTTTTCCTCCCCCAGGTCTCTGCCTCTCTCTACCTTTTCCTCCCCCAGGTCTCTGCCTCTCTCTTCCTTTTCCTCCCCCAGGTCTCTGCCTCTCTCTTCCTTTTCCTCCCCCAGGTCTCTGCCTCTCTCTTCCTTTTCCTCCCCCAGGTCTCTGCCTCTCTCTTCCTTTTCCTCCCCCAGGTCTCTGCCTCTCTCTTCCTTTTCCTCCCCCAGGTCTCTGCCTCTCTCTTCCTTTTCCTCCCCCAGGTCTCTGCCTCTCTCTTCCTTTTCCTCCCCCAGGTCTCTGCCTCTCTCTTCCTTTTCCTCCCCCAGGTCTCTGCCTCTCTCTTCCTTTTCCTCCCCCAGGTCTCTGCCTCTCTCTTCCTTTTCCTCCCCCAGGTCTCTGCCTCTCTCTTCCTTTTCCTCCCCCAGGTCTCTGCCTCTCTCTTCCTTTTCCTCCCCCAGGGCTCTGCCTCTCTCTCTTCCTTTTCCTCCCCCAGGGCTCTGCCTCTCTCTCTTCCTTTTCCTCCCCCAGGGCTCTGCCTCTCTCTCTTCCTTTTCCTCCCCCAGGGCTCTGCCTCTCTCTTCCTTTTCCTCCCCCAGGGCTCTGCCTCTCTCTTCCTTTTCCTCCCCAGGTCTCTGCCTCTCTCTTCCTTTTCCTCCCCCCCCCCCCCCCCCCCGGCTCTGCCTCTCTCTTCCTTTTCCTCCCCCCCCCCCCCCCCCCCCCGGCTCTGCCTCTCTCTTCCTTTTCCTCCCCCCCGGCTCTGCCTCTCTCTCCCTTTCCTAACCCCAAACCCCCCCCCCCCCCCCCCCCGGTGGCGGTTCTCAGGGCTCACGTCCGACAGCCACAAATTAGTGATCCGACCCTTGGACTGGATCCTGACATTGATTCCATGCTCTGCAATTTTCCCACGTACCATACAAATGAATGGACAGAGCCACATAGAGCGGCCATATCTTTATTCCACGCAGAATAGAACATCTATGCATGGCCCATAATATAGGGAATACACCCCTTCACCCCAGCCAAATTGTTGTTTTTTTTTTTGCTACATACCATCATGAATCCATGATTAATAACAGCAGTGTCTTCTACCAGATAATGGAGTATCTCATTGGAGGAGACGTGAAGTCGCTCTTGCACATCTACGGTTACTTTGATGAGGATATGGCGGTGAAGTATATATCGGAGGTTGCTCTGGCCCTTGATTACTTACACAGACATGGTATAATTCACAGGTAAAGACCATTATTTCACAGTTTGGTAGCATAATGATCACTGGGGGGGGGTCTGACTACTGAGACCCCCACCAGTCCTTAGAGCGGGGCGTTGAAGAGTCCTGTCTGAATAGAGCGTGTGCTCCTCCACTTTATTAATTCTTCATGAAGAGACTTTCTCCGGCTTTCCTACAGAGAATAAATGTAGCAGAGCTGAGCATGATTGACCTCCCTTCAGATGAGGCTCTGGAGAACTCTGATCTCTGGATTGGTGGGGCCCCAATACTCGGACCCCCAAGAATCAAAAAGCTTTTCTCCATGCTTTGTATGAAGTACACAAGTTATTCCTCATCAATCCGTCACTGTTTTTTTCTTTAAGAAAGAAGCCATTGCTGTTATGAATAGGTAATTCAGAACCACAATGGACCTTGAAGTTCAGAGCACAAAAGTGACCTGACAAAAACCACAAAACATAGGATGAGCTCTGAGACGTGGAAACTCTGCTGACCGCAATCCCTAATCCTAACACACCACACTAGAGGTAGCCGTGGATTGCGCCTAATGCTCCCTATGCAACTCGGCACAGCCTGAGAAACTAGCTAGTCCTGAAGAAAGAAAAACAAGCCTACCTTGCCTCAGAGAAATTCCCCAAAGGAAAAGGCAGCCCCCCACATATAATGACTGTGAGTTAAGATGAAAATACAAACACAGAGATTAAATAGATTTAGCAAAGTGAGGCCCGACTTACTGAATAGACCGAGGATAGGAAAGATAGCTTTGCGGTCAACACAAAAACCTACAAACAACCACGCAGAGGGGCAAAAAGACCCTCCGCACCGACTAACGGTACGGAGGTGCTCCCTCTGCGTCTCAGAGCTTCTAGCAAGCAAGAAAAACCAAAAAAGCAAGCTGGACAGAAAATATAGCAACAAAAGTAACACAAGCAGAACTTAGCTTATGCTGAGCAGACAGGCCACAGGAACGATCCAGGAGGAAGCAAGACCAATACTAGAACATTGACTGGAGGCCAGGATCAAAGCACTAGGTGGAGTTAAATAGAGCAGCACCTAACGACTTAACCTCATCACCTGAGGAAGGAAACTCAGAAGCCGCAGTACCACTCGTGACCACAGGAGGGAGCTTGATCACAGAATTCACAACACATTGCTAAATCTGTAAAAAAAAAAAAACTTTAAACAGTTCCTGAGACATACAGTACAGACCAAAAGCTTGTGGACACACCTTCTCATTTAAAGATTTTTCTGTATTTTCTTGACTATGAAAATTGTACATTCACACTGACGGCATCAAAACTATGAATTAACACATGTGGAATTATATACTTAACAAAATAGTGTGAAACAACTGAAAATATGTCTTATATTCTAGGTTCTTCAAAGTAGCCACCTTTTTCTTTGATGGCTGCTTTGCACACTCTTGGCATTCTCTTGATGAGCTTCAAGAGGTCACCGGGAATGGTCTTCCAACAATCTTGAAGGAGTTCCCAGAGATGCTTAGCATTTGTTGGCCCTTTTGCCTTCACTCTGCGGTCCAGCTCACCCCAAACCATCTTGATTGGGTTCAGATCTGGTGACTGTGGAGGCCAGGTCATCTGGCGTAGCACCCCATCACTCTCCTTCTTGGTCACATAGCCCTTGCACAGCCTGGAGGTGTGTTTGGGGTCATTGTCCTGTTGAAAAATAAATGATGGTCCAACTAAACCCAAACCGGATGGAATAGCATGCCCTACACCATCACACCTCCTCCTCCATGCTTCACGGTGGGAACCAGGCATGTAGAGTCCATCCGTTCACCTTTTCTGCGTCGCACAAAGACACGGTGGTTGGAACCAAAGATCTCAAATTTGGACTCATCAGACCAAAACACAGATTTCCACTGGTCTAATGTTATTTCCTTGTGTTTTTTAGCCCAAACAAGTCTCTTCTGCTTGTTGCCTGTCCTTAGCAGTGGTTTCCTAGCCGCTGTTTTACCATGAAGGCCTGCTGCACAAAGTCTCCTCTTAACAGTTGTTGTAGAGATGTGTCTGCTGCTAGAACTCTGTGTGGCATTGACATGGTCTCTAATCTGAGCTGCTGTTAACCTACGATTTCTGAGGCTGGTGACTCGGATAAACTTATCCTCAGAAGCAGAGGTGACTCTCGGTCTTCCTTTCCTGGGGCGGTCCTCGTGTGAGCCAGTTGGGGACACTTTCAAAGTTTTCCCAATTTTTTGGACAGACTGACCTTCACTTATTAAAGTAATAATGGCCACTCGTTTTTCTTTACTTAGCTGCTTTTTTTTGCCATAATACAAATTCTAAGAGTCTATTCAGTAGGACTATCAGCTGTGTATCCACCAGACTTCTGCACAACACAACTGATGGTCCAAATCCCACTTATTAAACCTGACAGGGCACACCTGTGAAGTGAAAACCATTCCCGGTGACTACCTCTTGAAGCTCATCAAGAGAATGCCAAGAGTGTGCAAAGCAGTCATCAAAGCAAAAGGTGGCTACTTTGAAGAACCTAGAATATGAGACCTAATTTCAGTTGTTTCACACTTTTTAATTATATAATTCCACATGTTAATTCATAGTTTTGATGCCTTCAGTTTGAATGTACAATTTTCAGTCATGAAAATACGGAAAAATCTTTAAATGAGGTGTGTCCAAACTTATGGTCTGTACTGTATACATTCAGCAATACTTGCAATTGTCTATGTTGCAAATCCTGTACCGTGCTCAGGTCCTGTTCTGGATAATGGGACCCCTGCATGGTACTTTCTGGGTTTTAGAAGGGGTATTACTAAGGCAATTATTTATTATTATAGCGCCATTTATTCCATGGCGCTTTACATGTGAGGAGGGGTATACATAATAAAAACAAGTACAATAATCTTGAACAATACAAGTCACAGCTGGTACAGGAGGAGAGAGGACCCTGCCCGTGAGGGCTCACAATCTACAAGGGATGGGTGAGGATACAGTAGGTGAGGGTAGAGCTGGTCATGCAGCGGTTTGGTGGATCGGTGGTTACTGCAGGTTGTTGGCTTGTCAGTGGGTCTTCAGGCTCTTTTTGAAGGTTTCGATGGTAGGCGAGAGTCTGATGTGTTGTGGTAGAGAGTTCCAGAGTAGGGGTGATGCGCGAGAGAAATCTTGTATACGATTGTGTGAAGAGGAGATAAGAGGGGAGTATAGAAGGAGATCTTGTGAGGATCAGAGGTTGCGTGTAGGTAAGTACTGGGAGATGAGGTCACGGATGTATGGAGGAGACAGGTTGTGGATGGCTTTGTACGTCATGGTTATGCTTTTGTACTGGAGTTTCTCGGTAATGGGGAGCCAGTGAAGGGATTGACAGAGGGGAGAAGCTGGGGAATAGCGGGGGGACAGGTGGATTAGTCGGGCAGCTGAGTTTAGAATAGATTGGAGGGTTGTGAGAGTGTTAGAGGGGAGGCCACAGAGCAGGAGGTTACAGTAGTCGAGGCGGGGAGATGATGAGGGCATGGACTAGGGTTTTGCAGATTCTTGGTTTAGGAATGTACGAATCCATGAAATATTTTTGAGTTGAAGGCGGCAGGAAATGGAAAGGGCTTGGCTATGTGGTTTGAAGGAGAGATCAGTGTCAAGGATTACCCCCGAGGCAGCGAGCTTGTGGGACTGGGGAGAGTGGGCAGCCGTTTACTGTAATGGATAGGTTGTGTAGGCATGGGTAGGCAATGTGACTAGCCGGTGTGCAGCTGCATCTCTTTTTGTTTAGATGACCCCTTTACATTACACCTTGGTGACCCATTGCTAGTCTCCTCCTTCCCTTGCACTACTTGCCCCTATGTGTCATGACATTCGGTGACTGCAAGATCGAATCTCTGGATGCATCACCAGTGCGGATCCTGCTGTCCATTATAGATGTTGTGTCTGTGCTCCGGGGGCAAAGGTAACGTCAGCTAGTGATTGACGTGAACTTGGCAAAGTGGTTGAAGAAGAAACTATTGTTTACATATCGGGCAACAATTCAGGGACCTTAAAAGGAACCTGTCATGTCCAGAAAAAAGACAATTTGCCTGTATGAATAGAGCTAGTCTATATGTAAATCACATTAAAATCCTTTCTGGAGCAGTGGCTATAGGGAAAAAATGACCTTATGTTCTCCCTGCAGCCGCTTGTGTCCAGTCATCGGGACGGTGCAAGGAGCTGTTAGTCACCACTTGCTGTAATCACTCCCTGCACATTAATCGACAGCGTGTAGTGATCGGTGACTAATGTACGCTCTGCTTCGCTGAGCATGCAGGGCTTTCAGTAGGGAGATCGGAGTAAGCTGCTGCTGCAGATCTCCGGCGGCAGCCTATCCTCACGTGGGAACAAAAGGATCATGTGGTTCCAACACATCGGCTACTTATCTCCTGTTCGGAGGGCCCTGCTCATTACTCATTACATGGTTGATGGTTTGGCCTTAAAGGGTTATTCCACTAACATGCTATCTATGCCTGGGATAGTGTCAAATCAGTTGATCGATCAGTCGTTCGACCATTAAACATTTGACGGATCTTTGCTGCTCCGCTCCGGCCTTCCAGCCAGCCCCTGCCGGAACGGATCAGTGAGACCTCTCCCAGGAGCAGGTCATCCATAACATAGTAGTGGAACCACCCTTTTTAAGATTTTCCCTTCTATACTGTGATCAGATGGCACAAGGCCGATTTAGCAGTTTTTCTGTAGAACATTGTGTTCCTCCTGTGTAATCTCTGCACAAGTTTTCTCCCTGTTCACATTATAATCCATGTTAATCTGAGCAATTCTTATTTTTTTTCACGCAGGGACCTTAAGCCGGATAACATGCTGATTTCTAACGAGGGTCACATTAAGCTCACAGACTTCGGACTCTCTAAAGTCACCCTAAAGAGAGGTAAGTCTCCTCGTGCCGCATTACCTCGTATTAGAGCATCATGGCAGCGACTGCAATTTACAGACTTGGTGCTCATGCAGACGTCTGAGCAAGGACTGGCCACGGATCTCCGCACCCCAGCGTCACAGCTTCATGGGTCCATATGTATCTGACACGCTCCGATCTGGAGACCCCCGGCCAGTCTATGCGTTACGGTCCGTGTTCGGACGTCTGCCTGAGTCCTTATATTGCGAATGTCATGTCCCTCTTATAAACCTCATATTAGCTGTTGTTCCCTGTTATCAGCTTGGACATGATCTGTTGGGGGGCCTCGAGGACGGGGTTTGGGAAATGCTGACATAGTAGGTTCCGTGCTTTATCAGTCTCCATTCGTAGCCCTCCAGGGTCAGATATCAGGAGGACGGGCACAGGGATTCTGGTGTCTGGAGGTTACACGTGTGCACAGCTTGACGCCTGGTTATACAAATGTCTTTATTGCATCAGATTCTGAGACTTTTTGCAAAGGAACACAGCATTTGTATATAAAGCGTTTTGTAGTTCGTTTATTTGTGTGTTAGTTTTTATTCTAGACGCATTTTATTTACTCAATATTATTATTATTATTATTATTATTTTTTATCATTATTAGAAATTAATATGATCGATATTCTTACAACACCTTCAATGGCCAAACCCAAACAAGACTACTTCCGAACTCCGGGACAAGTACTTTCTCTTATAAGCTCGCTGGGATTTGTAAGTACTTACCCAAATGACATTTCTGTGACTAATTAGAAAAAAAATGTCCAATAATGGTCAAAAAAAGGCTGTCGCTTCTTCACCGGAGAGGTGATCTCTTACTGATCGCTGGGGTCAGACTATTGGAAGCCCCCATTGAATGAAGGTCCATAAAAAGAAAACTGCAAAAAATCTGTGTGAACAAGCCCTTAGCCTTTTATCCTACAGCCTGTAGTCAAAGCTTTGCTGTTATCTGACTCGGCAGTGATAACTTTTATCTCTTTGGTTCTGGACAGTGGTTATCACACAGGACCAGACTACACAGGTTCTGTTTGCAGTAGGCACAGTGGCTTTTGAGAGAATATTCACCCCCTTTTGGCTTTTTACCCATTTTGTTACATGACAACCTGTGTTTTAAATATTTTTGTAATCTGCTTTGTGTGTGATGCATCAGCACTAAATAATCTAAGTTGGTGAAGTGAGAAAAATATAAGGATAAATAAAATTTATGGGATCAAAGCACTAAAAATTGGCTTGTGCCTATGTATTCACCATTTTTGCTATGAAGCCCCCCAAAATTTATGGTGCAAGCAATTACCTTCATAAGTCCCATGCTTAGTGACAGGACGTCCCCCTGTGTGCAATCTAAGTGTCACACGTCGGTCAGTATATGCACTTTACCTTTTCTGAAAAGCAACAGAGGCTGCAACACCATTAACAAGAGGCTCCACTTAGGCTACGTTCACATTAGCGTTGCGCGCCGGTGCGTCGGCAACGCAACGCGGGACGCACCAAAAACGCGCGCAAAAACGCTGCGTTTTGCGACGCGTGCGTCGTTTTTTGACGAAAATCGGACGCACGAAAAATGCAACTTGTTGCATTTTCGTGCGTCCGACGCTAGCGTCGAAAACGACGCACATGTCGAAAAACGCTAACAAAAAAACGCACGCGTCCCCTATGTTAAACATAGGGGCGCGTCGCCGACGCAACAGCGACGCACATTAGCGTAACGCTAATGTGAACGTAGCCTAACAAACACCATGAAGACCAACGAGATCTCCAAAAAAGTCATGGACTAAGTTATTGAGAAGTACAAGTCAGGGTTGGGTCATAAAAGAAATATCCCAATCTCTGATGATCCCCTGGGGCAACATCAAATCCATCATCATCAAATGGAAAGAACATGGTACCACAACAAACAAACCTGCCACTACAACAAACCTGCCAAGAGTGGGCAGCCCACCAAAACCCTCAGCCCGGGTAAGGAAGGCGTTAATCAGAGGCAGCTGAGATCAAAAATCACCCTGAAGGAGCTGCAGGGTTCCTAAGCAGAGACTGGAGAATCTGTCCACACAACTACAATAAGCCGTACACTCCATAGAGGGGGCCTTTATGGGAGAGTGGACAGAAAAAAGCCTTTACTTACACACAAAAATTGTAAGGCTCATTTTGAGTTTGCCAAAACACTTGTGGGAGACTCTGCAAATGTCTGGAGCAAAATGCTGTGGTCAGAGGAGACGAAAATTAAAGTTATGCTATGTCTGGCCCCAAACCAACACAGCTCGTCACCCAAGAACACCATTCCCACAGTGAAACGTGGTGGCAGCATTATGCTGTGGGAATGTTTTTCGACAAAAGGGACACAGAAAATGGCTTGAGTCAAGGTGGAAGATGGATGGTGCAAAATACAAAGATATTCTTGCGCAAAACCTGTTTGTCAGTAATTTGATATTAGGACGCAGGTTCACCTTCCAGCAAGACCATGACCCATACTCGACCCATAAAGCCATACTTGAGTGGTTTAAGGGGAAATGTGTAAATGTTTGAGTGGCCTAGTCAAAGCCCAGACCTTAATCCGATGGAGAATCTGTGGTCAGACTTGAAGATTGCTGTTCACCAGAGGAAACCATCTAACTTGGAGGAGCCGGAGCAGTTTTGCCTTAAGGAATTGTCAAAAATCTCAGTGGAAAAGCTCATGGAGACTTATCCAAAGAGACTTGCAGCTGTAATTGCGGCAGAAGGAAACTCTACATAGTAGAGGGGGGTGAATAGTTATGCACACTGAAGTATTCAGTAATTTTGTCCTATTTGTTTGGTTCACAATACAAAGAAAACCAAATGTTCACAGTTGTAGGCATGTTCTTTCCATGAAAAATGCCAAGGGGGTGACTACTTTCGCAAACCACTTGTAATTATGGAGACACATTGATCTGCATAAACAACAAGCAAAATTACATTTTTAATGATGACCATTGATGGTTTGGATGCATTGGAGTATATCCTGCCTTGCCCTCCTTTTGTGTCTATATTTTTCATTTTGTACCTTTTCTTGTTTCCTTTGTAATAGAATACTCCAGTCCGCAGTAAGGTGAAAGGAGCGGCTCCTTCCGTAACCCCAGTGTTTAGTGAGGTGTCTCAGAATAACTCTACCCCTCTTTTAGTGAGCAATAAAGAACATTTGGGGAAAGCCGGGAAGCTCCTAATATCATGTAAGTGGCTTGTGATGGACATTTCCGGTGATCTGAGCGCTTCTCATTTCGGGTGGTCACACGCTTCAGCACATCTGTGGCCATTACATGGACTATGGGTGTATTTCCTGCAATTTTCTATCCATTCTGCATCTTTTTTTTGCAGTGTAAATCCGTTCTCTATACACTGACACAATAGAGAGCTTGTTTTGGCATTGTGCTTATATGCAGCAGCCAAGCTGTTAATGGCGAAATTCAGTGTAAAGCATGGGGGCAAAACAGCAGCCTGAGCCTGTGACAATGCTTCCTGTGCATCTAATCTTTTTGGGATCCACTTTGTATCGTCAATTATCTCCTATGGAAATACATTCCTATCATTATAATGTAGAGGATTACTGATGGATCGACTGCTGGTACTGTAATAGTTTCCTAAAAGGGGGGCTCTTTCGGAATAGCATGGTGGTCACTCGCGTGCGCCAATGCTCCATTCATTCTCTATGGAGAAAGCAAAGTAGCGTGCCGTCCCTCCATTTCATTGGTGAGGGTCCCAGTATTCAGCCCCTCACCAATCCGAAAGTTGTCGACTATCCATTTGAATAGGTTATAACTTTTAATACTGTGAATGGCCCTTTAATATAAATCAATATAAAGATAGATTCATGTGAGTTGTTTTTTTTTTTCCAGGTCCTGAGGTAAACACATCTAGCCCCAGCATGCCGGTGAAATGTCTCACGCCCAACCTGCTGAAGTTAAGGCCACGGGTTGGAACGTCCAGCACCAGCAGCCAGTCCCGGTTATGCTTATCAAGTGTGGAGTCCGATTATTGCAGCAGCCCGAAATGGGAGAATGGAAACCAGGTTTGGATTATGTTTTACTTTGATTTTTTTTTTTTTTTAGAGGAATATTCTTTTCTTACACAGTGATGACACATCCCTACCATATGCCATCATGTTATCACTGGAGGTCTGACCTCTCTAGGATCCCCACCGATCCAGAGAATAAAGGAGATTCAATGTTTTACGTTTTTTCCTGCAACTTGCTGATGACCAGAAACGCCACTGCCATGTTTTGCTTTCCCATTTTGGTAAATGACAGCATCTTGCTGTCATATAAAGGGGTTGTCAAAGGTGGTCGGTCTCCATGGTAAGGGACTCAGAAGTGCAGCTCTGAAGCTGGCTGAATTCGCTATCCCTTCTCTCATTCGATGCTATATTTTTGGGTCAGTGGCTCAGCCTAACTGCAGTCATTAGGAGCGCATGGATTCATGAGAGGCAGAAGAAAGTGGGCGCTCCTAAGACTAAAAGCTGAGAAAACCCCTTTAATGAAACCTCTAAGACCTCCTCCATTAATCTTGAGAATTATTAAATGTACACGGCCCTTCTTCAGTTGTTTCTCTGCACAGTGAATCTCTTGGGCCACATAGAAAAAACTGAACTGAATCAGTGCTGCGACCACCTTCGTTGTCAGAATCAAGGGGGTCCTAGACGTCAAAGCCCCAGTGATCACTAGGTAGCAATGTGCCATGACTAAGGTAAAATTGTGAAGTTCTTGTTAAAAAGGCAACTTTGCAATTTACCTCTTAAAATTCTCATTTACGGCTCGTCGCTTAGTGAACGGCCACCTCTGCAGTCTTATCGGCACATGGCCATTCTTCTAGGCTAGGAGCTCGTGCTTGCTCTGAAGCTTGGCAGAAGACTAGATCCGGCCAACTTCACTACCTAGAACAAAGAAGATCAGACAACTTCTTTTAAAATAAATACGTTGTGGCTCCAACCAGGGCTGTAGAGTCGGTAAGCCAAACCTCCGACTCCTCAATTTCCATGACTCTGACTCCACCAAAATGGGCTTCGACTCTGAGTCCACAGCCCTGGCTCCAATCAGTTTTTATTTAATTGTTTTTCTGACTGTCGCAGCATTATTGATCATGATCTGTTTTTTTTCCTGTCTGTTTTGCTTCAGGATTTTGAGGCTCCGCGCTTTCTCTGCTCCAGCCGTCTAAAGAATAGTTTGTCTGATAAGTCGCTGAGCAAATTTCCCATAGGAAAAGTTTCAAAGTGCATGAAGGACCTAGAGTCGGCCATCTCCCCTATTGTTAATAACAAAAATAACAAAAAATCGGACATCAAGAATATTAATGACCTGGAGGACACTCCCATTGCTGGCCTAAACGCAAAAGGCTTAATAAGGAAATGTCTTTATGACCCGAACACTGAGGAAGAAAAGGAGAACCTGCGTGCGGATGGACAGTTGAAAGAGTTGCCCAGATCTCCTGAATCTCCTCCTTGGTTAGCGAGTTCTTCTTTGGATCCCCTAAAGTACAATGAAGATGTTATTGCCGATCGAGTTGGAGTCAAAAGAAACTTTTCTCTTGTTGAAACGAGCCCCAAGGAAGAACTTATGGAAAAGAAAACCAATTCCCAGTATGAACGAGCCTACAAACTTTCTGGGGTTCAGGACAACCCAACTTCAGGTCTCACTATGGAGATTACATCATTGATTCTTGGTGACCTCCATGAAAACAAGGAGAAGGATGATGATGATCAACTCACAAATACTTTTGTCCCTGCTCCAGCTACTCCAGAGAAGCTCTGCTCGGGGAATACGGTTGCCAAAAATTTATTGTGCGAATTAAATGAGAATTGTGAGCTGAAGAGCGATACCTGGAAACCAAGTGCAGAGAGGGAGTTGGAACCCATGGCCAATATGTCTCTTGCAGAGCAACCACTGGAGAAAGAACTGTCCGAAGTCGATAAAAGCATGAAAGAACTGTCTTTTGACTCAGAGAGTGATGTGAACGCCAGTTGCTCTTCTCAGGAAGCAGGTGCAACCTGGACATCAAAAAATGAGGAACGAGGGGAGGGCAAGGCTTTAGATCTTGGTTTATCAGGACTTGTCAATATTTCTTTGGCATCTCCTGCCACAACGCGGACATTAAATAAGAGTAAAAGAAGAACCGTGGTGGCTTTCAGGAGCTACAACAGTCCTATAAATGGGTCAAACCTCTCCGAACCTTCTCGGATAAGTATTGGATCTGTGGACAAACTACACTTCTCGTTGGGTTACACAGGATCTTATCCGATGGCGGCTACTCCGGCCCAAAAGGACAGAACGCACAAGAACTCCCAGGTATAATCGGCTGTGCTGCGTGTATAGCATTAGACCAGTGTTCCCCAAGTCCGGTCCTCAAGAGCCACCAACAGGTCTTTTTTTCAGGATATCCTTAGTATTGCACAGGTGATAATTGCATCACCTGCACAGGCAAGCATTCACTGACCTGTGTAATACTTAAGAAATCCTCAAAACATGACCTGTTGGTGGCTCTTGAGGACCGGAGTTGGGGAACACTGCATTAGACTAATGGTTCAATAGTCTGTGCACCAAAGAAATAATCAAAGTATACAGGCTGTGTCTGAAGCCAGGGTTTACCATGGACTTAAAGGGAACTTATTGGTTGATTCATGCTCCCTAAACCTCGGGTAGTATGGGCCGAAGCCTGCCTGCATGATTGCAATAGTAGCTGCCCTCCTTGCTCTACCCGTCAAGAGACCCAGTTATTATTGTTTTTTTTTTTTTGTTTTTTTTTAATTCTGAGAAATCTTCAGCTAGTAATTAATTTGTGCACATACCCATCTTCCTGTGAAGCCCAGCCGTTCATGGGAGAACTTGAATTACGCTAAGTACTGGAATATATTCCGATTATTTATATATATATATATATATATATATATATATATATAATATTATACATATGCAGACCACAACAGAAAACCTGTATATTAGTCTGTCATGCATGCTCAACACCAAGTGGGGGAGCTAAAAACAGAGAGATAGAAAAGGACACTCCAGCATAGAAGCCTTATAACCCAATAGAAAGAATGGAGTTCAAGTCCAATAATTTAAAAGGGTATAAATTTATTACAAAAATAAACATTTAGAGTCAATAATAATACAGTAAAGGTACTGATAACCATTAGAATTTCAGCAAGAAAAACAGGTGGAAAAGATCGGTGGGTACACCAGACATCACCACATGAATATCATGAAATAAAATGCAAAGTGCTTTGTTATAAAGGGGGAAAAATTAACAGGATGAAGGGTAGTAGATGTAACTCAAACAAAATGGCTCACTAACCTAGGGATCAGTGCCCTGTCAATATCATGACCCTCCATATTCTAGATACCTTACCCATGTTGTCATATCCTCTGGCTCCCCACCGTGCAGCCCCAACGCGCGTTTCGCGTTGGCTTCGTCATCTAGTTTTAAAAAAAGAATCCCATTTAGTATTATTGTGCCTGTAAATGTCCAAGCTGTCAGAATACAAAATGATTTAAAGGGGACTTGACAGCAGGATGTTGCCCTATTAACGAATTACAGCGCTGCATTTGTCATGTAAGGCTGATTTCTAGCAACCCCAATGTTTGGGTAGAATTGGCAGCATAATCATGAAATCTGTGTTTTTAATCTTCTGGTGCCGCATATGGTGCACTTGGAGCTGATGCAGCCCACCCGGCTCACAGAGGTTGTCTCTTCGCTTCTTCCCTACATCACTCACGTGCTGTTACAGCTGCGACTTCGGGCATGCACAGTGATCGGCCGATATGCCACTGCCCTGGCGTCACACCGTGCAGACCCTAAGCCTGACCGGCCGGGTGGTGTCTCGCAACAGACGCGCTGCCCTGTGCCTGCACGTAGTTGTACTTCTGCCCTAGTCCTGCACAATCCAAACTTTTCAACAAGAAATCAGTTGATACTTGTATAGTAAAAAAAAAAGCATCTTCTGTAATTTTTAGGGTCTGGCAGACACCCCCTACAGAACACCAAAGTCTGTGCGACGAGGAGCAGCGCAGGCAGAGAATGATAAAATCCTCGGGACACCGGACTACCTGGCTCCGGAGCTGCTACTGGGGAAATCCCACGGTGAGTTTCTCTATACTGGACGGCCTGGTGGGTTTAGTTGCACATTTTCGTTATGTGTCTGTTTAGTGACTATCATGGTAATATAGGATTATTTGTCGATTCTGGTTATTTTACGTTTTGATCCCCATAATATGTTTTCTTTGCACTCAGGTTTTGTGATCTCCGGTAAGTTGACCATTGCCGCTTTGGTGGCACAAGACCGCTTTACTCAGTCGGGTGACTTTTGCATCTCCGTGTCGCTGGCTTCACATCTATTACTGCAGAGTAGATTGTGCCTCATTGACCCAGTGAACAATGTGCCTCAATTGTAATGTCTGGGTCTGAAAGAGCTAATTGCATGCGTTCAAAATATGGAGACATCCCTCAGTGCAACTCTGGGAAAATATCCCAAATTGGTCAAATGGAGACTCGGGTCATGTAATGTATCGGGAGTATAAACTCCAGGTTTCCAAAGTGTTCTGTGCACTATAAGGCAAAGAAATGGCTGCAAGTTACTGGGCTGTACAGTAACCTAAATGACCCAATCGCCTGCTTTCCCCGGACAGAGTTCTCTGCTCTCAGCGAATGTCTAAATGTAAGAAGAAACTGCATTGCCAGTAAAAGGCCACGGTCAACATTCTGTATTCTACGTCGACATTCTGTATTCTACGTCGACATTCTGTATTCTACGTCGACATTCTGTATTCTACGTCGACATTCTGTATTCTACGTCGACATTCTGTATTCTACGTCGACATTCTGTATTCTACGTCGACATTCTGTATTCTACGTCGACATTCTGTATTCTACGTCGACATTCTGTATTCTACGTCGACATTCTGTATTCTACGTCGACATTCTGTATTCTACGTCGACATTCTGTATTCTACGTCGACATTCTGTATTCTACGTCGGTATTTGTAGGCAAAACCAGGAGAGGAACAATAGGAGGAAAAGAATAATAGGAACACGTCACCAATTCTGGGGCAGAGTTCATGTAAGGGGCAGGTAGTGCACAAAGACTGCACTGTACAGATTCAGCAAGATCTGCAGAGCCCCCATTGGTAGGAGGCAGGTAGCGCACCAAGACTGCACTGTACAGATTCAGCAAGATCTGCAGAGCCCCCAGTGGTAGGAGGAAGGTAGAGCACCAAGACTGCACTGTACAGATTCGACCAGATCTGCAGAGCCCCAACTGATACTAGACGCGCGGCAGGTGTCGTGTTGTACATCGGCAGGAGTTTTTTAATGCATGAGGTGTTAAAGGAATACTAAACATCAATTCCTCCCTTCTTCAGCCAAGGGTAGAACAGATCCTCAAACCCCTGTGATTTTTGAAACATTTCTAGAATACTTTGTCGGTCAGCAGAATTTTTTGCAATTTCTAAAACTGACAACTAGTGAGATTACTCTGTGTATGTTGAGCTTTAAAGGGGTATTCCAATCCCCCCAAATCCTATCCCAACATGTAGTAGGTGTAATTATAATAATCAATATTTCAATTAGAAATGTAGTAAAGTTCTTTTAATTACCGTAGCTATGCTGCTTCCCCATGTGCGGGACATTGCAGTAGCTTAGGTATCCATGGTTACGACCATTAACAACTGTCAGAGTGGTTATAACCATGGATACCTAAGCTACTGAAATGCCCTGGACATTGGGTAAGCGAAGAACTATACTATATTTCTAATTGGAGGTATTTGCTAGTATAGTACCTACTACATATTGGGATAGGATCTTGGAGAAGGGAATACCCCTCTAAGGGATTTGCCAGATTTGCAAAACCCCTCTTGCCTCTGTTGTTCTTCTGTGAGGCATAACATTGCTTAAAAACAGAGAAATGTAAAAACCTGCTGCCAGGGAATCTTGACAGCAGCATGATGTAGGGGCGGAGACCCTGATTCCAGCACTTAGTTTACTGGTTGCAGCGGTATTGATAGACTCAGCCTTCTGTGCTGCAGATCTAGCAGAGCTGAGACGTTGAGCTGTGTATAGCTTCATACACATCTTTCTGTGTACTTTTTTAAGTGACCTCTTCTAATCTGTGGTGGACGACGAGGAGGCAAGATTCCGGTTATACTATACTGATAATCTTCTGCTTATAAAACACTGATTGTATTGAAAGAGCAAAGCACAGGCCAGTAAGTGTGGCATCAGGGTCTCTGCTTCTACATTATGGTGCTGTCAGATCATATTGCAAAAACCTGCTGCCAGATTACCTTTAGGCTGTGTGCACACGTTGCGGATTTTTCGCTATAAAAACGCATACATTATGCATCCCATCATTTGGAATGCATTCCGCAATTTTTGTGCACATGACGCGTTTTTTTACCGCAATGCGTTTTTTCGCGGAAAAAAAAAACCGCAGCATATTCATTAATTTTGCGGATTTTTTGCGTTTTTTCCGCTATTAAATGCATTGGGAACCTCCGGGGAAAAAAAAGTGAAAAAAAAAAAAAAAAAAACGCATGCGGATTTCCTGCAGAAAAAGTCTGGTTTTGTTCAGGCAAAATTCTGCAGAAAATCCTGACGTGTGCACATAGCCTTAATTGATTCCGGCCCCTATAGTGTACAGATCATTTTTGGAAACTTCCATGTTAGGAGCCGATACATGTAAATGACCCTGGTTACATTTTTTGTGAATCATTAAAATTTTCTGCGAGTTTTACTCGAAGTTGTACATGGAGGGGGATCTTCTTTCTGACCCTGGTGTATTTTTGGTTGAGGAAAAACAAAATTGACAGAAGCCGCGATTTCGGATTAGTGGCCAAACGGCCCACAGCTTTACACTTAGTCTGGCCTTAGGCTCGGTGCTGGATGGGAGCTTTTCACGCTTTCTCGCCAGCTGTGCCAGAATGTGCTTGGTTTGGCTGCTGGACGTGGAAGGGTTAATGACGGCTTGACACTAACACGAGACGCTCGGGGATCCGGACGATCTGCTCACTGACCTCACTGATCTATGCATTTCTTTAGGACCGGCTGTGGACTGGTGGGCCCTCGGAGTTTGCCTGTTTGAGTTTCTTACTGGCATACCCCCATTTAACGACGAGACTCCCGCCCAAGTGTTCCAGAACATCCTGAAGAGAGGTGCGTTTTTATTAAAGTTGTCACGTCTCCAAAAATAACATTGCCAGGAGGATCTCCTACCCCCTGACAGCTACTGATGATCTTGTGATCTCGCTCTGTTTGGCGTGCTCACCTGTTTATTTGCCAACGTGAGTGCTGTTTGGGATCTCCACATGTTTTTTGGTCGAGTGTGACTTTTTAGTAGGGCGCCATTTTTTTTGGTGCAAATGTACTCCAAATTTTGCGACATTTTAGTTCAATATGCACATTTTTGCTTTAAAAAAAAAAAAAGCGTAAAATAATGGTAAAAGAGCATTTTTGCTTGAAGGGAAGGGATCATCCGAAAATTATAGTTCTAAATCATGCTTGTGTTGCGTTTTTTTTATTTATTTGTTTTTTTATATGAGGTTTTTATATTTTTCTTTTTTTTAAAAAAAAAAATAATAATAATGACCATCATGCAATTTTCACACTGGCCACTGTGGTTTTTAAGTAAGTTTTCAGCAGCCTCATTGTCATCAAAGGCAGGTAACGCCTCTGTGCACAGTCGATAACACAAGATCCACCAATCACTATTGACTATATCACAGCTCGCCTGCTCCTCCTCACTTCACCATGGCCTTTGCACGCGCTCATTAGATACCATACAAAACACAGGTCTGAGCTTGTTCATTGTGTCTATGCACATGTGCTGCCTCCTGAAATGGGAAGTTGAGTCAAAAAAAAAAAAAAAAAACCCCACGGGCCAGTATGAAAATTGCCAGATTTTTTACTTTTTATTATTTTCAAATACAAATTGTGACATGGAAAGAAAAATAAATGTAATTAATGAACAATGTGTGCCATTTTAAAGAATTTGGCTTTAAAAAAAAAAAAAAAGACAAAAGTAGAAAAATTTACATAAATTTTTGACGTTTCCAGATATTCCTTGGCCAGAAGATGATGAAACCCTTTCGGTTAATGCTCACAGTGCAATAGATATTCTCCTCACCCTCGACAACACAAAGCGAGCTGGATTAAAAGGTAATGGATTCTTTCTGGTGGACTCGCTGCTTGAAGAATGATTATATGTTACAGCCTTGTCTTTAATAGGAAGATGTATATAATTTTTGGAGGGGGTGAAGGGGACTAGTATGGACATCATAATTCTGCTATTTTACTTAACCTGGATGTAAACCTACAAATAATTGTCTGATCTGCAGTAGTGATTTACAAAAGAAAGCGGTTTTGCTTTTCTTACCAAGTGGTGAAAATATGTGGTTGCCTTAAGTCATCACTTGGGAGCCCGATGCTTACGGGCTCCAGTACACACTACGGAGGCTGTTTAATGGGAACCTGTCAGCAGTATTGTGCTCAGTAACCTACAGACAGTGTCAGGTCGGCGCCGCTATACTGATTACAATGATATCTTGGTTGATGAAATCTGTCTTGTGGTTGTTGTTGTTTTAATCTTTATTTTCAGCTTTTAGTTAATGATACGCTCGTGCTCCGGGCGGCCTGTGGGGGTCTTCATGTGGTGCTCCGATTAGGTATTCATAATGCAGACTGTTGACCGGTCACTGATCCCTCACAGGCCGCCCCGGAGCACGAGCATATTATTAACTCAAAACTGAAAAAGATTAAACAACAACCACAAGACAGATTTTATCAACCAAGGAATCACTGTAATCCGTATAAGGCCGGAGTCACAATACAGCGAGATATGGCCGAGTCTCGCAGGTTAAAAACAAGCTCTGGCGCCGGCACTCCGGAGCGGAGCGTGCGGCTCCATGTATTGCTGTGCGGCTGCACGCTCCACTCCAGAGTGCCGGTGCCAGAGCTTGGTTTTAATCTGTGAGACTAGGTCGTATCTCGCTGTGTGTGATCCCGGCCTAACGGTGCCGACCTGACACTGTCTGTAGGTTACTGTGCACAATCCTGGTGACAGGTTCCCTTTAATTGGAAACGGTCGCTGGGCTTTCAGCCATTAAACCACCAGAACCTCATTATACTGCTGTGAATTAGAAATCTGCCCTTAATAGTATCTGTCATATCTGTGTAAAAAGTCTGGTGTCGTTGAAACAAAGAAAAGTGCAGCAGGGTCCATTTTTTCGGCACTTGTTCTCTACCTTTGGGGATAATATTTGATTAATTGCATGTATTGTTTTTTTGGCTAAAAATCATTTTTGCAATTAGACTAAATAAAAAAAAAAAAAAAAATGTTGCACAGTTTGTAATACAGTGGCTATAGAAGTCACTGTCTATTGCTGGCTGGAGAATGAGTTAACTCAGAATCTATCAGTAAGCTCACGAAGACTGTCTGACTGGAGAGTTTGTAAGACTTACAGTATCTTTTTCTGGATATCTTCAGATTTATAGCCACAGACCACCAGGTTCCTTTAAATGCTTAAAGGCCTGTGCCGTAAGGCTGCGGAGATTAGAGCATTATATTTCTACATAGGGTTGCATTGCATGGAGTTACTGTAATAAATACAAATATACATGTTATATTTTCACCTCTAATGATGGCATGTATAATGCTTCTGTTTTTGTTTTTGTGCAGAACTGAAGACTCATCCTTTGTTCCAGGGTATGGATTGGGAAAACTTACAGAACCTTCCCATGCCTTTCATTCCACAGCCGGACGATGAAACGGACACGACTTATTTTGAAGCCAGAAATAATGCCCAGGATCTTAAAGTGTCTGGTTTCAGCCTGTAGGACTTTTCTGCCCCCCTGAACCTTCCTCCTTTTCTATGAATAGGAACATTGCCCATATTAATAATTCCGGTTTTTAGCTTTTGCTACCAAGTTTTGTCATTTTTAATTCGGCGCGTGGTATTCCCAAATGTATGAAAAAAAATGGGACATCGATGTGGATCTTAAGGTTTGTAAATGGTTTTGCTTTAAAAGCAGCATTCTCAACCTGTGCACCTTACATTAAGCCTAGGACCGCAATTGTAAAATAAAGTAATATATCAATTACTTTTTTTTTTTTTGTACATTGAACTCTAAAAAGAGAAAAAAAATTTTTTTAAAGAAAAGATTATATATATAATTTTTAATGTTCCATTTAAAGAAACATTACATAAATTCATAGTGCTAGCTAATATAATAAACTTATCAGATAAATCTACCTCTTGCCCTTTCTCCTGAACTCTTATTTCAGTCTAAAATATGCCTTGGTCAAAAGAGACACTGTCAACAGTGGGGTGACAGGTTACAGCTAGCAATTGAAGTCTATGGGTTGGTGAATTTAAGAGGAACATGTACTCGGTATGCTGCAGCTTTCTAGTAAGTGTTAATCTCACCCCAGTGCTGAATTCACAGCTGCACTGCTCAGTACTGTTGTCCATTCTGCTGATGTGTCTGAACTTGTGCAACATGGAGAGGGACCTGAGCCAGAAGGTAGACTGAACTGTGCTAAGTGTGCACTGAGCACTTGTGCTTTGTTTGAATAGTCATTTTGGGCTGACAGGTTTTCTTTTAACTTGAATAGCTTATCAAAAAATGGCAGCGTCATTTAAAACATGCTCAAAAGAGAAGCTACAGCATCAAAAACTCACTAAAAAAAATGCATGCATTTCCCCAAGAATAAGATGTGGTCTTGTTGTTTTGTTTTTTTTTTTTGTTCCGAAAGATAGCTTAAGGCTTAATATATTAGCTCAGCCAGGTAGGACTGGGTTACATCCTAGCACTGCAGGTTGTGATTAGATGCACCTGGTGAGCTTTTGACAAAAACAGGGCCTGTGTTCACTGTGTGTCAGTCTGCTCCATGGAGCAAAGTTGAGTGTGCTGCTGGGGAATAACCAGCCAAAATGCAAGACATTCCAGGGTCAGCTAGGAAAGCTGAGCAGTCTGTTTGTTTAGAGTTGCAGCAGCAGCCTGTTCAGTGTGAACTGTGCAAGGAGTTGGGAGTTTGGCGCTGCAAGCTGCTTAACCCTAGGCTGAATATGATACTAAGACATGGTAGGAACGTACCACTTAGGCTAGGTGCACATTTGCGTTCAGGAGGGCTGCATACTTCCTCCCTGAAGCTCCGCCTACTTCTTTATGGGTCCGTCCTGCGTACTTATCTTTAACATTGGGTATGCCGGGAAATAAATTTTATGCGTCCGCATGCGGCGATTTGACGTGTGCGGCGACCGCACGGAAATGCCATATTTTGCGTTTGTGTAGTCACCGCGCACGTCAATACGCCGCATGCGGACGCATCCGCATACAACGCATATCCTGCGTACCAAATGTTAAAGATGAGTATGAAGGACGCGTACAGAAGTAGGTGGAGCTTCAGGGAGGAAGTACGCAGCCCCCTGAACGCAAATGTGAAACCAGCATTATTTGATTAACGTTTGCTCCTGGAGAAAGTGTGAGCATACACTGACATACAGTATGTACCTGCTGAATGAACTCTTTATTTGCTGTTTTATGTTTGTGCCCAGAAGATTCCATTTTTAATCCATTGGAGTTTTATGAAAGCAATAAAAAGGAGATTTGTGTACTCACCGTAAAATCCTTTACTCCGATCCAATCATTGGGGGACACAGGACAATGGGTGTTATGCTGTGGCCACTAGGAGGACACTAAGTAAACACAGAAAGAATAGCTCCTCCCCTGCAGTATACACCCTCCTGCTGGCTCTCAGTGAACCAGTTCGGTAACAAAGCAGTAGGAGCTTAATATTTAACAAGGATGAACTATGCCAAAACCACGTTAACTCAAAAAAACCAAAGCCAATAGGCTAACAGGGTGGGTGCTGTGTCCCCCAATGATTGGCTCGGAGAAAAGGATTTTACGGTGAGTACACAAAAATCTCCTTTTCTCCTACGCCTCATTGGGGGACACAGGACCATGGGACGTCCTAAAGCAGGTGGAAAACTATTAACTGCAATTGCTGCTTCTACCCACAAGTTACAGATGCGGCACAGCCGCCTGCAAAGTTCGTCTGCCGACGGTCACATCTGCCGAGGCCTGAGAGTGAATGTGGTAATGTTTTGTTAAGGTATGCAGGCTGGACCAAGACTCTCCCGAAGCTTGGTGCCGGATGGCCCAAGACGCACCCACTGACCGAGTGGAGTGAGCCTTAATCCCTGCTGGGACAGGAAGACCTCTGACTCGGTAGGACTCTTGAATAGCCGAACGAATCCATTTGGCTATTGTCGCCTTGGAAGCGGGAAGCTCTTTCCTCGGTCCTTCCGGGAGGACGAATAGGGCATCTGACCTGCAGAAAGACGCTGTCCGCGAGATATATCTCCTAAGAGCTCTCACTAAATCCAATGTGTGAAGGGTCTTCTCGATGCAATGGACTGGTGCCGGACAGAGTGACGTTAAGACAATCTCCTCATTGAGATGAAAAGAGGATACAACTTTCGGTAGAAAAGAGGGGGATGTCCTCAAAACCACCTTATCCTGATAAATTCAGGAACGGAACTTGAGAGGACATAGCCGCCAGCTCAGAGATTCGTCTAATAGAGGTGACCGCAACCAGAAAAGCAACTTTCCATGAAAGAAGAGACAGAAAAACCTCCTGTAGCGGTTCGAAAACTCCAAGGACCTGATTAAGATCCCATGGTTCCAACGGCATCCTATAGGGGGGCGCCCGATGGGAGACTCCCTGAATAAACGTCTTGACCTGTAATCTGTTGGCAATCCTGCGTTGGAAGAGAACAGACAGGGCTGAGATCTGCCCCTTGAGAGAACTAAGGGCGAGACCCAAGTCCAAACCCGTTTGTAAGAACTCGAGAATGGAAGGGCGGGAAAAATGTAGAGGAGAACGTCCTCGGTCGCTACACCAAGAAAAGAAAGTCTTCCAAGTGCGATGATACAGTTGTGGCCAAAATTATTGACACCCCTGCAATTCTGTCAGATAATACTCAGTTTCTTCCTGAAAATGATTGCAAACACAAATTCTTTGGTATTATCTTCATTTAATTTGTCTTAAATGAAGAAACACATAGAATTGTCCTAAAGCCAAATTGGATATAATTCCACACCAAACATAAAAAGGGGGTGGACAAAAGTATTGGCACTGTTCGAAAAATCATGTGATGCTTCTCTAATTTGTGTAATTAACAGCACCCATAACTTACCTGTGGCACCTAACAGGTGTTGGCAATAACTAAATCACACTTGCAGCCAGCTGACATGGATTAAAGTTGACTCAACCTGTGTCCTTGTGTGTACCACATTGAGCATGGAGAAAAGAAAGAAGACCAAAGAACTGTCTGAGGACTTGAAAAACCAAATTGTGAGGAAGCACGAGCAATCTCAAGGCTACAAGTCCATCTCCAAAGACTTGAATGTTCCTGTGTCTACTGTGCGCAGTGTCATCAAGAAGTTTAAAGCCCATGGCACTGTGGCTAACCTCCCTAGATGTGGACGGAAAAGAAAAATTGACAAGAGATTTCAATGCAAATTTGTGCGGATGTTGGATAAAGAACCTTGACTAACATCCAAACAAGTTCAAGCTGCCCTGCAGTCCGAGGGTACAACAGTGTCAACCCGTACTATCGGTCAGCATCTGAATAAAAAGGGACTGTATGGTAGGAGGCCCAGGAAGACCCTACTTCTTACCCAGAGACATAAAAAAGCCAGGCTGGAGTTTGCCAAATCTTACCTGAAAAAGCCTAAAACGTTTTGGAAGAATGTTCTCTGGTCAGATGAGACAAAAGTAGAGCTTTTTGGGCAAAGGCATCAACATAGAGTTTACAGGAGAAAAAAGAGGCATTCAAAGAAAAGAACACGGTCCCTACAGTCAAACATGGCGGCGGTTCCCTGATGTTTTGGGGTTGATTTGCTGCCTCTGTCACTGGACTGCTAGACCGTGTGCATGGCATTATGAAGTCTGAAGACTACCAACAAATTATGCAGCATAATGTAGGGCCCAGTGAGAAAGCTGGGTCTCCCTCAGAGGTCATGGGTCTTCCAGCAGGACAATGACCCAAAACACACTTCAAAAAGCACTAGAAAATGGTTTGAGAGAAAGCACTGGAGACTTCTAAGGTGGCC
Source organism: Ranitomeya imitator (assembly GCF_032444005.1). NCBI lineage: Eukaryota > Metazoa > Chordata > Amphibia > Anura > Dendrobatidae > Ranitomeya > Ranitomeya imitator. The sequence continues at coordinate 46,716,867 of NC_091287.1, read as the reverse complement.
AGCAATGAGTCCAGACCTGAATCCCATAGAACACCTGTGGAGAGATCTAAAAATGGCAGTTTGGAGAAGGCACCCTTCAAATATCAGGGACCTGGAGCAGTTTGCCAAAGAAGAATGGTCTAAAATTCCAGCAGAGCATTGTAAGAAACTCATTGATGGTTACCGGAAGCGGTTGGTCGCAGCTATTTTGGCTAAAGGTTGTGCAACCAAGTATTAGGCTGAGGGTGCCAATACTTTTGTCTGGCCCATT